>NC_138881.1:129049241-129497636 GCF_965194805.1 Balaenoptera borealis | reverse complement strand
GTGGATGTACAGCACCAAGAAACACAACATTGCAAATCAGCTACACCCCATTACAAAAATTAATTATAAAAAGAGAAGGACAGTGAGAGAGAGAGGAATTCTTACAAAATTCAAACAGGGGCTGTGAGGCAACTGGACTGACCACATCTACACTCACAGATGAATGGGACGTAAGGCTGGACACCCTAAACCTAAACCCTAACCCTACCTTAACCCTAACCCTAACCCAACACTAACCCTAACCCTAAACCTAAACCCTAACCCTAACCCCTAACCCTAACCCAACCCTAAGCCTAACCCTAACCCCTAGCCCTAGCCCTAGCCCTAACCCTGACCCTAACCCCTAACCCTTAACCCCTAACCCCTAACCCTAACCAAGTTCACAAGTAAACTTCTCGCCCACCTGGAGAGAGCGATTTAATTTGAAAGAGTAAAGACACAATCAGCTCAGTAATTGGCCACGGGGGCTGGAGGGGCCAAGGCTAACCTGAGCTGGAGGAACGTGGGTGCCTGCCTGGATGCTCAGAGGCCAAGGGCTGTCCTGAGACCTGCTTGGACACCCGTGCAGATGGAACAAAGGATCCGTCCAGTCCCAAGAGGGCCCCACCAGCCCTCACGAACGCAACACCAGACTTCCCTGGTGGCGCGGTGGTTAAGAATCCACCTGCCAATGCAGGGGACACGGGTTTGAGCCCTGGTCCGGGAAGATCCCACATGCTGTGGAGCAACTAAGCCCGTGCACCACAACTACTGAGCCTGCGCTCTAGAACCCGCGAGCCCCGACTGCTGAAGCCCACGCGCTTAGAGCCTGTGCTCTGCAACAAGAGAAGCCACCGCAATGAGAAGCCCCCACTCGCCGCAACTAGAGAAAGCCTCCGGGCAGCAATGCAGACCCAACACAGCCCAAAATTAATTAATTAATTAATTAAGAAAAAAAAAAAGGCAGCACCTGGGGGCTGGCAGACTGAGGCACCAAGTCTTACATCACGTCTAGTTAGTATCCTGCATGTCAGGGCCATGCTGGACCTGGGGCTGCCCAGACAGAGTGGGGCCTGCATCACCCTTCCCAGGAGGGAGGGTGGAGGGAAACCCTGCATGACCTCTGAGGCCCTAAGAACCCTTGACTAAGGCTGAGCTCAATTTGAAACAGTGGGTGACCAGAGCAGACATTTCATTCATCTATCAATGAGAATCCAGCACTGGAGGAGCAGAAAACAATGGCCTCGCTCAACCTTGACGCTAATCCTGACATGGACCCTAACCCTAAACTCTGATCCTGACCCTAAGCCCTGACCTAACCTTAGCCTAACCCGTACCCTAAACCTGTACCTTACCCTAACCCATGCTCTACCCGTATCCTACCTGTACCCCAATTCTAACCCATACCCTAACACCCACTCTAACACAGAACCCTAACACCCTGAGACCAAAACCATAAACCTTAACCAATAAGCAAAACCATAACCATAACCAAACCATAAAATATATTCATTAAACATACCCATAAATAACTCATTAACCATAAAACTTAAACCATAACAGCAACCATAAACCATACACAGCCCCAACCCTCACACCAGACCCAGCCCTAATGCTAACCCTCCAAACCACTTACACCAAGCCAAGTCTAATCAGATTATACAAATACATCTTGAAAAAGAAAACCGGGGAATACTCTGGTGGCCCAGTGGTTAGGACTCTGTGCTTTCACTGCCAAGGGCTCGGGTTCGATCCCTGACTGGGGAACTAAGATCCCACAAGCCATGGGATGTGGCCAAAGTAAATAAATAATTAAAATGAAATAAAACCACTATTTTAAAAAGATTTTAAAAATAAAGGGAAAAAACAAGAAAACTACCCCAGTACAACTTATAAATAGGAATGTAAAAATCTATCACACAATAATAGCAACATGAAACCAACAGAACTTTAAATGGATAATGCCATAAGCAAGTATCTCTACACCAGGAATTTCAGGTTGCTCAACATATGAAAAGTAAGCAATGTATTCAACCACAATAATGGTGTGAAGTAAAAACACATAATCATATCAATTAATGCAAAAAATCTACAATGAAAATCCAGTGTTATTTCATGACAAACACTCAAGAAAGCAGGAATAAAAGGAAATGTGTTCAATATGGAAAAGAGTAGTACAAAAAGCCACAGCAAACATCATGCTCAACGTTAAAGACTGAAAGATTTACTCCTGAAATCAGGAACAGGGCCAGGAAGCTGGCCTTCATCACCGTTACTCAATAGTGTACTGGAAGTTCTACCCAGAATCTTGAGGAAAGAAAGAAAAGGCAGCCATGGGTGAATGGAAAAATTAAAACCGTGTCTCTTCACAGAACATAGGTCACATCATCTTATATATAAAACTACCTATAATCAGCAAAGAAATTATTTGAGCTAATCAACTAATTAATAAGCAAAGTTACAGAACAAAACATCAATTCATGAAAATCTATCTTATATGCATACGCTGGCAAAAAATAATCTGAAAAAGAATTTATGAGAACAATTCCATTTTTAATAATGTCAACATCAATATTTAGGAGTATATTTAATCAAGGTACAAGACTTGTTTTTATGTATGTAAAGTTGTATGTTTGAAATTACTGGAAAGTCAATTACTTTTCAAAACATCATGTATGTCAACAGCATGCCAGAAAAGCAGAGAAAACATCAAACTTCCATATAGAAGCCAAGCCTTACCCAGATCCAGTTCACCCAAAGTCCACATGTCATTTAGAGGCACTGTGGGAAGGTTATATTAGGAGCCGCTGTCCTCCGTGTTGTGGACGACCTGGATATGGTAGAAACAGTGGGATTTTTGAATTCCAATTTTCCACTTCATTCCACAAAAACACTATTAGAACTAATAAATCAATTCAGTAAAGTTGCAAAATCAATACACAGAAATCAGTTGCCTTTCTAAACACTAATAATGAACCATCAGAAAGAGAAAGAAAGCAACCCTATTTACAACTGCATCAAAAAGAACAAAATACCTGGGAATAAAGTCAACCAAGGAGGTGAAAGACCTGCACACTGAAAACTTGAAGACATTGATGAAGACATTGCAAGACACACCAAGAAATGGAAAGATATCCTGTTCTCATGGAATGGAACAATTAATATTGTTAAAATATCCATGCTACCCAAAGCAGTGGACACAGTGAATGCAATCCCTCCCAAAATTCCATGGTATTTTCCCCCAAAATGGAGCTAATCCTCCTAATATCTGTGGGGAACCACAAAGGACCCCAAATAGCCAAAGAAACCCTGAAAAAAGAGAACGGGCTGGAGGCATCTCCCTCCCTGACGTCACACTCTGCTGAGAAGCTACAGGCACCAAAACAGTGTGGAACTGGCTCAAAACGGGCACAGGGACCAGAGGAACAGGACAGAGAGACCAGAATTCAACCCACACGGACGGGGTCGGTGAATTTATGACACAGGGACCAAGGACACACCAAGGAGCACGACACTCCCCACGATAAATGGTGCTGGGAAAACTGGACGCCCCATAACTCACGCTGGCTACCCTGCACACAAACCTGACCAAACACCCAGCTTTCCACGCCAAGCCCTCCCTCGCTCACACGAAGACGGACCCCCTCAACGGTCAGTCGCCCACAGGAAGCTTCTCCCCACTTTTCCTCACCGTCTCTTCACCTTTTCCTCAGGCATCACCTGGGTCCTCAGGAAACCTAGTTCCCTAGTCAGCGTGGACGCAGCCCCACTTTGTCCTGAAGCCGAAACCCCAGCGAGTCCTAAGGAGACGGAGACCGAGCTCCTCTCAGCAGAGACGCTGAGCCGGGCGTCCTACCCGAAGGCCCCCGCCCCCGCCCCCGCGCCTGAGGCGGCTCAACTCCTCTCAGCTGCCCTCACAATCGAGTTCCATGGAACGAGCATGCGCTGTGGGTCAGAGAGGCGAACTCGGCGCCACCCCGTGGTCAGTGCAGGAAGTGCAGGCCGCGCCTCCCTCACAGGTCACTGGAGGCAGCGTGCCCTACTGACAGGACTGCTGAATCCATTCAACTGGAAATTCAAACTAAAATGGAGTCTCTATCCCAAAAGTTTTCTAAAAGTAGTTAAGGAACAATTAATTGGAAACCATTTGGAATGAAGTGAATGTAGATGCAAACTTTACAACTTATACCAAATTCACTCAAAGTCATTCAGAGGCAAATTTTATTTTAGTTTATAATTTATGTTTGGCTGCGTTGGGTCTTCGTTGCTGCATGTGGGCTTTCTCTAGTTGCGTCGAGCGGGGCTACTCTTCATTGCGGTGCACGGGCTTCTCATTGCGGGGGCTTCTCTTGTGGGCGAGCACGGGCTCTAGGCGCGCAGGCTTCAGTAGTTGTGCCGTGCAGGCTTGGTTGCTCTGCGGCATGTGGGATCTTCCCGGACCAGGGCTCGAGCCCGTGTCCCCTGCATTGGCAGGCGGACTCTTAACCACTGCGTCACCAGGGAAGTCCCCACAGACAAACTTTAAATACAAAACTATTCAAGGGGCTTCCCTGGTGGCGCAGTGGTTGAGAATCTGCCTGCTAATGCAGGGGACACGGGTTCGAGCCCTGGTCTGGGAAGATCCCACATGCCGTGGAGCAACTAGGCCCGTGAGCCACAACTCCTGAACCTGCGCGTCTGGAGCCTGTGCTCCGCAACAAGAGAGGCCGCGATAGTGAGAGGCCCGCCCACCGCGATGAAGAGTGGCCCCCGTTTGCCACAACTAGAGAAAGCCTTCGCACAGAAACGAAGACCCAACACAGCCAAAAATAAATTAATTAATTAATCAATTAAAAAGAAAAGCTGTCTCTCAAATTTAACTTCCAGAATATATTCAGGAAAAACGCATACGCCCTTTTTGGCCAACCAAAGAAGCGGGCAATGCAAATCAACACTACAAAGAGGTATCACTTCGAATCAGAAAAAAGGACCATCCTCACAAAGGGTAAAAACCAGATATGCAGGACAAGGAGAGGAGAAAAGGGAGCCTCGTTACGCTGAAGGGGGGAAGGTAAATTGCCAACGGCCACTCTGGAGAAGTGTGCTGTGTTTCCTAAAACATCTAAAAAACAGAGCTACAAAGCATAGGGCGCTTCCACTCATGGGCCTATATGTTGGAAAATCCAAAAATCCACAGCACGCAGGCACCCCGTTTACTGCTGCTATGTTTACAACAGCCTCGACTTGGGTACAACTTCATAGTCCTTGGAAGGTAAAAACGGTGAAAGAAAATTTGATGCTTAAGCACAACGGAATATTACTCAGCCCTGAAATCAATGAAATGAGGCCAGTTGCAGCGACTCCGGGGGACTTATGTATGGTCATTGAGAGTGAAATAAGTTAGACAGCAAGAGAAACTTATCATAAGATATCACTTATAAAGGGAATCTAAAAATCACCAACCGTGAACTGAATTACAAACAGAACACCATCACACATTTACAAAACACACTTACGGCTGCTTAAGGGGAAAAGTGTGGTGCGGTGATGCATAAACCAGGAGGTTGAAATTGGCACAGATACCGTTCCATACGCCAATAACGTAATCGCCAAGACATACTCATGGTTCAAGGAACTGGACTCAGCACACTCTATTCACAGAAAAAACATATATCTGACTACTAGAAACTAGAAAAGAATTTATTGATGTCTCTCTGTAAGTGACTCAGGTGGATGTACAGCACCAAGAAACACAACATTGCAAATCAGCTACACCCCATTATAAAAATTAATTATAAAAAGAGAAGGACAGTGAGAGAGAGAGGAATTCTTACAAAATTCAAACAGGGGCTGTGAGGCAACTGGACTGACCACATCTACACTCACAGATGAATGGGACGTAAGGCTGGACACCCTAACCCTAAACCCTAACCCTACCTTAACCCTAACCCTAACCCAACACTAACCCTAACCCTAAACCTAAACCCTAACCCTAACCCCTAACCCTAACCCAACCCTAAGCCTAACCCTAACCCCTAGCCCTAGCCCTAGCCCTAACCCTGACCCTAACCCCTAACCCTTAACCCCTAACCCCTAACCCTAACCAAGTTCACAAGTAAACTTCTCGCCCACCTGGAGAGAGCGATTTAATTTGAAAGAGTAAAGACACAATCAGCTCAGTAATTGGCCACGGGGGCTGGAGGGGCCAAGGCTAACCTGAGCTGGAGGAACGTGGGTGCCTGCCTGGATGCTCAGAGGCCAAGGGCTGTCCTGAGACCTGCTTGGACACCCGTGCAGATGGAACAAAGGATCCGTCCAGTCCCAAGAGGGCCCCACCAGCCCTCACGAACGCAACACCAGACTTCCCTGGTGGCGCGGTGGTTAAGAATCCACCTGCCAATGCAGGGGACACGGGTTTGAGCCCTGGTCCGGGAAGATCCCACATGCTGTGGAGCAACTAAGCCCGTGCACCACAACTACTGAGCCTGCGCTCTAGAACCCGCGAGCCCCGACTGCTGAAGCCCACGTGCTTAGAGCCTGTGCTCTGCAACAAGAGAAGCCACCGCAATGAGAAGCCCCCACTCGCCGCAACTAGAGAAAGCCTCCGGGCAGCAATGCAGACCCAACACAGCCCAAAATTAATTAATTAATTAATTAATTAAGAAAAAAAAAAGGCAGCACCTGGGGGCTGGCAGACTGAGGCACCAAGTCTTACATCACGTCTAGTTAGTATCCTGCATGTCAGGGCCATGCTGGACCTGGGGCTGCCCAGACAGAGTGGGGCCTGCATCACCCTTCCCAGGAGGGAGGGTGGAGGGAAACCCTGCATGACCTCTGAGGCCCTAAGAACCCTTGACTAAGGCTGAGCTCAATTTGAAACAGTGGGTGAGCAGAGCAGACATTTCATTCATCTATCAATGAGAATCCAGCACTGGAGGAGCAGAAAACAACGGCCTCGCTCAACCTTGACGCTAATCCTGACATGGACCCTAACCCTAAACTCTGATCCTGACCCTAAGCCCTGACCTAACCTTAGCCTAACCCGTACCCTAAACCTGTACCTTACCCTAACCCATGCTCTACCCGTATCCTACCTGTACCCCAATTCTAACCCATACCCTAACACCCACTCTAACACAGAACCCTAACACCCTGAGACCAAAACCATAAACCTTAAAACCAATAAGCAAAACCATAACCATAACCAAACCATAAAATATATTCATTAACCATACCCATAAATAACTCATTAACCATAAAACTTAAACCATAACAGCAACCATAAACCATACACAGCCCCAACCCTCACACCAGACCCAGCCCTAATGCTAACCCTCCAAACCACTTACACCAAGCCAATTCTAATCAGATTATACAAATACATCTTGAAAAAGAAAACCGGGGAATACTCTGGTGGCCCAGTGGTTAGGACTCTGTGCTTTCACTGCCAAGGGCTCGGGTTCGATCCCTGACTGGGGAACTAAGATCCCACAAGCCATGGGATGTGGCCAAAGTAAATAAATAATTAAAATGAAAGAAAACCACTATTTTAAAAAAGATTTTAAAAATAAAGGAAAAAAACAAGAAAACTACCCCAGTACAACTTATAAATAGGAATGTAAAAATCTATCACACAATAATAGCAACATGAAACCAACAGAACTTTAAATGGATAATGCCATAAGCAAGTATCTCTACACCAGGAATTTCAGGTTGCTCAACATATGAAAAGTAAGCAATGTATTCAACCACAATAATGGTGTGAAGTAAAAACACATAATCATATCAATTAATGCAAAAAATCTACAATGAAAATCCAGTGTTATTTCATGACAAACACTCAAGAAAGCAGGAATAAAAGGAAATGTGTTCAATATGGAAAAGAGTAGTACAAAAAGCCACAGCAAACATCATGCTCAACGTTAAAGACTGAAAGATTTACTCCTGAAATCAGGAACAGGGCCAGGAAGCTGGCCTTCATCACCGTTACTCAATAGTGTACTGGAAGTTCTACCCAGAATCTTGAGGAAAGAAAGAAAAGGCAGCCATGGGTGAATGGAAAAATTAAAACCGTGTCTCTTCACAGAACATAGGTCACATCATCTTATATATAAAACTACCTATAATCAGCAAAGAAATTATTTGAGCTAATCAACTAATTAATAAGCAAAGTTACAGAACAAAACATCAATTCATGAAAATCTATCTTATATGCATACGCTGGCAAAAAATAATCTGAAAAAGAATTTATGAGAACAATTCCATTTTTAATAATGTCAACATCAATATTTAGGAGTATATTTAATCAAGGTACAAGACTTGTTTTTATGTATGTAAAGTTGTATGTTTGAAATTACTGGAAAGTCAATTACTTTTCAAAACATCATGTATGTCAACAGCATGCCAGAAAAGCAGAGAAAACATCAAACTTCCATATAGAAGCCAAGCCTTACCCAGATCCAGTTCACCCAAAGTCCACATGTCATTTAGAGGCACTGTGGGAAGGTTATATTAGGAGCCGCTGTCCTCCGTGTTGTGGACGACCTGGATATGGTAGAAACAGTGGGATTTTTGAATTCCAATTTTCCACTTCATTCCACAAAAAAACTAATAGAACTAATAAATCAATTCAGTAAAGTTGCAAAATCAATACACAGAAATCAGTTGCCTTTCTAAACACTAATAATGAACCATCAGAAAGAGAAAGAAAGCAACCCTATTTACAACTGCATCAAAAAGAACAAAATACCTGGGAATAAAGTCAACCAAGGAGGTGAAAGACCTGCACACTGAAAACTTGAAGACATTGATGAAGACATTGCAAGACACACCAAGAAATGGAAAGATATCCTGTTCTCATGGAATGGAACAATTAATATTGTTAAAATATCCATGCTACCCAAAGCAGTGGACACAGTGAATGCAATCCCTCCCAAAATTCCATGGTATTTTCCCCCAAAATGGAGCTAATCCTCCTAATATCTGTGGGGAACCACAAAGGACCCCAAATAGCCAAAGAAACCCTGAAAAAAGAGAACGGGCTGGAGGCATCTCCCTCCCTGACGTCACACTCTGCTGAGAAGCTACAGGCACCAAAACAGTGTGGAACTGGCTCAAAACGGGCACAGGGACCAGAGGAACAGGACAGAGAGACCAGAATTCAACCCACACGGACGGGGTCGGTGAATTTATGACACAGGGACCAAGGACACACCAAGGAGCACGACACTCCCCACGATAAATGGTGCTGGGAAAACTGGACGCCCCATAACTCACGCTGGCTACCCTGCACACAAACCTGACCAAACACCCAGCTTTCCACGCCAAGCCCTCCCTCGCTCACACGAAGACGGACCCCCTCAACGGTCAGTCGCCCACAGGAAGCTTCTCCCCACTTTTCCTCACCGTCTCTTCACCTTTTCCTCAGGCATCACCTGGGTCCTCAGGAAACCTAGTTCCCTAGTCAGCGTGGACGCAGCCCCACTTTGTCCTGAAGCCGAAACCCCAGCGAGTCCTAAGGAGACAGAGACCGAGCTCCTCTCAGCAGAGACGCTGAGCCGGGCGTCCTACCCGAAGGCCCCCGCCCCCGCCCCCGCGCCTGAGGCGGCTCAACTCCTCTCAGCTGCCCTCACAATCGAGTTCCATGGAACGAGCATGCGCTGTGGGTCAGAGAGGCGAACTCGGCGCCACCCCGTGGTCAGTGCAGGAAGTGCAGGCCGCGCCTCCCTCACAGGTCACTGGGGGCAGCGTGCCCTACTGACAGGACTGCTGAATCCATTCAACTGGAAATTCAAACGAAAATGGAGTCTCTATCCCAAAAGTTTTCTAAAAGTAGTTAAGGAACAATTAATTGGAAACCATTTGGAATGAAGTGAATGTAGATGCAAACTTTACAACTTATACCAAATTCACTCAAAGTCATTCAGAGGCAAATTTTATTTTAGTTTATAATTTATGTTTGGCTGCGTTGGGTCTTCGTTGCTGCATGTGGGCTTTCTCTAGTTGCGTCGAGCGGGGCTACTCTTCGTTGCGGTGCACGGGCTTCTCATTGCGGGGGCTTCTCTTGTGGGCGAGCACGGGCTCTAGGCGCGCAGGCTTCAGTAGTTGTGCCGTGCAGGCTTGCTTGCTCTGCGGCATGTGGGATCTTCCCGGACCAGGGCTCGAGCCCGTGTCCCCTGCATTGGCAGGCGGACTCTTAACCACTGCGTCACCAGGGAAGTCCCCACAGACAAACTTTAAATACAAAACTATTCAAGGGGCTTCCCTGGTGGCGCAGTGGTTGAGAATCTGCCTGCTAATGCAGGGGACACGGGTTCGAGCCCTGGTCTGGGAAGATCCCACATGCCGTGGAGCAACTAGGTCCGTGAGCCACAACTACTGAGCCTGCGCGTCTGGAGCCTGTGCTCCGCAACAAGAGAGGCCGCGATAGTGAGAGGCCCGCCCACCGCGATGAAGAGTGGCCCCCGCTTGCCACAACTAGAGAAAGCCTTCGCACAGAAACGAAGACCCAACACAGCCAAAAATAAATTAATTAATTAATCAATTAAAAAGAGAAGCTGTCTCTCAAATTTAACTTCCAGAATATATTCAGGAAAAATGCATACGCCCTTTTTGGCCAACCAAAGAAGCGGGCAATGCAAATCAACACTACAAAGAGGTATCACTTCGAATCAGAAAAAAGGACCATCCTCACAAAGGGTAAAAACCAGATATGCAGGACAAGGAGAGGAGAAAAGGGAGCCTCGTTACGCTGAAGGGGGGAAGGTAAATTGCCAACGGCCACTCTGGAGAAGTGTGCTGTGTTTCCTAAAACATCTAAAAAACAGAGCTACAAAGCATAGGGCGCTTCCACTCATGGGCCTATATGTTGGAAAATCCAAAAATCCACAGGATGCAGGCACCCCGTTTACTGCTGCTATGTTTACAACAGCCTCAACTTGGGTACAACTTCATAGTCCTTGGAAGGAAAAAACGGTGAAAGAAAATTTGATACTTAAGCACAACGGAATATTACTCAGCCCTGAAATCAATGAAATGAGGCCAGTTGCAGCGACTCCGGGGGACTTATGTATGGTCATTGAGAGTGAAATAAGTTAGACAGCAAGAGAAACTTATCATAAGATATCACTTATAAAGGGAATCTAAAAATCGCCAACCGTGAACTGAATTACAAACAGAACACCATCACACATTTACAAAACACACTTACGGCTGCTTAAGGGGAAAAGTGTGGTGCGGTGATGCATAAACCAGGAGGTTGAAATTGGCACAGATACCGTTCCATACGCCAATAATGTAATCGCCAAGACATACTCATGGTTCAAGGAACTGGATTCAGCACACTCTATTCACAGAAAAAACATATATCTGACTACTAGAAACTAGAAAAGAATTTATTGATGTCTCTCTGTAAGTGACTCAGGTGGATGTACAGCACCAAGAAACACAACATTGCAAATCAGCTACACCCCATTATAAAAATTAATTATAAAAAGAGAAGGACAGTGAGAGAGAGAGGAATTCTTACAAAATTCAAACAGGGGCTGTGAGGCAACTGGACTGACCACATCTACACTCACAGATGAATGGGACGTAAGGCTGGACACCCTAACCCTAAACCCTAACCCTACCTTAACCCTAACCCTAACCCAACACTAACCCTAACCCTAAACCTAAACCCTAACCCTAACCCCTAACCCTAACCCAACCCTAAGCCTAACCCTAACCCCTAGCCCTAGCCCTAGCCCTAACCCTGACCCTAACCCCTAACCCTTAACCCCTAACCCCTAACCCTAACCAAGTTCACAAGTAAACTTCTCGCCCACCTGGAGAGAGCGATTTAATTTGAAAGAGTAAAGACACAATCAGCTCAGTAATTGGCCACGGGGGCTGGAGGGGCCAAGGCTAACCTGAGCTGGAGGAACGTGGGTGCCTGCCTGGATGCTCAGAGGCCAAGGGCTGTCCTGAGACCTGCTTGGACACCCGTGCAGATGGAACAAAGGATCCGTCCAGTCCCAAGAGGGCCCCACCAGCCCTCACGAACGCAACACCAGACTTCCCTGGTGGCGCGGTGGTTAAGAATCCACCTGCCAATGCAGGGGACACGGGTTTGAGCCCTGGTCCGGGAAGATCCCACATGCTGTGGAGCAACTAAGCCCGTGCACCACAACTACTGAGCCTGCGCTCTAGAACCCGCGAGCCCCGACTGCTGAAGCCCACGCGCTTAGAGCCTGTGCTCTGCAACAAGAGAAGCCACCGCAATGAGAAGCCCCCACTCGCCGCAACTAGAGAAAGCCTCCGGGCAGCAATGCAGACCCAACACAGCCCAAAATTAATTAATTAATTAATTAAGAAAAAAAAAAAAGGCAGCACCTGGGGGCTGGCAGACTGAGGCACCAAGTCTTACATCACGTCTAGTTAGTATCCTGCATGTCAGGGCCATGCTGGACCTGGGGCTGCCCAGACAGAGGGGGGCCTGCATCACCCTTCCCAGGAGGGAGGGTGGAGGGAAACCCTGCATGACCTCTGAGGCCCTAAGAACCCTTGACTAAGGCTGAGCTCAATTTGAAACAGTGGGTGACCAGAGCAGACATTTCATTCATCTATCAATGAGAATCCAGCACTGGAGGAGCAGAAAACAATGGCCTCGCTCAAACTTGACGCTAATCCTGACATGGACCCTAACCCTAAACTCTGATCCTGACCCTAAGCCCTGACCTAACCTTAGCCTAACCCGTACCCTAAACCTGTACCTTACCCTAACCCATGCTCTACCCGTATCCTACCTGTACCCCAATTCTAACCCATACCCTAACACCCACTCTAACACAGAACCCTAACACCCTGAGACCAAAACCATAAACCTTAACCAATAAGCAAAACCATAACCATAACCAAACCATAAAATATATTCATTAACCATACCCATAAATAACTCATTAACCATAAAACTTAAACCATAACAGCAACCATAAACCATACACAGCCCCAACCCTCACACCAGCCCCAGCCCTAATGCTAACCCTCCAAACCACTTACACCAAGCCAAGTCTAATCAGATTATACAAATACATCTTGAAAAAGAAAACCGGGGAATACTCTGGTGGCCCAGTGGTTAGGACTCTGTGCTTTCACTGCCAAGGGCTCGGGTTCGATCCCTGACTGGGGAACTAAGATCCCACAAGCCATGGGATGTGGCCAAAGTAAATAAATAATTAAAATGAAATAAAACCACTATTTTAAAAAGATTTTTAAAATAAAGGAAAAAAACAAGAAAACTACCCCAGTACAACTTATAAATATGAATGTAAAAATCTATCACACAATAATAGCAACATGAAACCAACAGAACTTTAAATGGATAATGCCATAAGCAAGTATCTCTACACCAGGAATTTCAGGTTGCTCAACATATGAAAAGTAAGCAATGTATTCAACCACAATAATGGTGTGAAGTAAAAACACATAATCATATCAATTAATGCAAAAAATCTACAATGAAAATCCAGTGTTATTTCATGACAAACACTCAAGAAAGCAGGAATAAAAGGAAATGTGTTCAATATGGAAAAGAGTAGTACAAAAAGCCACAGCAAACATCATGCTCAACGTTAAAGACTGAAAGATTTACTCCTGAAATCAGGAACAGGGCCAGGAAGCTGGCCTTCATCACCGTTACTCAATAGTGTACTGGAAGTTCTACCCAGAATCTTGAGGAAAGAAAGAAAAGGCAGCCATGGGTGAATGGAAAAATTAAAACCGTGTCTCTTCACAGAACATAGGTCACATCATCTTATATATAAAACTACCTATAATCAGCAAAGAAATTATTTGAGCTAATCAACTAATTAATAAGCAAAGTTACAGAACAAAATATCAATTCATGAAAATCTATCTTATATGCATACGCTGGCAAAAAATAATCTGAAAAAGAATTTATGAGAACAATTCCATTTTTAATAATGTCAACATCAATATTTAGGAGTATATTTAATCAAGGTACAAGACTTGTTTTTATGTATGTAAAGTTGTATGTTTGAAATTACTGGAAAGTCAATTACTTTTCAAAACATCATGTATGTCAACAGCATGCCAGAAAAGCAGAGAAAACATCAAACTTCCATATAGAAGCCAAGCCTTACCCAGATCCAGTTCACCCAAAGTCCACATGTCATTTAGAGGCACTGTGGGAAGGTTATATTAGGAGCCGCTGTCCTCCGTGTTGTGGACGACCTGGATATGGTAGAAACAGTGGGATTTTTGAATTCCAATTTTCCACTTCATTCCACAAAAACACTATTAGAACTAATAAATCAATTCAGTAAAGTTGCAAAATCAATACACAGAAATCAGTTGCCTTTCTAAACACTAATAATGAACCATCAGAAAGAGAAAGAAAGCAACCCTATTTACAACTGCATCAAAAAGAACAAAATACCTGGGAATAAAGTCAACCAAGGAGGTGAAAGACCTGCACACTGAAAACTTGAAGACATTGATGAAGACATTGCAAGACACACCAAGAAATGGAAAGATATCCTGTTCTCATGGAATGGAACAATTAATATTGTTAAAATATCCATGCTACCCAAAGCAGTGGACACAGTGAATGCAATCCCTCCCAAAATTCCATGGTATTTTCCCCCAAAATGGAGCTAATCCTCCTAATATCTGTGGGGAACCACAAAGGACCCCAAATAGCCAAAGAAACCCTGAAAAAAGAGAACGGGCTGGAGGCATCTCCCTCCCTGACGTCACACTCTGCTGAGAAGCTACAGGCACCAAAACAGTGTGGAACTGGCTCAAAACGGGCACAGGGACCAGAGGAACAGGACAGAGAGACCAGAATTCAACCCACACGGACGGGGTCGGTGAATTTATGACACAGGGACCAAGGACACACCAAGGAGCACGACACTCCCCACGATAAATGGTGCTGGGAAAACTGGACGCCCCATAACTCACGCTGGCTACCCTGCACACAAACCTGACCAAACACCCAGCTTTCCACGCCAAGCCCTCCCTCGCTCACACGAAGACGGACCCCCTCAACGGTCAGTCGCCCACAGGAAGCTTCTCCCCACTTTTCCTCACCGTCTCTTCACCTTTTCCTCAGGCATCACCTGGGTCCTCAGGAAACCTAGTTCCCTAGTCAGCGTGGACGCAGCCCCACTTTGTCCTGAAGCCGAAACCCCAGCGAGTCCTAAGGAGACGGAGACCGAGCTCCTCTCAGCAGAGACGCTGAGCCGGGCGTCCTACCCGAAGGCCCCCGCCCCCGCCCCCGCGCCTGAGGCGGCTCAACTCCTCTCAGCTGCCCTCACAATCGAGTTCCATGGAACGAGCATGCGCTGTGGGTCAGAGAGGCGAACTCGGCGCCACCCTGTGGTCAGTGCAGGAAGTGCAGGCCGCGCCTCCCTCACAGGTCACTGGGGGCAGCGTGCCCTACTGACAGGACTGCTGAATCCATTCAACTGGAAATTCAAACGAAAATGGAGTCTCTATCCCAAAAGTTTTCTAAAAGTAGTTAAGGAACAATTAATTGGAAACCATTTGGAATGAAGTGAATGTAGATGCAAACTTTACAACTTATACCAAATTCACTCAAAGTCATTCAGAGGCAAATTTTATTTTAGTTTATAATTTATGTTTGGCTGCGTTGGGTCTTCGTTGCTGCATGTGGGCTTTCTCTAGTTGCGTCGAGCGGGGCTACTCTTCGTTGTGGTGCACGGGCTTCTCATTGCGGGGGCTTCTCTTGTGGGCGAGCACGGGCTCTAGGCGCGCAGGCTTCAGTAGTTGTGCCGTGCAGGCTTGGTTGCTCTGCGGCATGTGGGATCTTCCCGGACCAGGGCTAGAGCCCGTGTCCCCTGCATTGGCAGGCGGACTCTTAACCACTGCGTCACCAGGGAAGTCCCCACAGACAAACTTTAAATACAAAACTATTCAAGGGGCTTCCCTGGTGGCGCAGTGGTTGAGAATCTGCCTGCTAATGCAGGGGACACGGGTTCGAGCCCTGGTCTGGGAAGATCCCACATGCCGTGGAGCAACTAGGCCCGTGAGCCACAACTACTGAGCCTGCGCGTCTGGAGCCTGTGCTCGGCAACAAGAGAGGCCGCGACAGTGAGAGGCCCGCGCACCGCGATGAAGAGTGGCCCCCGCCTGCCACAACTAGAGAAAGCCTTCGCACAGAGACGAAGACCCAACACAGCCAAAAATAAATAAATTAATTAATCAATTAAAAAGAAAAGCTGTCTCTCAAATTTAACTTCCAGAATGTATTCAGGAAAAACGCATACGCCCTTTTTGGCCAACCAAAGAAGCGGGCAATGCAAATCAACACTACAAAGAGGTATCACTTCGAATCAGAAAAAAGGACCATCCTCACAAAGGGTAAAAACCAGATATGCAGGACAAGGAGAGGAGAAAAGGGAGCCTCGTTACGCTGAAGGGGGGAAGGTAAATTGCCAACGGCCACTCTGGAGAAGTGTGCTGTGTTTCCTAAAACATCTAAAAAACAGAGCTACAAAGCATAGGGCGCTTCCACTCATGGGCCTATATGTTGGAAAATCCAAAAATCCACAGGACGCAGGCACCCCGTTTACTGCTGCTATGTTTACAACAGCCTCGACTTGGGTACAACTTCATAGTCCTTGGAAGGAAAAAACGGTGAAAGAAAATTTGATGCTTAAGCACAACGGAATATTACTCAGCCCTGAAATCAATGAAATGAGGCCAGTTGCAGCGACTCCGGGGGACTTATGTATGGTCATTGAGAGTGAAATAAGTTAGACAGCAAGAGAAACTTATCATAAGATATCACTTATAAAGGGGATCTAAAAATCGCCAACCGTGAACTGAATTACAAACAGAACACCATCACACATTTACAAAACACACTTACGGCTGCTTAAGGGGAAAAGTGTGGTGCGGTGATGCATAAACCAGGAGGTTGAAATTGGCACAGATACCGTTCCATACGCCAATAATGTAATCGCCAAGACATACTCATGGTTCAAGGAACTGGACTCAGCACACTCTATTCACAGAAAAAACATATATCTGACTACTAGAAACTAGAAAAGAATTTATTGATGTCTCTCTGTAAGTGACTCAGGTGGATGTACAGCACCAAGAAACACAACATTGCAAATCAGCTACACCCCATTATAAAAATTAATTATAAAAAGAGAAGGACAGTGAGAGAGAGAGGAATTCTTACAAAATTCAAACAGGGGCTGTGAGGCAACTGGACTGACCACATCTACACTCACAGATGAATGGGACGTAAGGCTGGACACCCTAAACCTAAACCCTAACCCTACCTTAACCCTAACCCTAACCCAACACTAACCCTAACCCTAAACCTAAACCCTAACCCTAACCCCTAACCCTAACCCAACCCTAAGCCTAACCCTAACCCCTAGCCCTAGCCCTAGCCCTAACCCTGACCCTAACCCCTAACCCTTAACCCCTAACCCTAACCAAGTTCACAAGTAAACTTCTCGCCCACCTGGAGAGAGCGATTTAATTTGAAAGAGTAAAGACACAATCAGCTCAGTAATTGGCCACGGGGGCTGGAGGGGCCAAGGCTAACCTGAGCTGGAGGAACGTGGGTGCCTGCCTGGATGCTCAGAGGCCAAGGGCTGTCCTGAGACCTGCTTGGACACCCGTGCAGATGGAACAAAGGATCCGTCCAGTCCCAAGAGGGCCCCACCAGCCCTCACGAACGCAACACCAGACTTCCCTGGTGGCGCGGTGGTTAAGAATCCACCTGCCAATGCAGGGGACACGGGTTTGAGCCCTGGTCCGGGAAGATCCCACATGCTGTGGAGCAACTAAGCCCGTGCACCACAACTACTGAGCCTGCGCTCTAGAACCCGCGAGCCCCGACTGCTGAAGCCCACGCGCTTAGAGCCTGTGCTCTGCAACAAGAGAAGCCACCGCAATGAGAAGCCCCCACTCGCCGCAACTAGAGAAAGCCTCCGGGCAGCAATGCAGACCCAACACAGCCCAAAGTTAATTAATTAATTAATTAATTAATTAATTAAGAAAAAAAAAAGGCAGCACCTGGGGGCTGGCAGACTGAGGCACCAAGTCTTACATCACGTCTAGTTAGTATCCTGCATGTCAGGGCCATGCTGGACCTGGGGCTGCCCAGACAGAGTGGGGCCTGCATCACCCTTCCCAGGAGGGAGGGTGGAGGGAAACCCTGCATGACCTCTGAGGCCCTAAGAACCCTTGACTAAGGCTGAGCTCAATTTGAAACAGTGGGTGAGCAGAGCAGACATTTCATTCATCTATCAATGAGAATCCAGCACTGGAGGAGCAGAAAACAACGGCCTCGCTCAACCTTGACGCTAATCCTGACATGGACCCTAACCCTAAACTCTGATCCTGACCCTAAGCCCTGACCTAACCTTAGCCTAACCCGTACCCTAAACCTGTACCTTACCCTAACCCATGCTCTACCCGTATCCTACCTGTACCCCAATTCTAACCCATACCCTAACACCCACTCTAACACAGAACCCTAACACCCTGAGACCAAAACCATAAACCTTAAAACCAATAAGCAAAACCATAACCATAACCAAACCATAAAATATAGTCATTAACCATACCCATAAATAACTCATTAACCATAAAACTTAAACCATAACAGCAACCATAAACCATACACAGCCCCAACCCTCACACCAGCCCCAGCCCTAATGCTAACCCTCCAAACCACTTACACCAAGCCAAGTCTAATCAGATTATACAAATACATCTTGAAAAAGAAAACCGGGGAATACTCTGGTGGCCCAGTGGTTAGGACTCTGTGCTTTCACTGCCAAGGGCTCGGGTTCGATCCCTGACTGGGGAACTAAGATCCCACAAGCCATGGGATGTGGCCAAAGTAAATAAATAATTAAAATGAAAGAAAACCACTATTTTAAAAAAGATTTTAAAAATAAAGGAAAAAAACAAGAAAACTACCCCAGTACAACTTATAAATAGGAATGTAAAAATCTATCACACAATAATAGCAACATGAAACCAACAGAACTTTAAATGGATAATGCCATAAGCAAGTATCTCTACACCAGGAATTTCAGGTTGCTCAACATATGAAAAGTAAGCAATGTATTCAACCACAATAATGGTGTGAAGTAAAAACACATAATCATATCAATTAATGCAAAAAATCTACAATGAAAATCCAGTGTTATTTCATGACAAACACTCAAGAAAGCAGGAATAAAAGGAAATGTGTTCAATATGGAAAAGAGTAGTACAAAAAGCCACAGCAAACATCATGCTCAACGTTAAAGACTGAAAGATTTACTCCTGAAATCAGGAACAGGGCCAGGAAGCTGGCCTTCATCACCGTTACTCAATAGTGTACTGGAAGTTCTACCCAGAATCTTGAGGAAAGAAAGAAAAGGCAGCCATGGGTGAATGGAAAAATTAAAACCGTGTCTCTTCACAGAACATAGGTCACATCATCTTATATATAAAACTACCTATAATCAGCAAAGAAATTATTTGAGCTAATCAACTAATTAATAAGCAAAGTTACAGAACAAAACATCAATTCATGAAAATCTATCTTATATGCATACGCTGGCAAAAAATAATCTGAAAAAGAATTTATGAGAACAATTCCATTTTTAATAATGTCAACATCAATATTTAGGAGTATATTTAATCAAGGTACAAGACTTGTTTTTATGTATGTAAAGTTGTATGTTTGAAATTACTGGAAAGTCAATTACTTTTCAAAACATCATGTATGTCAACAGCATGCCAGAAAAGCAGAGAAAACATCAAACTTCCATATAGAAGCCAAGCCTTACCCAGATCCAGTTCACCCAAAGTCCACATGTCATTTAGAGGCACTGTGGGAAGGTTATATTAGGAGCCGCTGTCCTCCGTGTTGTGGACGACCTGGATATGGCAGAAACAGTGGGATTTTTGAATTCCAATTTTCCACTTCATTCCACAAAAACACTATTAGAACTAATAAATCAATTCAGTAAAGTTGCAAAATCAATACACAGAAATCAGTTGCCTTTCTAAACACTAATAATGAACCATCAGAAAGAGAAAGAAAGCAACCCTATTTACAACTGCATCAAAAAGAACAAAATACCTGGGAATAAAGTCAACCAAGGAGGTGAAAGACCTGCACACTGAAAACTTGAAGACATTGATGAAGACATTGCAAGACACACCAAGAAATGGAAAGATATCCTGTTCTCATGGAATGGAACAATTAATATTGTTAAAATATCCATGCTACCCAAAGCAGTGGACACAGTGAATGCAATCCCTCCCAAAATTCCATGGTATTTTCCCCCAAAATGGAGCTAATCCTCCTAATATCTGTGGGGAACCACAAAGGACTCCAAATAGCCAAAGAAACCCTGAAAAAAGAGAACGGGCTGGAGGCATCTCCCTCCCTGACGTCACACTCTGCTGAGAAGCTACAGGCACCAAAACAGTGTGGAACTGGCTCAAAACGGGCACAGGGACCAGAGGAACAGGACAGAGAGACCAGAATTCAACCCACACGGACGGGGTCGGTGAATTTATGACACAGGGACCAAGGACACACCAAGGAGCACGACACTCCCCACGATAAATGGTGCTGGGAAAACTGGACGCCCCATAACTCACGCTGGCTACCCTGCACACAAACCTGACCAAACACCCAGCTTTCCACGCCAAGCCCTCCCTCGCTCACACGAAGACGGACCCCCTCAACGGTCAGTCGCCCACAGGAAGCTTCTCCCCACTTTTCCTCACCGTCTCTTCACCTTTTCCTCAGGCATCACCTGGGTCCTCAGGAAACCTAGTTCCCTAGTCAGCGTGGACGCAGCCCCACTTTGTCCTGAAGCCGAAACCCCAGCGAGTCCTAAGGAGACGGAGACCGAGCTCCTCTCAGCAGAGACGCTGAGCCGGGCGTCCTACCCGAAGGCCCCCGCCCCCGCCCCCGCGCCTGAGGCGGCTCAACTCCTCTCAGCTGCCCTCACAATCGAGTTCCATGGAACGAGCATGCGCTGTGGGTCAGAGAGGCGAACTCGGCGCCACCCCGTGGTCAGTGCAGGAAGTGCAGGCCGCGCCTCCCTCACAGGTCACTGGGGGCAGCGTGCCCTACTGACAGGACTGCTGAATCCATTCAACTGGAAATTCAAACGAAAATGGAGTCTCTATCCCAAAAGTTTTCTAAAAGGAGTTAAGGAACAATTAATTGGAAACCATTTGGAATGAAGTGAATGTAGATGCAAACTTTACAACTTATACCAAATTCACTCAAAGTCATTCAGAGGCAAATTTTATTTTAGTTTATAATTTATGTTTGGCTGCGTTGGGTCTTCGTTGCTGCATGTGGGCTTTCTCTAGTTGCGTCGAGCGGGGCTACTCTTCGTTGCGGTGCACGGGCTTCTCATTGCGGGGGCTTCTCTTGTGGGCGAGCACGGGCTCTAGGCGCGCAGGCTTCAGTAGTTGTGCCGTGCAGGCTTGGTTGCTCTGCGGCATGTGGGATCTTCCCGGACCAGGGCTCGAGCCCGTGTCCCCTGCATTGGCAGGCGGACTCTT
Organism: Balaenoptera borealis; assembly: GCF_965194805.1. Lineage (NCBI taxonomy): Eukaryota > Metazoa > Chordata > Mammalia > Artiodactyla > Balaenopteridae > Balaenoptera > Balaenoptera borealis. Next base: position 129,476,099 of record NC_138881.1, on the reverse strand, counting down.
AACCACTGCGTCACCAGGGAAGTCCCCACAGACAAACTTTAAATACAAAACTATTCAAGGGGCTTCCCTGGTGGCGCAGTGGTTGAGAATCTGCCTGCTAATGCAGGGGACACGGGTTCGAGCCCTGGTCTGGGAAGATCCCACATGCCGTGGAGCAACTAGGCCCGTGAGCCACAACTCCTGAACCTGCGCGTCTGGAGCCTGTGCTCGGCAACAAGAGAGGCCGCGATAGTGAGAGGCCCGCGCACCGCGATGAAGAGTGGCCCCCGCTTGCCACAACTAGAGAAAGCCTTCGCACAGAAACGAAGACCCAACACAGCCAAAAATAAATAAATTAGTTAATCAATTAAAAAGAAAAGCTGTCTCTCAAATTTAACTTCCAGAATATATTCAGGAAAAACGCATACGCCCTTTTTGGCCAACCAAAGAAGCGGGCAATGCAAATCAACACTACAAAGAGGTATCACTTCGAATCAGAAAAAAGGACCATCCTCACAAAGGGTAAAAACCAGATATGCAGGACAAGGAGAGGAGAAAAGGGAGCCTCGTTACGCTGAAGGGGGGAAGGTAAATTGCCAACGGCCACTCTGGAGAAGTGTGCTGTGTTTCCTAAAACATCTAAAAAACAGAGCTACAAAGCATAGGGCGCTTCCACTCATGGGCCTATATGTTGGAAAATCCAAAAATCCACAGGACGCAGGCACCCCGTTTACTGCTGCTATGTTTACAACAGCCTCGACTTGGGTACAACTTCATAGTCCTTGGAAGGAAAAAACGGTGAAAGAAAATTTGATACTTAAGCACAACGGAATATTACTCAGCCCTGAAATCAATGAAATGAGGCCAGTTGCAGCGACTCCGGGGGACTTATGTATGGTCATTGAGAGTGAAATAAGTTAGACAGCAAGAGAAACTTATCATAAGATATCACTTATAAAGGGAATCTAAAAATCGCCAACCGTGAACTGAATTACAAACAGAACACCATCACACATTTACAAAACACACTTACGGCTGCTTAAGGGGAAAAGTGTGGTGCGGTGATGCATAAACCAGGAGGTTGAAATTGGCACAGATACCGTTCCATACGCCAATAATGTAATCGCCAAGACATACTCATGGTTCAAGGAACTGGACTCAGCACACTCTATTCACAGAAAAAACATATATCTGACTACTAGAAACTAGAAAAGAATTTATTGATGTCTCTCTGTAAGTGACTCAGGTGGATGTACAGCACCAAGAAACACAACATTGCAAATCAGCTACACCCCATTATAAAAATTAATTATAAAAAGAGAAGGACAGTGAGAGAGAGAGGAATTCTTACAAAATTCAAACAGGGGCTGTGAGGCAACTGGACTGACCACATCTACACTCACAGATGAATGGGACGTAAGGCTGGACACCCTAAACCTAAACCCTAACCCTACCTTAACCCTAACCCTAACCCAACACTAACCCTAACCCTAAACCTAAACCCTAACCCTAACCCCTAACCCTAACCCAACCCTAAGCCTAACCCTAACCCCTAGCCCTAGCCCTAGCCCTAACCCTGACCCTAACCCCTAACCCTTAACCCCTAACCCTAACCAAGTTCACAAGTAAACTTCTCGCCCACCTGGAGAGAGCGATTTAATTTGAAAGAGTAAAGACACAATCAGCTCAGTAATTGGCCACGGGGGCTGGAGGGGCCAAGGCTAACCTGAGCTGGAGGAACGTGGGTGCCTGCCTGGATGCTCAGAGGCCAAGGGCTGTCCTGAGACCTGCTTGGACACCCGTGCAGATGGAACAAAGGATCCGTCCAGTCCCAAGAGGGCCCCACCAGCCCTCACGAACGCAACACCAGACTTCCCTGGTGGCGCGGTGGTTAAGAATCCACCTGCCAATGCAGGGGACACGGGTTTGAGCCCTGGTCCGGGAAGATCCCACATGCTGTGGAGCAACTAAGCCCGTGCACCACAACTACTGAGCCTGCGCTCTAGAACCCGCGAGCCCCGACTGCTGAAGCCCACGCGCTTAGAGCCTGTGCTCTGCAACAAGAGAAGCCACCGCAATGAGAAGCCCCCACTCGCCGCAACTAGAGAAAGCCTCCGGGCAGCAATGCAGACCCAACACAGCCCAAAATTAATTAATTAATTAATTAATTAATTAAGAAAAAAAAAAAGGCAGCACCTGGGGGCTGGCAGACTGAGGCACCAAGTCTTACATCACGTCTAGTTAGTATCCTGCATGTCAGGGCCATGCTGGACCTGGGGCTGCCCAGACAGAGTGGGGCCTGCATCACCCTTCCCAGGAGGGAGGGTGGAGGGAAACCCTGCATGACCTCTGAGGCCCTAAGAACCCTTGACTAAGGCTGAGCTCAATTTGAAACAGTGGGTGAGCAGAGCAGACATTTCATTCATCTATCAATGAGAATCCAGCACTGGAGGAGCAGAAAACAACGGCCTCGCTCAACCTTGACGCTAATCCTGACATGGACCCTAACCCTAAACTCTGATCCTGACCCTAAGCCCTGACCTAACCTTAGCCTAACCCGTACCCTAAACCTGTACCTTACCCTAACCCATGCTCTACCCGTATCCTACCTGTACCCCAATTCTAACCCATACCCTAACACCCACTCTAACACAGAACCCTAACACCCTGAGACCAAAACCATAAACCTTAAAACCAATAAGCAAAACCATAACCATAACCAAACCATAAAATATAGTCATTAACCATACCCATAAATAACTCATTAACCATAAAACTTAAACCATAACAGCAACCATAAACCATACACAGCCCCAACCCTCACACCAGCCCCAGCCCTAATGCTAACCCTCCAAACCACTTACACCAAGCCAAGTCTAATCAGATTATACAAATACATCTTGAAAAAGAAAACCGGGGAATACTCTGGTGGCCCAGTGGTTAGGACTCTGTGCTTTCACTGCCAAGGGCTCGGGTTCGATCCCTGACTGGGGAACTAAGATCCCACAAGCCATGGGATGTGGCCAAAGTAAATAAATAATTAAAATGAAAGAAAACCACTATTTTAAAAAAGATTTTAAAAATAAAGGAAAAAAACAAGAAAACTACCCCAGTACAACTTATAAATAGGAATGTAAAAATCTATCACACAATAATAGCAACATGAAACCAACAGAACTTTAAATGGATAATGCCATAAGCAAGTATCTCTACACCAGGAATTTCAGGTTGCTCAACATATGAAAAGTAAGCAATGTATTCAACCACAATAATGGTGTGAAGTAAAAACACATAATCATATCAATTAATGCAAAAAATCTACAATGAAAATCCAGTGTTATTTCATGACAAACACTCAAGAAAGCAGGAATAAAAGGAAATGTGTTCAATATGGAAAAGAGTAGTACAAAAAGCCACAGCAAACATCATGCTCAACGTTAAAGACTGAAAGATTTACTCCTGAAATCAGGAACAGGGCCAGGAAGCTGGCCTTCATCACCGTTACTCAATAGTGTACTGGAAGTTCTACCCAGAATCTTGAGGAAAGAAAGAAAAGGCAGCCATGGGTGAATGGAAAAATTAAAACCGTGTCTCTTCACAGAACATAGGTCACATCATCTTATATATAAAACTACCTATAATCAGCAAAGAAATTATTTGAGCTAATCAACTAATTAATAAGCAAAGTTACAGAACAAAACATCAATTCATGAAAATCTATCTTATATGCATACGCTGGCAAAAAATAATCTGAAAAAGAATTTATGAGAACAATTCCATTTTTAATAATGTCAACATCAATATTTAGGAGTATATTTAATCAAGGTACAAGACTTGTTTTTATGTATGTAAAGTTGTATGTTTGAAATTACTGGAAAGTCAATTACTTTTCAAAACATCATGTATGTCAACAGCATGCCAGAAAAGCAGAGAAAACATCAAACTTCCATATAGAAGCCAAGCCTTACCCAGATCCAGTTCACCCAAAGTCCACATGTCATTTAGAGGCACTGTGGGAAGGTTATATTAGGAGCCGCTGTCCTCCGTGTTGTGGACGACCTGGATATGGCAGAAACAGTGGGATTTTTGAATTCCAATTTTCCACTTCATTCCACAAAAACACTATTAGAACTAATAAATCAATTCAGTAAAGTTGCAAAATCAATACACAGAAATCAGTTGCCTTTCTAAACACTAATAATGAACCATCAGAAAGAGAAAGAAAGCAACCCTATTTACAACTGCATCAAAAAGAACAAAATACCTGGGAATAAAGTCAACCAAGGAGGTGAAAGACCTGCACACTGAAAACTTGAAGACATTGATGAAGACATTGCAAGACACACCAAGAAATGGAAAGATATCCTGTTCTCATGGAATGGAACAATTAATATTGTTAAAATATCCATGCTACCCAAAGCAGTGGACACAGTGAATGCAATCCCTCCCAAAATTCCATGGTATTTTCCCCCAAAATGGAGCTAATCCTCCTAATATCTGTGGGGAACCACAAAGGACCCCAAATAGCCAAAGAAACCCTGAAAAAAGAGAACGGGCTGGAGGCATCTCCCTCCCTGACGTCACACTCTGCTGAGAAGCTACAGGCACCAAAACAGTGTGGAACTGGCTCAAAACGGGCACAGGGACCAGAGGAACAGGACAGAGAGACCAGAATTCAACCCACACGGACGGGGTCGGTGAATTTATGACACAGGGACCAAGGACACACCAAGGAGCACGACACTCCCCACGATAAATGGTGCTGGGAAAACTGGACGCCCCATAACTCACGCTGGCTACCCTGCACACAAACCTGACCAAACACCCAGCTTTCCACGCCAAGCCCTCCCTCGCTCACACGAAGACGGACCCCCTCAACGGTCAGTCGCCCACAGGAAGCTTCTCCCCACTTTTCCTCACCGTCTCTTCACCTTTTCCTCAGGCATCACCTGGGTCCTCAGGAAACCTAGTTCCCTAGTCAGCGTGGACGCAGCCCCACTTTGTCCTGAAGCCGAAACCCCAGCGAGTCCTAAGGAGACGGAGACCGAGCTCCTCTCAGCAGAGACGCTGAGCCGGGCGTCCTACCCGAAGGCCCCCGCCCCCGCCCCCGCGCCTGAGGCGGCTCAACTCCTCTCAGCTGCCCTCACAATCGAGTTCCATGGAACGAGCATGCGCTGTGGGTCAGAGAGGCGAACTCGGCGCCACCCCGTGGTCAGTGCAGGAAGTGCAGGCCGCGCCTCCCTCACAGGTCACTGGGGGCAGCGTGCCCTACTGACAGGACTGCTGAATCCATTCAACTGGAAATTCAAACGAAAATGGAGTCTCTATCCCAAAAGTTTTCTAAAAGGAGTTAAGGAACAATTAATTGGAAACCATTTGGAATGAAGTGAATGTAGATGCAAACTTTACAACTTATACCAAATTCACTCAAAGTCATTCAGAGGCAAATTTTATTTTAGTTTATAATTTATGTTTGGCTGCGTTGGGTCTTCGTTGCTGCATGTGGGCTTTCTCTAGTTGCGTCGAGCGGGGCTACTCTTCGTTGCGGTGCACGGGCTTCTCATTGCGGGGGCTTCTCTTGTGGGCGAGCACGGGCTCTAGGCGCGCAGGCTTCAGTAGTTGTGCCGTGCAGGCTTGGTTGCTCTGCGGCATGTGGGATCTTCCCGGACCAGGGCTCGAGCCCGTGTCCCCTGCATTGGCAGGCGGACTCTTAACCACTGCGTCACCAGGGAAGTCCCCACAGACAAACTTTAAATACAAAACTATTCAAGGGGCTTCCCTGGTGGCGCAGTGGTTGAGAATCTGCCTGCTAATGCAGGGGACACGGGTTCGAGCCCTGGTCTGGGAAGATCCCACATGCCGTGGAGCAACTAGGCCCGTGAGCCACAACTCCTGAACCTGCGCGTCTGGAGCCTGTGCTCGGCAACAAGAGAGGCCGCGATAGTGAGAGGCCCGCGCACCGCGATGAAGAGTGGCCCCCGCTTGCCACAACTAGAGAAAGCCTTCGCACAGAAACGAAGACCCAACACAGCCAAAAATAAATAAATTAATTAATCAATTAAAAAGGAAAGCTGTCTCTCAAATTTAACTTCCAGAATATATTCAGGAAAAACGCATACGCCCTTTTTGGCCAACCAAAGAAGCGGGCAATGCAAATCAACACTACAAAGAGGTATCACTTCGAATCAGAAAAAAGGACCATCCTCACAAAGGGTAAAAACCAGATATGCAGGACAAGGAGAGGAGAAAAGGGAGCCTCGTTACGCTGAAGGGGGGAAGGTAAATTGCCAACGGCCACTCTGGAGAAGTGTGCTGTGTTTCCTAAAACATCTAAAAAACAGAGCTACAAAGCATAGGGCGCTTCCACTCATGGGCCTATATGTTGGAAAATCCAAAAATCCACAGGACGCAGGCACCCCGTTTACTGCTGCTATGTTTACAACAGCCTCGACTTGGGTACAACTTCATAGTCCTTGGAAGGAAAAAACGGTGAAAGAAAATTTGATACTTAAGCACAACGGAATATTACTCAGCCCTGAAATCAATGAAATGAGGCCAGTTGCAGCGACTCCGGGGGACTTATGTATGGTCATTGAGAGTGAAATAAGTTAGACAGCAAGAGAAACTTATCATAAGATATCACTTATAAAGGGAATCTAAAAATCGCCAACCGTGAACTGAATTACAAACAGAACACCATCACACATTTACAAAACACACTTACGGCTGCTTAAGGGGAAAAGTGTGGTGCGGTGATGCATAAACCAGGAGGTTGAAATTGGCACAGATACCGTTCCATACGCCAATAATGTAATCGCCAAGACATACTCATGGTTCAAGGAACTGGACTCAGCACACTCTATTCACAGAAAAAACATATATCTGACTACTAGAAACTAGAAAAGAATTTATTGATGTCTCTCTGTAAGTGACTCAGGTGGATGTACAGCACCAAGAAACACAACATTGCAAATCAGCTACACCCCATTATAAAAATTAATTATAAAAAGAGAAGGACAGTGAGAGAGAGAGGAATTCTTACAAAATTCAAACAGGGGCTGTGAGGCAACTGGACTGACCACATCTACACTCACAGATGAATGGGACGTAAGGCTGGACACCCTAAACCTAAACCCTAACCCTACCTTAACCCTAACCCTAACCCAACACTAACCCTAACCCTAAACCTAAACCCTAACCCTAACCCCTAACCCTAACCCAACCCTAAGCCTAACCCTAACCCCTAGCCCTAGCCCTAGCCCTAACCCTGACCCTAACCCCTAACCCTTAACCCCTAACCCTAACCAAGTTCACAAGTAAACTTCTCGCCCACCTGGAGAGAGCGATTTAATTTGAAAGAGTAAAGACACAATCAGCTCAGTAATTGGCCACGGGGGCTGGAGGGGCCAAGGCTAACCTGAGCTGGAGGAACGTGGGTGCCTGCCTGGATGCTCAGAGGCCAAGGGCTGTCCTGAGACCTGCTTGGACACCCGTGCAGATGGAACAAAGGATCCGTCCAGTCCCAAGAGGGCCCCACCAGCCCTCACGAACGCAACACCAGACTTCCCTGGTGGCGCGGTGGTTAAGAATCCACCTGCCAATGCAGGGGACACGGGTTTGAGCCCTGGTCCGGGAAGATCCCACATGCTGTGGAGCAACTAAGCCCGTGCACCACAACTACTGAGCCTGCGCTCTAGAACCCGCGAGCCCCGACTGCTGAAGCCCACGCGCTTAGAGCCTGTGCTCTGCAACAAGAGAAGCCACCGCAATGAGAAGCCCCCACTCGCCGCAACTAGAGAAAGCCTCCGGGCAGCAATGCAGACCCAACACAGCCCAAAATTAATTAATTAATTAATTAATTAATTAAGAAAAAAAAAAAGGCAGCACCTGGGGGCTGGCAGACTGAGGCACCAAGTCTTACATCACGTCTAGTTAGTATCCTGCATGTCAGGGCCATGCTGGACCTGGGGCTGCCCAGACAGAGTGGGGCCTGCATCACCCTTCCCAGGAGGGAGGGTGGAGGGAAACCCTGCATGACCTCTGAGGCCCTAAGAACCCTTGACTAAGGCTGAGCTCAATTTGAAACAGTGGGTGAGCAGAGCAGACATTTCATTCATCTATCAATGAGAATCCAGCACTGGAGGAGCAGAAAACAACGGCCTCGCTCAACCTTGACGCTAATCCTGACATGGACCCTAACCCTAAACTCTGATCCTGACCCTAAGCCCTGACCTAACCTTAGCCTAACCCGTACCCTAAACCTGTACCTTACCCTAACCCATGCTCTACCCGTATCCTACCTGTACCCCAATTCTAACCCATACCCTAACACCCACTCTAACACAGAACCCTAACACCCTGAGACCAAAACCATAAACCTTAAAACCAATAAGCAAAACCATAACCATAACCAAACCATAAAATATAGTCATTAACCATACCCATAAATAACTCATTAACCATAAAACTTAAACCATAACAGCAACCATAAACCATACACAGCCCCAACCCTCACACCAGCCCCAGCCCTAATGCTAACCCTCCAAACCACTTACACCAAGCCAAGTCTAATCAGATTATACAAATACATCTTGAAAAAGAAAACCGGGGAATACTCTGGTGGCCCAGTGGTTAGGACTCTGTGCTTTCACTGCCAAGGGCTCGGGTTCGATCCCTGACTGGGGAACTAAGATCCCACAAACCATGGGATGTGGCCAAAGTAAATAAATAATTAAAATGAAAGAAAACCACTATTTTAAAAAAGATTTTAAAAATAAAGGAAAAAAACAAGAAAACTACCCCAGTACAACTTATAAATATGAATGTAAAAATCTATCACACAATAATAGCAACATGAAACCAACAGAACTTTAAATGGATAATGCCATAAGCAAGTATCTCTACACCAGGAATTTCAGGTTGCTCAACATATGAAAAGTAAGCAATGTATTCAACCACAATAATGGTGTGAAGTAAAAACACATAATCATATCAATTAATGCAAAAAATCTACAATGAAAATCCAGTGTTATTTCATGACAAACACTCAAGAAAGCAGGAATAAAAGGAAATGTGTTCAATATGGAAAAGAGTAGTACAAAAAGCCACAGCAAACATCATGCTCAACGTTAAAGACTGAAAGATTTACTCCTGAAATCAGGAACAGGGCCAGGAAGCTGGCCTTCATCACCGTTACTCAATAGTGTACTGGAAGTTCTACCCAGAATCTTGAGGAAAGAAAGAAAAGGCAGCCATGGGTGAATGGAAAAATTAAAACCGTGTCTCTTCACAGAACATAGGTCACATCATCTTATATATAAAACTACCTATAATCAGCAAAGAAATTATTTGAGCTAATCAACTAATTAATAAGCAAAGTTACAGAACAAAACATCAATTCATGAAAATCTATCTTATATGCATACGCTGGCAAAAAATAATCTGAAAAAGAATTTATGAGAACAATTCCATTTTTAATAATGTCAACATCAATATTTAGGAGTATATTTAATCAAGGTACAAGACTTGTTTTTATGTATGTAAAGTTGTATGTTTGAAATTACTGGAAAGTCAATTACTTTTCAAAACATCATGTATGTCAACAGCATGCCAGAAAAGCAGAGAAAACATCAAACTTCCATATAGAAGCCAAGCCTTACCCAGATCCAGTTCACCCAAAGTCCACATGTCATTTAGAGGCACTGTGGGAAGGTTATATTAGGAGCCGCTGTCCTCCGTGTTGTGGACGACCTGGATATGGTAGAAACAGTGGGATTTTTGAATTCCAATTTTCCACTTCATTCCACAAAAACACTATTAGAACTAATAAATCAATTCAGTAAAGTTGCAAAATCAATACACAGAAATCAGTTGCCTTTCTAAACACTAATAATGAACCATCAGAAAGAGAAAGAAAGCAACCCTATTTACAACTGCATCAAAAAGAACAAAATACCTGGGAATAAAGTCAACCAAGGAGGTGAAAGACCTGCACACTGAAAACTTCAAGACATTGATGAAGACATTGCAAGACACACCAAGAAATGGAAAGATATCCTGTTCTCATGGAATGGAACAATTAATATTGTTAAAATATCCATGCTACCCAAAGCAGTGGACACAGTGAATGCAATCCCTCCCAAAATTCCATGGTATTTTCCCCCAAAATGGAGCTAATCCTCCTAATATCTGTGGGGAACCACAAAGGACCCCAAATAGCCAAAGAAACCCTGAAAAAAGAGAACGGGCTGGAGGCATCTCCCTCCCTGACGTCACACTCTGCTGAGAAGCTACAGGCACCAAAACAGTGTGGAACTGGCTCAAAACGGGCACAGGGACCAGAGGAACAGGACAGAGAGACCAGAATTCAACCCACACGGACGGGGTCGGTGAATTTATGACACAGGGACCAAGGACACACCAAGGAGCACGACACTCCCCACGATAAATGGTGCTGGGAAAACTGGACGCCCCATAACTCACGCTGGCTACCCTGCACACAAACCTGACCAAACACCCAGCCTTCCACGCCAAGCCCTCCCTCGCTCACACGAAGACGGACCCCCTCAACGGTCAGTCGCCCACAGGAAGTTTCTCCCCACTTTTCCTCACCGTCTCTTCACCTTTTCCTCAGGCATCACCTGGGTCCTCAGGAAACCTAGTTCCCTAGTCAGCGTGGACGCAGCCCCACTTTGTCCTGAAGCCGAAACCCCAGCGAGTCCTAAGGAGACGGAGACCGAGCTCCTCTCAGCAGAGACGCTGAGCCGGGCGTCCTACCCGAAGGCCCCCGCCCCCGCCCCCGCGCCTGAGGCGGCTCAACTCCTCTCAGCTGCCCTCACAATCGAGTTCCATGGAACGAGCATGCGCTGTGGGTCAGAGAGGCGAACTCGGCGCCACCCTGTGGTCAGTGCAGGAAGTGCAGGCCGCGCCTCCCTCACAGGTCACTGGGGGCAGCGTGCCCTACTGACAGGACTGCTGAATCCATTCAACTGGAAATTCAAACGAAAATGGAGTCTCTATCCCAAAAGTTTTCTAAAAGTAGTTAAGGAACAATTAATTGGAAACCATTTGGAATGAAGTGAATGTAGATGCAAACTTTACAACTTATACCAAATTCACTCAAAGTCATTCAGAGGCAAATTTTATTTTAGTTTATAATTTATGTTTGGCTGCGTTGGGTCTTCGTTGCTGCATGTGGGCTTTCTCTAGTTGCGTCGAGCGGGGCTACTCTTCGTTGCGGTGCACGGGCTTCTCATTGCGGGGGCTTCTCTTGTGGGCGAGCACGGGCTCTAGGCGCGCAGGCTTCAGTAGTTGTGCCGTGCAGGCTTGGTTGCTCTGCGGCATGTGGGATCTTCCCGGACCAGGGCTCGAGCCCGTGTCCCCTGCATTGGCAGGCGGACTCTTAACCACTGCGTCACCAGGGAAGTCCCCACAGACAAACTTTAAATACAAAACTATTCAAGGGGCTTCCCTGGTGGCGCAGTGGTTGAGAATCTGCCTGCTAATGCAGGGGACACGGGTTCGAGCCCTGGTCTGGGAAGATCCCACATGCCGTGGAGCAACTAGGCCCGTGAGCCACAACTCCTGAACCTGCGCGTCTGGAGCCTGTGCTCGGCAACAAGAGAGGCCGCGATAGTGAGAGGCCCGCGCACCGCGATGAAGAGTGGCCCCCGCTTGCCACAACTAGAGAAAGCCTTCGCACAGAAACGAAGACCCAACACAGCCAAAAATAAATAAATTAGTTAATCAATTAAAAAGAAAAGCTGTCTCTCAAATTTAACTTCCAGAATATATTCAGGAAAAACGCATACGCCCTTTTTGGCCAACCAAAGAAGCGGGCAATGCAAATCAACACTACAAAGAGGTATCACTTCGAATCAGAAAAAAGGACCATCCTCACAAAGGGTAAAAACCAGATATGCAGGACAAGGAGAGGAGAAAAGGGAGCCTCGTTACGCTGAAGGGGGGAAGGTAAATTGCCAACGGCCACTCTGGAGAAGTGTGCTGTGTTTCCTAAAACATCTAAAAAACAGAGCTACAAAGCATAGGGCGCTTCCACTCATGGGCCTATATGTTGGAAAATCCAAAAATCCACAGGACGCAGGCACCCCGTTTACTGCTGCTATGTTTACAACAGCCTCGACTTGGGTACAACTTCATAGTCCTTGGAAGGAAAAAACGGTGAAAGAAAATTTGATACTTAAGCACAACGGAATATTACTCAGCCCTGAAATCAATGAAATGAGGCCAGTTGCAGCGACTCCGGGGGACTTATGTATGGTCATTGAGAGTGAAATAAGTTAGACAGCAAGAGAAACTTATCATAAGATATCACTTATAAAGGGAATCTAAAAATCGCCAACCGTGAACTGAATTACAAACAGAACACCATCACACATTTACAAAACACACTTACGGCTGCTTAAGGGGAAAAGTGTGGTGCGGTGATGCATAAACCAGGAGGTTGAAATTGGCACAGATACCGTTCCATACGCCAATAATGTAATCGCCAAGACATACTCATGGTTCAAGGAACTGGACTCAGCACACTCTATTCACAGAAAAAACATATATCTGACTACTAGAAACTAGAAAAGAATTTATTGATGTCTCTCTGTAAGTGACTCAGGTGGATGTACAGCACCAAGAAACACAACATTGCAAATCAGCTACACCCCATTATAAAAATTAATTATAAAAAGAGAAGGACAGTGAGAGAGAGAGGAATTCTTACAAAATTCAAACAGGGGCTGTGAGGCAACTGGACTGACCACATCTACACTCACAGATGAATGGGACGTAAGGCTGGACACCCTAAACCTAAACCCTAACCCTACCTTAACCCTAACCCTAACCCAACACTAACCCTAACCCTAAACCTAAACCCTAACCCTAACCCCTAACCCTAACCCAACCCTAAGCCTAACCCTAACCCCTAGCCCTAGCCCTAGCCCTAACCCTGACCCTAACCCCTAACCCTTAACCCCTAACCCCTAACCCTAACCAAGTTCACAAGTAAACTTCTCGCCCACCTGGAGAGAGCGATTTAATTTGAAAGAGTAAAGACACAATCAGCTCAGTAATTGGCCACGGGGGCTGGAGGGGCCAAGGCTAACCTGAGCTGGAGGAACGTGGGTGCCTGCCTGGATGCTCAGAGGCCAAGGGCTGTCCTGAGACCTGCTTGGACACCCGTGCAGATGGAACAAAGGATCCGTCCAGTCCCAAGAGGGCCCCACCAGCCCTCACGAACGCAACACCAGACTTCCCTGGTGGCGCGGTGGTTAAGAATCCACCTGCCAATGCAGGGGACACGGGTTTGAGCCCTGGTCCGGGAAGATCCCACATGCTGTGGAGCAACTAAGCCCGTGCACCACAACTACTGAGCCTGCGCTCTAGAACCCGCGAGCCCCGACTGCTGAAGCCCACGCGCTTAGAGCCTGTGCTCTGCAACAAGAGAAGCCACCGCAATGAGAAGCCCCCACTCGCCGCAACTAGAGAAAGCCTCCGGGCAGCAATGCAGACCCAACACAGCCCAAAATTAATTAATTAATTAATTAATTAATTAAGAAAAAAAAAAAGGCAGCACCTGGGGGCTGGCAGACTGAGGCACCAAGTCTTACATCACGTCTAGTTAGTATCCTGCATGTCAGGGCCATGCTGGACCTGGGGCTGCCCAGACAGAGTGGGGCCTGCATCACCCTTCCCAGGAGGGAGGGTGGAGGGAAACCCTGCATGACCTCTGAGGCCCTAAGAACCCTTGACTAAGGCTGAGCTCAATTTGAAACAGTGGGTGAGCAGAGCAGACATTTCATTCATCTATCAATGAGAATCCAGCACTGGAGGAGCAGAAAACAACGGCCTCGCTCAACCTTGACGCTAATCCTGACATGGACCCTAACCCTAAACTCTGATCCTGACCCTAAGCCCTGACCTAACCTTAGCCTAACCCGTACCCTAAACCTGTACCTTACCCTAACCCATGCTCTACCCGTATCCTACCTGTACCCCAATTCTAACCCATACCCTAACACCCACTCTAACACAGAACCCTAACACCCTGAGACCAAAACCATAAACCTTAAAACCAATAAGCAAAACCATAACCATAACCAAACCATAAAATATAGTCATTAACCATACCCATAAATAACTCATTAACCATAAAACTTAAACCATAACAGCAACCATAAACCATACACAGCCCCAACCCTCACACCAGCCCCAGCCCTAATGCTAACCCTCCAAACCACTTACACCAAGCCAAGTCTAATCAGATTATACAAATACATCTTGAAAAAGAAAACCGGGGAATACTCTGGTGGCCCAGTGGTTAGGACTCTGTGCTTTCACTGCCAAGGGCTCGGGTTCGATCCCTGACTGGGGAACTAAGATCCCACAAGCCATGGGATGTGGCCAAAGTAAATAAATAATTAAAATGAAAGAAAACCACTATTTTAAAAAAGATTTTAAAAATAAAGGAAAAAAACAAGAAAACTACCCCAGTACAACTTATAAATAGGAATGTAAAAATCTATCACACAATAATAGCAACATGAAACCAACAGAACTTTAAATGGATAATGCCATAAGCAAGTATCTCTACACCAGGAATTTCAGGTTGCTCAACATATGAAAAGTAAGCAATGTATTCAACCACAATAATGGTGTGAAGTAAAAACACATAATCATATCAATTAATGCAAAAAATCTACAATGAAAATCCAGTGTTATTTCATGACAAACACTCAAGAAAGCAGGAATAAAAGGAAATGTGTTCAATATGGAAAAGAGTAGTACAAAAAGCCACAGCAAACATCATGCTCAACGTTAAAGACTGAAAGATTTACTCCTGAAATCAGGAACAGGGCCAGGAAGCTGGCCTTCATCACCGTTACTCAATAGTGTACTGGAAGTTCTACCCAGAATCTTGAGGAAAGAAAGAAAAGGCAGCCATGGGTGAATGGAAAAATTAAAACCGTGTCTCTTCACAGAACATAGGTCACATCATCTTATATATAAAACTACCTATAATCAGCAAAGAAATTATTTGAGCTAATCAACTAATTAATAAGCAAAGTTACAGAACAAAATATCAATTCATGAAAATCTATCTTATATGCATACGCTGGCAAAAAATAATCTGAAAAAGAATTTATGAGAACAATTCCATTTTTAATAATGTCAACATCAATATTTAGGAGTATATTTAATCAAGGTACAAGACTTGTTTTTATGTATGTAAAGTTGTATGTTTGAAATTACTGGAAAGTCAATTACTTTTCAAAACATCATGTATGTCAACAGCATGCCAGAAAAGCAGAGAAAACATCAAACTTCCATATAGAAGCCAAGCCTTACCCAGATCCAGTTCACCCAAAGTCCACATGTCATTTAGAGGCACTGTGGGAAGGTTATATTAGGAGCCGCTGTCCTCCGTGTTGTGGACGACCTGGATATGGTAGAAACAGTGGGATTTTTGAATTCCAATTTTCCACTTCATTCCACAAAAAAACTATTAGAACTAATAAATCAATTCAGTAAAGTTGCAAAATCAATACACAGAAATCAGTTGCCTTTCTAAACACTAATAATGAACCATCAGAAAGAGAAAGAAAGCAACCCTATTTACAACTGCATCAAAAAGAACAAAATACCTGGGAATAAAGTCAACCAAGGAGGTGAAAGACCTGCACACTGAAAACTTCAAGACATTGATGAAGACATTGCAAGACACACCAAGAAATGGAAAGATATCCTGTTCTCATGGAATGGAACAATTAATATTGTTAAAATATCCATGCTACCCAAAGCAGTGGACACAGTGAATGCAATCCCTCCCAAAATTCCATGGTATTTTCCCCCAAAATGGAGCTAATCCTCCTAATATCTGTGGGGAACCACAAAGGACCCCAAATAGCCAAAGAAACCCTGAAAAAAGAGAACGGGCTGGAGGCATCTCCCTCCCTGACGTCACACTCTGCTGAGAAGCTACAGGCACCAAAACAGTGTGGAACTGGCTCAAAACGGGCACAGGGACCAGAGGAACAGGACAGAGAGACCAGAATTCAACCCACACGGACGGGGTCGGTGAATTTATGACACAGGGACCAAGGACACACCAAGGAGCACGACACTCCCCACGATAAATGGTGCTGGGAAAACTGGACGCCCCATAACTCACGCTGGCTACCCTGCACACAAACCTGACCAAACACCCAGCTTTCCACGCCAAGCCCTCCCTCGCTCACACGAAGACGGACCCCCTCAACGGTCAGTCGCCCACAGGAAGCTTCTCCCCACTTTTCCTCACCGTCTCTTCACCTTTTCCTCAGGCATCACCTGGGTCCTCAGGAAACCTAGTTCCCTAGTCAGCGTGGACGCAGCCCCACTTTGTCCTGAAGCCGAAACCCCAGCGAGTCCTAAGGAGACGGAGACCGAGCTCCTCTCAGCAGAGACGCTGAGCCGGGCGTCCTACCCGAAGGCCCCCGCCCCCGCCCCCGCGCCTGAGGCGGCTCAACTCCTCTCAGCTGCCCTCACAATCGAGTTCCATGGAACGAGCATGCGCTGTGGGTCAGAGAGGCGAACTCGGCGCCACCCTGTGGTCAGTGCAGGAAGTGCAGGCCGCGCCTCCCTCACAGGTCACTGGGGGCAGCGTGCCCTACTGACAGGACTGCTGAATCCATTCAACTGGAAATTCAAACGAAAATGGAGTCTCTATCCCAAAAGTTTTCTAAAAGTAGTTAAGGAACAATTAATTGGAAACCATTTGGAATGAAGTGAATGTAGATGCAAACTTTACAACTTATACCAAATTCACTCAAAGTCATTCAGAGGCAAATTTTATTTTAGTTTATAATTTATGTTTGGCTGCGTTGGGTCTTCGTTGCTGCATGTGGGCTTTCTCTAGTTGCGTCGAGCGGGGCTACTCTTCGTTGCGGTGCACGGGCTTCTCATTGCGGGGGCTTCTCTTGTGGGCGAGCACGGGCTCTAGGCGCGCAGGCTTCAGTAGTTGTGCCGTGCAGGCTTGGTTGCTCTGCGGCATGTGGGATCTTCCCGGACCAGGGCTCGAGCCCGTGTCCCCTGCATTGGCAGGCGGACTCTTAACCACTGCGTCACCAGGGAAGTCCCCACAGACAAACTTTAAATACAAAACTATTCAAGGGGCTTCCCTGGTGGCGCAGTGGTTGAGAATCTGCCTGCTAATGCAGGGGACACGGGTTCGAGCCCTGGTCTGGGAAGATCCCACATGCCGTGGAGCAACTAGGCCCGTGAGCCACAACTCCTGAACCTGCGTGTCTGGAGCCTGTGCTCGGCAACAAGAGAGGCCGCGATAGTGAGAGGCCCGCGCACCGCGATGAAGAGTGGCCCCCGCTTGCCACAACTAGAGAAAGCCTTCGCACAGAAACGAAGACCCAACACAGCCAAAAATAAATAAATTAATTAATCAATTAAAAAGAAAAGCTGTCTCTCAAATTTAACTTCCAGAATATATTCAGGAAAAACGCATACGCCCTTTTTGGCCAACCAAAGAAGCGGGCAATGCAAATCAACACTACAAAGAGGTATCACTTCGAATCAGAAAAAAGGACCATCCTCACAAAGGGTAAAAACCAGATATGCAGGACAAGGAGAGGAGAAAAGGGAGCCTCGTTACGCTGAAGGGGGGAAGGTAAATTGCCAACGGCCACTCTGGAGAAGTGTGCTGTGTTTCCTAAAACATCTAAAAAACAGAGCTACAAAGCATAGGGCGCTTCCACTCATGGGCCTATATGTTGGAAAATCCAAAAATCCACAGGACGCAGGCACCCCGTTTACTGCTGCTATGTTTACAACAGCCTCGACTTGGGTACAACTTCATAGTCCTTGGAAGGAAAAAACGGTGAAAGAAAATTTGATACTTAAGCACAACGGAATATTACTCAGCCCTGAAATCAATGAAATGAGGCCAGTTGCAGCGACTCCGGGGGACTTATGTATGGTCATTGAGAGTGAAATAAGTTAGACAGCAAGAGAAACTTATCATAAGATATCACTTATAAAGGGAATCTAAAAATCGCCAACCGTGAACTGAATTACAAACAGAACACCATCACACATTTACAAAACACACTTACGGCTGCTTAAGGGGAAAAGTGTGGTGCGGTGATGCATAAACCAGGAGGTTGAAATTGGCACAGATACCGTTCCATACGCCAATAATGTAATCGCCAAGACATACTCATGGTTCAAGGAACTGGACTCAGCACACTCTATTCACAGAAAAAACATATATCTGACTACTAGAAACTAGAAAAGAATTTATTGATGTCTCTCTGTAAGTGACTCAGGTGGATGTACAGCACCAAGAAACACAACATTGCAAATCAGCTACACCCCATTATAAAAATTAATTATAAAAAGAGAAGGACAGTGAGAGAGAGAGGAATTCTTACAAAATTCAAACAGGGGCTGTGAGGCAACTGGACTGACCACATCTACACTCACAGATGAATGGGACGTAAGGCTGGACACCCTAAACCTAAACCCTAACCCTACCTTAACCCTAACCCTAACCCAACACTAACCCTAACCCTAAACCTAAACCCTAACCCTAACCCCTAACCCTAACCCAACCCTAAGCCTAACCCTAACCCCTAGCCCTAGCCCTAGCCCTAACCCTGACCCTAACCCCTAACCCTTAACCCCTAACCCCTAACCCTAACCAAGTTCACAAGTAAACTTCTCGCCCACCTGGAGAGAGCGATTTAATTTGAAAGAGTAAAGACACAATCAGCTCAGTAATTGGCCACGGGGGCTGGAGGGGCCAAGGCTAACCTGAGCTGGAGGAACGTGGGTGCCTGCCTGGATGCTCAGAGGCCAAGGGCTGTCCTGAGACCTGCTTGGACACCCGTGCAGATGGAACAAAGGATCCGTCCAGTCCCAAGAGGGCCCCACCAGCCCTCACGAACGCAACACCAGACTTCCCTGGTGGCGCGGTGGTTAAGAATCCACCTGCCAATGCAGGGGACACGGGTTTGAGCCCTGGTCCGGGAAGATCCCACATGCTGTGGAGCAACTAAGCCCGTGCACCACAACTACTGAGCCTGCGCTCTAGAACCCGCGAGCCCCGACTGCTGAAGCCCACGCGCTTAGAGCCTGTGCTCTGCAACAAGAGAAGCCACCGCAATGAGAAGCCCCCACTCGCCGCAACTAGAGAAAGCCTCCGGGCAGCAATGCAGACCCAACACAGCCCAAAATTAATTAATTAATTAATTAATTAATTAAGAAAAAAAAAAAAGGCAGCACCTGGGGGCTGGCAGACTGAGGCACCAAGTCTTACATCACGTCTAGTTAGTATCCTGCATGTCAGGGCCATGCTGGACCTGGGGCTGCCCAGACAGAGTGGGGCCTGCATCACCCTTCCCAGGAGGGAGGGTGGAGGGAAACCCTGCATGACCTCTGAGGCCCTAAGAACCCTTGACTAAGGCTGAGCTCAATTTGAAACAGTGGGTGAGCAGAGCAGACATTTCATTCATCTATCAATGAGAATCCAGCACTGGAGGAGCAGAAAACAATGGCCTCGCTCAACCTTGACGCTAATCCTGACATGGACCCTAACCCTAAACTCTGATCCTGACCCTAAGCCCTGACCTAACCTTAGCCTAACCCGTACCCTAAACCTGTACCTTACCCTAACCCATGCTCTACCCGTATCCTACCTGTACCCCAATTCTAACCCATACCCTAACACCCACTCTAACACAGAACCCTAACACCCTGAGACCAAAACCATAAACCTTAAAACCAATAAGCAAAACCATAACCATAACCAAACCATAAAATATAGTCATTAACCATACCCATAAATAACTCATTAACCATAAAACTTAAACCATAACAGCAACCATAAACCATACACAGCCCCAACCCTCACACCAGCCCCAGCCCTAATGCTAACCCTCCAAACCACTTACACCAAGCCAAGTCTAATCAGATTATACAAATACATCTTGAAAAAGAAAACCGGGGAATACTCTGGTGGCCCAGTGGTTAGGACTCTGTGCTTTCACTGCCAAGGGCTCGGGTTCGATCCCTGACTGGGGAACTAAGATCCCACAAGCCATGGGATGTGGCCAAAGTAAATAAATAATTAAAATGAAAGAAAACCACTATTTTAAAAAAGATTTTAAAAATAAAGGAAAAAAACAAGAAAACTACCCCAGTACAACTTATAAATATGAATGTAAAAATCTATCACACAATAATAGCAACATGAAACCAACAGAACTTTAAATGGATAATGCCATAAGCAAGTATCTCTACACCAGGAATTTCAGGTTGCTCAACATATGAAAAGTAAGCAATGTATTCAACCACAATAATGGTGTGAAGTAAAAACACATAATCATATCAATTAATGCAAAAAATCTACAATGAAAATCCAGTGTTATTTCATGACAAACACTCAAGAAAGCAGGAATAAAAGGAAATGTGTTCAATATGGAAAAGAGTAGTACAAAAAGCCACAGCAAACATCATGCTCAACGTTAAAGACTGAAAGATTTACTCCTGAAATCAGGAACAGGGCCAGGAAGCTGGCCTTCATCACCGTTACTCAATAGTGTACTGGAAGTTCTACCCAGAATCTTGAGGAAAGAAAGAAAAGGCAGCCATGGGTGAATGGAAAAATTAAAACCGTGTCTCTTCACAGAACATAGGTCACATCATCTTATATATAAAACTACCTATAATCAGCAAAGAAATTATTTGAGCTAATCAACTAATTAATAAGCAAAGTTACAGAACAAAATATCAATTCATGAAAATCTATCTTATATGCATACGCTGGCAAAAAATAATCTGAAAAAGAATTTATGAGAACAATTCCATTTTTAATAATGTCAACATCAATATTTAGGAGTATATTTAATCAAGGTACAAGACTTGTTTTTATGTATGTAAAGTTGTATGTTTGAAATTACTGGAAAGTCAATTACTTTTCAAAACATCATGTATGTCAACAGCATGCCAGAAAAGCAGAGAAAACATCAAACTTCCATATAGAAGCCAAGCCTTACCCAGATCCAGTTCACCCAAAGTCCACATGTCATTTAGAGGCACTGTGGGAAGGTTATATTAGGAGCCGCTGTCCTCCGTGTTGTGGACGACCTGGATATGGTAGAAACAGTGGGATTTTTGAATTCCAATTTTCCACTTCATTCCACAAAAAAACTATTAGAACTAATAAATCAATTCAGTAAAGTTGCAAAATCAATACACAGAAATCAGTTGCCTTTCTAAACACTAATAATGAACCATCAGAAAGAGAAAGAAAGCAACCCTATTTACAACTGCATCAAAAAGAACAAAATACCTGGGAATAAAGTCAACCAAGGAGGTGAAAGACCTGCACACTGAAAACTTCAAGACATTGATGAAGACATTGCAAGACACACCAAGAAATGGAAAGATATCCTGTTCTCATGGAATGGAACAATTAATATTATTAAAATATCCATGCTACCCAAAGCAGTGGACACAGTGAATGCAATCCCTCCCAAAATTCCATGGTATTTTCCCCCAAAATGGAGCTAATCCTCCTAATATCTGTGGGGAACCACAAAGGACCCCAAATAGCCAAAGAAACCCTGAAAAAAGAGAACGGGCTGGAGGCATCTCCCTCCCTGACGTCACACTCTGCTGAGAAGCTACAGGCACCAAAACAGTGTGGAACTGGCTCAAAACGGGCACAGGGACCAGAGGAACAGGACAGAGAGACCAGAATTCAACCCACACGGACGGGGTCGGTGAATTTATGACACAGGGACCAAGGACACACCAAGGAGCACGACACTCCCCACGATAAATGGTGCTGGGAAAACTGGACGCCCCATAACTCACGCTGGCTACCCTGCACACAAACCTGACCAAACACCCAGCTTTCCACGCCAAGCCCTCCCTCGCTCACACGAAGACGGACCCCCTCAACGGTCAGTCGCCCACAGGAAGCTTCTCCCCACTTTTCCTCACCGTCTCTTCACCTTTTCCTCAGGCATCACCTGGGTCCTCAGGAAACCTAGTTCCCTAGTCAGCGTGGACGCAGCCCCACTTTGTCCTGAAGCCGAAACCCCAGCGAGTCCTAAGGAGACGGAGACCGAGCTCCTCTCAGCAGAGACGCTGAGCCGGGCGTCCTACCCGAAGGCCCCCGCCCCCGCCCCCGCGCCTGAGGCGGCTCAACTCCTCTCAGCTGCCCTCACAATCGAGTTCCATGGAACGAGCATGCGCTGTGGGTCAGAGAGGCGAACTCGGCGCCACCCTGTGGTCAGTGCAGGAAGTGCAGGCCGCGCCTCCCTCACAGGTCACTGGGGGCAGCGTGCCCTACTGACAGGACTGCTGAATCCATTCAACTGGAAATTCAAACGAAAATGGAGTCTCTATCCCAAAAGTTTTCTAAAAGTAGTTAAGGAACAATTAATTGGAAACCATTTGGAATGAAGTGAATGTAGATGCAAACTTTACAACTTATACCAAATTCACTCAAAGTCATTCAGAGGCAAATTTTATTTTAGTTTATAATTTATGTTTGGCTGCGTTGGGTCTTCGTTGCTGCATGTGGGCTTTCTCTAGTTGCGTCGAGCGGGGCTACTCTTCGTTGCGGTGCACGGGCTTCTCATTGCGGGGGCTTCTCTTGTGGGCGAGCACGGGCTCTAGGCGCGCAGGCTTCAGTAGTTGTGCCGTGCAGGCTTGGTTGCTCTGCGGCATGTGGGATCTTCCCGGACCAGGGCTCGAGCCCGTGTCCCCTGCATTGGCAGGCGGACTCTTAACCACTGCGTCACCAGGGAAGTCCCCACAGACAAACTTTAAATACAAAACTATTCAAGGGGCTTCCCTGGTGGCGCAGTGGTTGAGAATCTGCCTGCTAATGCAGGGGACACGGGTTCGAGCCCTGGTCTGGGAAGATCCCACATGCCGTGGAGCAACTAGGCCCGTGAGCCACAACTCCTGAACCTGCGCGTCTGGAGCCTGTGCTCGGCAACAAGAGAGGCCGCGATAGTGAGAGGCCCGCGCACCGCGATGAAGAGTGGCCCCCGCTTGCCACAACTAGAGAAAGCCTTCGCACAGAAACGAAGACCCAACACAGCCAAAAATAAATAAATTAATTAATCAATTAAAAAGAAAAGCTGTCTCTCAAATTTAACTTCCAGAATATATTCAGGAAAAACGCATACGCCCTTTTTGGCCAACCAAAGAAGCGGGCAATGCAAATCAACACTACAAAGAGGTATCACTTCGAATCAGAAAAAAGGACCATCCTCACAAAGGGTAAAAACCAGATATGCAGGACAAGGAGAGGAGAAAAGGGAGCCTCGTTACGCTGAAGGGGGGAAGGTAAATTGCCAACGGCCACTCTGGAGAAGTGTGCTGTGTTTCCTAAAACATCTAAAAAACAGAGCTACAAAGCATAGGGCGCTTCCACTCATGGGCCTATATGTTGGAAAATCCAAAAATCCACAGGACGCAGGCACCCCGTTTACTGCTGCTATGTTTACAACAGCCTCGACTTGGGTACAACTTCATAGTCCTTGGAAGGAAAAAACGGTGAAAGAAAATTTGATACTTAAGCACAACGGAATATTACTCAGCCCTGAAATCAATGAAATGAGGCCAGTTGCAGCGACTCCGGGGGACTTATGTATGGTCATTGAGAGTGAAATAAGTTAGACAGCAAGAGAAACTTATCATAAGATATCACTTATAAAGGGAATCTAAAAATCGCCAACCGTGAACTGAATTACAAACAGAACACCATCACACATTTACAAAACACACTTACGGCTGCTTAAGGGGAAAAGTGTGGTGCGGTGATGCATAAACCAGGAGGTTGAAATTGGCACAGATACCGTTCCATACGCCAATAATGTAATCGCCAAGACATACTCATGGTTCAAGGAACTGGACTCAGCACACTCTATTCACAGAAAAAACATATATCTGACTACTAGAAACTAGAAAAGAATTTATTGATGTCTCTCTGTAAGTGACTCAGGTGGATGTACAGCACCAAGAAACACAACATTGCAAATCAGCTACACCCCATTATAAAAATTAATTATAAAAAGAGAAGGACAGTGAGAGAGAGAGGAATTCTTACAAAATTCAAACAGGGGCTGTGAGGCAACTGGACTGACCACATCTACACTCACAGATGAATGGGACGTAAGGCTGGACACCCTAAACCTAAACCCTAACCCTACCTTAACCCTAACCCTAACCCAACACTAACCCTAACCCTAAACCTAAACCCTAACCCTAACCCCTAACCCTAACCCAACCCTAAGCCTAACCCTAACCCCTAGCCCTAGCCCTAGCCCTAACCCTGACCCTAACCCCTAACCCTTAACCCCTAACCCCTAACCCTAACCAAGTTCACAAGTAAACTTCTCGCCCACCTGGAGAGAGCGATTTAATTTGAAAGAGTAAAGACACAATCAGCTCAGTAATTGGCCACGGGGGCTGGAGGGGCCAAGGCTAACCTGAGCTGGAGGAACGTGGGTGCCTGCCTGGATGCTCAGAGGCCAAGGGCTGTCCTGAGACCTGCTTGGACACCCGTGCAGATGGAACAAAGGATCCGTCCAGTCCCAAGAGGGCCCCACCAGCCCTCACGAACGCAACACCAGACTTCCCTGGTGGCGCGGTGGTTAAGAATCCACCTGCCAATGCAGGGGACACGGGTTTGAGCCCTGGTCCGGGAAGATCCCACATGCTGTGGAGCAACTAAGCCCGTGCACCACAACTACTGAGCCTGCGCTCTAGAACCCGCGAGCCCCGACTGCTGAAGCCCACGCGCTTAGAGCCTGTGCTCTGCAACAAGAGAAGCCACCGCAATGAGAAGCCCCCACTCGCCGCAACTAGAGAAAGCCTCCGGGCAGCAATGCAGACCCAACACAGCCCAAAATTAATTAATTAATTAATTAATTAATTAAGAAAAAAAAAAAGGCAGCACCTGGGGGCTGGCAGACTGAGGCACCAAGTCTTACATCACGTCTAGTTAGTATCCTGCATGTCAGGGCCATGCTGGACCTGGGGCTGCCCAGACAGAGTGGGGCCTGCATCACCCTTCCCAGGAGGGAGGGTGGAGGGAAACCCTGCATGACCTCTGAGGCCCTAAGAACCCTTGACTAAGGCTGAGCTCAATTTGAAACAGTGGGTGAGCAGAGCAGACATTTCATTCATCTATCAATGAGAATCCAGCACTGGAGGAGCAGAAAACAACGGCCTCGCTCAACCTTGACGCTAATCCTGACATGGACCCTAACCCTAAACTCTGATCCTGACCCTAAGCCCTGACCTAACCTTAGCCTAACCCGTACCCTAAACCTGTACCTTACCCTAACCCATGCTCTACCCGTATCCTACCTGTACCCCAATTCTAACCCATACCCTAACACCCACTCTAACACAGAACCCTAACACCCTGAGACCAAAACCATAAACCTTAAAACCAATAAGCAAAACCATAACCATAACCAAACCATAAAATATAGTCATTAACCATACCCATAAATAACTCATTAACCATAAAACTTAAACCATAACAGCAACCATAAACCATACACAGCCCCAACCCTCACACCAGCCCCAGCCCTAATGCTAACCCTCCAAACCACTTACACCAAGCCAAGTCTAATCAGATTATACAAATACATCTTGAAAAAGAAAACCGGGGAATACTCTGGTGGCCCAGTGGTTAGGACTCTGTGCTTTCACTGCCAAGGGCTCGGGTTCGATCCCTGACTGGGGAACTAAGATCCCACAAGCCATGGGATGTGGCCAAAGTAAATAAATAATTAAAATGAAAGAAAACCACTATTTTAAAAAAGATTTTAAAAATAAAGGAAAAAAACAAGAAAACTACCCCAGTACAACTTATAAATAGGAATGTAAAAATCTATCACACAATAATAGCAACATGAAACCAACAGAACTTTAAATGGATAATGCCATAAGCAAGTATCTCTACACCAGGAATTTCAGGTTGCTCAACATATGAAAAGTAAGCAATGTATTCAACCACAATAATGGTGTGAAGTAAAAACACATAATCATATCAATTAATGCAAAAAATCTACAATGAAAATCCAGTGTTATTTCATGACAAACACTCAAGAAAGCAGGAATAAAAGGAAATGTGTTCAATATGGAAAAGAGTAGTACAAAAAGCCACAGCAAACATCATGCTCAACGTTAAAGACTGAAAGATTTACTCCTGAAATCAGGAACAGGGCCAGGAAGCTGGCCTTCATCACCGTTACTCAATAGTGTACTGGAAGTTCTACCCAGAATCTTGAGGAAAGAAAGAAAAGGCAGCCATGGGTGAATGGAAAAATTAAAACCGTGTCTCTTCACAGAACATAGGTCACATCATCTTATATATAAAACTACCTATAATCAGCAAAGAAATTATTTGAGCTAATCAACTAATTAATAAGCAAAGTTACAGAACAAAATATCAATTCATGAAAATCTATCTTATATGCATACGCTGGCAAAAAATAATCTGAAAAAGAATTTATGAGAACAATTCCATTTTTAATAATGTCAACATCAATATTTAGGAGTATATTTAATCAAGGTACAAGACTTGTTTTTATGTATGTAAAGTTGTATGTTTGAAATTACTGGAAAGTCAATTACTTTTCAAAACATCATGTATGTCAACAGCATGCCAGAAAAGCAGAGAAAACATCAAACTTCCATATAGAAGCCAAGCCTTACCCAGATCCAGTTCACCCAAAGTCCACATGTCATTTAGAGGCACTGTGGGAAGGTTATATTAGGAGCCGCTGTCCTCCGTGTTGTGGACGACCTGGATATGGTAGAAACAGTGGGATTTTTGAATTCCAATTTTCCACTTCATTCCACAAAAAAACTATTAGAACTAATAAATCAATTCAGTAAAGTTGCAAAATCAATACACAGAAATCAGTTGCCTTTCTAAACACTAATAATGAACCATCAGAAAGAGAAAGAAAGCAACCCTATTTACAACTGCATCAAAAAGAACAAAATACCTGGGAATAAAGTCAACCAAGGAGGTGAAAGACCTGCACACTGAAAACTTCAAGACATTGATGAAGACATTGCAAGACACACCAAGAAATGGAAAGATATCCTGTTCTCATGGAATGGAACAATTAATATTATTAAAATATCCATGCTACCCAAAGCAGTGGACACAGTGAATGCAATCCCTCCCAAAATTCCATGGTATTTTCCCCCAAAATGGAGCTAATCCTCCTAATATCTGTGGGGAACCACAAAGGACCCCAAATAGCCAAAGAAACCCTGAAAAAAGAGAACGGGCTGGAGGCATCTCCCTCCCTGACGTCACACTCTGCTGAGAAGCTACAGGCACCAAAACAGTGTGGAACTGGCTCAAAACGGGCACAGGGACCAGAGGAACAGGACAGAGAGACCAGAATTCAACCCACACGGACGGGGTCGGTGAATTTATGACACAGGGACCAAGGACACACCAAGGAGCACGACACTCCCCACGATAAATGGTGCTGGGAAAACTGGACGCCCCATAACTCACGCTGGCTACCCTGCACACAAACCTGACCAAACACCCAGCTTTCCACGCCAAGCCCTCCCTCGCTCACACGAAGACGGACCCCCTCAACGGTCAGTCGCCCACAGGAAGCTTCTCCCCACTTTTCCTCACCGTCTCTTCACCTTTTCCTCAGGCATCACCTGGGTCCTCAGGAAACCTAGTTCCCTAGTCAGCGTGGACGCAGCCCCACTTTGTCCTGAAGCCGAAACCCCAGCGAGTCCTAAGGAGACGGAGACCGAGCTCCTCTCAGCAGAGACGCTGAGCCGGGCGTCCTACCCGAAGGCCCCCGCCCCCGCCCCCGCGCCTGAGGCGGCTCAACTCCTCTCAGCTGCCCTCACAATCGAGTTCCATGGAACGAGCATGCGCTGTGGGTCAGAGAGGCGAACTCGGCGCCACCCTGTGGTCAGTGCAGGAAGTGCAGGCCGCGCCTCCCTCACAGGTCACTGGGGGCAGCGTGCCCTACTGACAGGACTGCTGAATCCATTCAACTGGAAATTCAAACGAAAATGGAGTCTCTATCCCAAAAGTTTTCTAAAAGTAGTTAAGGAACAATTAATTGGAAACCATTTGGAATGAAGTGAATGTAGATGCAAACTTTACAACTTATACCAAATTCACTCAAAGTCATTCAGAGGCAAATTTTATTTTAGTTTATAATTTATGTTTGGCTGCGTTGGGTCTTCGTTGCTGCATGTGGGCTTTCTCTAGTTGCGTCGAGCGGGGCTACTCTTCGTTGCGGTGCACGGGCTTCTCATTGCGGGGGCTTCTCTTGTGGGCGAGCACGGGCTCTAGGCGCGCAGGCTTCAGTAGTTGTGCCGTGCAGGCTTGGTTGCTCTGCGGCATGTGGGATCTTCCCGGACCAGGGCTCGAGCCCGTGTCCCCTGCATTGGCAGGCGGACTCTTAACCACTGCGTCACCAGGGAAGTCCCCACAGACAAACTTTAAATACAAAACTATTCAAGGGGCTTCCCTGGTGGCGCAGTGGTTGAGAATCTGCCTGCTAATGCAGGGGACACGGGTTCGAGCCCTGGTCTGGGAAGATCCCACATGCCGTGGAGCAACTAGGCCCGTGAGCCACAACTCCTGAACCTGCGCGTCTGGAGCCTGTGCTCGGCAACAAGAGAGGCCGCGATAGTGAGAGGCCCGCGCACCGCGATGAAGAGTGGCCCCCGCTTGCCACAACTAGAGAAAGCCTTCGCACAGAAACGAAGACCCAACACAGCCAAAAATAAATAAATTAATTAATCAATTAAAAAGGAAAGCTGTCTCTCAAATTTAACTTCCAGAATATATTCAGGAAAAACGCATACGCCCTTTTTGGCCAACCAAAGAAGCGGGCAATGCAAATCAACACTACAAAGAGGTATCACTTCGAATCAGAAAAAAGGACCATCCTCACAAAGGGTAAAAACCAGATATGCAGGACAAGGAGAGGAGAAAAGGGAGCCTCGTTACGCTGAAGGGGGGAAGGTAAATTGCCAACGGCCACTCTGGAGAAGTGTGCTGTGTTTCCTAAAACATCTAAAAAACAGAGCTACAAAGCATAGGGCGCTTCCACTCATGGGCCTATATGTTGGAAAATCCAAAAATCCACAGGACGCAGGCACCCCGTTTACTGCTGCTATGTTTACAACAGCCTCGACTTGGGTACAACTTCATAGTCCTTGGAAGGAAAAAACGGTGAAAGAAAATTTGATACTTAAGCACAACGGAATATTACTCAGCCCTGAAATCAATGAAATGAGGCCAGTTGCAGCGACTCCGGGGGACTTATGTATGGTCATTGAGAGTGAAATAAGTTAGACAGCAAGAGAAACTTATCATAAGATATCACTTATAAAGGGAATCTAAAAATCGCCAACCGTGAACTGAATTACAAACAGAACACCATCACACATTTACAAAACACACTTACGGCTGCTTAAGGGGAAAAGTGTGGTGCGGTGATGCATAAACCAGGAGGTTGAAATTGGCACAGATACCGTTCCATACGCCAATAATGTAATCGCCAAGACATACTCATGGTTCAAGGAACTGGACTCAGCACACTCTATTCACAGAAAAAACATATATCTGACTACTAGAAACTAGAAAAGAATTTATTGATGTCTCTCTGTAAGTGACTCAGGTGGATGTACAGCACCAAGAAACACAACATTGCAAATCAGCTACACCCCATTATAAAAATTAATTATAAAAAGAGAAGGACAGTGAGAGAGAGAGGAATTCTTACAAAATTCAAACAGGGGCTGTGAGGCAACTGGACTGACCACATCTACACTCACAGATGAATGGGACGTAAGGCTGGACACCCTAAACCTAAACCCTAACCCTACCTTAACCCTAACCCTAACCCAACACTAACCCTAACCCTAAACCTAAACCCTAACCCTAACCCCTAACCCTAACCCAACCCTAAGCCTAACCCTAACCCCTAGCCCTAGCCCTAGCCCTAACCCTGACCCTAACCCCTAACCCTTAACCCCTAACCCCTAACCCTAACCAAGTTCACAAGTAAACTTCTCGCCCACCTGGAGAGAGCGATTTAATTTGAAAGAGTAAAGACACAATCAGCTCAGTAATTGGCCACGGGGGCTGGAGGGGCCAAGGCTAACCTGAGCTGGAGGAACGTGGGTGCCTGCCTGGATGCTCAGAGGCCAAGGGCTGTCCTGAGACCTGCTTGGACACCCGTGCAGATGGAACAAAGGATCCGTCCAGTCCCAAGAGGGCCCCACCAGCCCTCACGAACGCAACACCAGACTTCCCTGGTGGCGCGGTGGTTAAGAATCCACCTGCCAATGCAGGGGACACGGGTTTGAGCCCTGGTCCGGGAAGATCCCACATGCTGTGGAGCAACTAAGCCCGTGCACCACAACTACTGAGCCTGCGCTCTAGAACCCGCGAGCCCCGACTGCTGAAGCCCACGCGCTTAGAGCCTGTGCTCTGCAACAAGAGAAGCCACCGCAATGAGAAGCCCCCACTCGCCGCAACTAGAGAAAGCCTCCGGGCAGCAATGCAGACCCAACACAGCCCAAAATTAATTAATTAATTAATTAATTAATTAAGAAAAAAAAAAAGGCAGCACCTGGGGGCTGGCAGACTGAGGCACCAAGTCTTACATCACGTCTAGTTAGTATCCTGCATGTCAGGGCCATGCTGGACCTGGGGCTGCCCAGACAGAGTGGGGCCTGCATCACCCTTCCCAGGAGGGAGGGTGGAGGGAAACCCTGCATGACCTCTGAGGCCCTAAGAACCCTTGACTAAGGCTGAGCTCAATTTGAAACAGTGGGTGAGCAGAGCAGACATTTCATTCATCTATCAATGAGAATCCAGCACTGGAGGAGCAGAAAACAACGGCCTCGCTCAACCTTGACGCTAATCCTGACATGGACCCTAACCCTAAACTCTGATCCTGACCCTAAGCCCTGACCTAACCTTAGCCTAACCCGTACCCTAAACCTGTACCTTACCCTAACCCATGCTCTACCCGTATCCTACCTGTACCCCAATTCTAACCCATACCCTAACACCCACTCTAACACAGAACCCTAACACCCTGAGACCAAAACCATAAACCTTAAAACCAATAAGCAAAACCATAACCATAACCAAACCATAAAATATAGTCATTAACCATACCCATAAATAACTCATTAACCATAAAACTTAAACCATAACAGCAACCATAAACCATACACAGCCCCAACCCTCACACCAGCCCCAGCCCTAATGCTAACCCTCCAAACCACTTACACCAAGCCAAGTCTAATCAGATTATACAAATACATCTTGAAAAAGAAAACCGGGGAATACTCTGGTGGCCCAGTGGTTAGGACTCTGTGCTTTCACTGCCAAGGGCTCGGGTTCGATCCCTGACTGGGGAACTAAGATCCCACAAGCCATGGGATGTGGCCAAAGTAAATAAATAATTAAAATGAAAGAAAACCACTATTTTAAAAAAGATTTTAAAAATAAAGGAAAAAAACAAGAAAACTACCCCAGTACAACTTATAAATATGAATGTAAAAATCTATCACACAATAATAGCAACATGAAACCAACAGAACTTTAAATGGATAATGCCATAAGCAAGTATCTCTACACCAGGAATTTCAGGTTGCTCAACATATGAAAAGTAAGCAATGTATTCAACCACAATAATGGTGTGAAGTAAAAACACATAATCATATCAATTAATGCAAAAAATCTACAATGAAAATCCAGTGTTATTTCATGACAAACACTCAAGAAAGCAGGAATAAAAGGAAATGTGTTCAATATGGAAAAGAGTAGTACAAAAAGCCACAGCAAACATCATGCTCAACGTTAAAGACTGAAAGATTTACTCCTGAAATCAGGAACAGGGCCAGGAAGCTGGCCTTCATCACCGTTACTCAATAGTGTACTGGAAGTTCTACCCAGAATCTTGAGGAAAGAAAGAAAAGGCAGCCATGGGTGAATGGAAAAATTAAAACCGTGTCTCTTCACAGAACATAGGTCACATCATCTTATATATAAAACTACCTATAATCAGCAAAGAAATTATTTGAGCTAATCAACTAATTAATAAGCAAAGTTACAGAACAAAATATCAATTCATGAAAATCTATCTTATATGCATACGCTGGCAAAAAATAATCTGAAAAAGAATTTATGAGAACAATTCCATTTTTAATAATGTCAACATCAATATTTAGGAGTATATTTAATCAAGGTACAAGACTTGTTTTTATGTATGTAAAGTTGTATGTTTGAAATTACTGGAAAGTCAATTACTTTTCAAAACATCATGTATGTCAACAGCATGCCAGAAAAGCAGAGAAAACATCAAACTTCCATATAGAAGCCAAGCCTTACCCAGATCCAGTTCACCCAAAGTCCACATGTCATTTAGAGGCACTGTGGGAAGGTTATATTAGGAGCCGCTGTCCTCCGTGTTGTGGACGACCTGGATATGGTAGAAACAGTGGGATTTTTGAATTCCAATTTTCCACTTCATTCCACAAAAAAACTATTAGAACTAATAAATCAATTCAGTAAAGTTGCAAAATCAATACACAGAAATCAGTTGCCTTTCTAAACACTAATAATGAACCATCAGAAAGAGAAAGAAAGCAACCCTATTTACAACTGCATCAAAAAGAACAAAATACCTGGGAATAAAGTCAACCAAGGAGGTGAAAGACCTGCACACTGAAAACTTCAAGACATTGATGAAGACATTGCAAGACACACCAAGAAATGGAAAGATATCCTGTTCTCATGGAATGGAACAATTAATATTATTAAAATATCCATGCTACCCAAAGCAGTGGACACAGTGAATGCAATCCCTCCCAAAATTCCATGGTATTTTCCCCCAAAATGGAGCTAATCCTCCTAATATCTGTGGGGAACCACAAAGGACCCCAAATAGCCAAAGAAACCCTGAAAAAAGAGAACGGGCTGGAGGCATCTCCCTCCCTGACGTCACACTCTGCTGAGAAGCTACAGGCACCAAAACAGTGTGGAACTGGCTCA
Source organism: Balaenoptera borealis (assembly GCF_965194805.1). Lineage (NCBI taxonomy): Eukaryota > Metazoa > Chordata > Mammalia > Artiodactyla > Balaenopteridae > Balaenoptera > Balaenoptera borealis. The sequence goes on along the minus strand of NC_138881.1, from coordinate 129,443,005 downwards.
AAACGGGCACAGGGACCAGAGGAACAGGACAGAGAGACCAGAATTCAACCCACACGGACGGGGTCGGTGAATTTATGACACAGGGACCAAGGACACACCAAGGAGCACGACACTCCCCACGATAAATGGTGCTGGGAAAACTGGACGCCCCATAACTCACGCTGGCTACCCTGCACACAAACCTGACCAAACACCCAGCTTTCCACGCCAAGCCCTCCCTCGCTCACACGAAGACGGACCCCCTCAACGGTCAGTCGCCCACAGGAAGCTTCTCCCCACTTTTCCTCACCGTCTCTTCACCTTTTCCTCAGGCATCACCTGGGTCCTCAGGAAACCTAGTTCCCTAGTCAGCGTGGACGCAGCCCCACTTTGTCCTGAAGCCGAAACCCCAGCGAGTCCTAAGGAGACGGAGACCGAGCTCCTCTCAGCAGAGACGCTGAGCCGGGCGTCCTACCCGAAGGCCCCCGCCCCCGCCCCCGCGCCTGAGGCGGCTCAACTCCTCTCAGCTGCCCTCACAATCGAGTTCCATGGAACGAGCATGCGCTGTGGGTCAGAGAGGCGAACTCGGCGCCACCCTGTGGTCAGTGCAGGAAGTGCAGGCCGCGCCTCCCTCACAGGTCACTGGGGGCAGCGTGCCCTACTGACAGGACTGCTGAATCCATTCAACTGGAAATTCAAACGAAAATGGAGTCTCTATCCCAAAAGTTTTCTAAAAGTAGTTAAGGAACAATTAATTGGAAACCATTTGGAATGAAGTGAATGTAGATGCAAACTTTACAACTTATACCAAATTCACTCAAAGTCATTCAGAGGCAAATTTTATTTTAGTTTATAATTTATGTTTGGCTGCGTTGGGTCTTCGTTGCTGCATGTGGGCTTTCTCTAGTTGCGTCGAGCGGGGCTACTCTTCGTTGCGGTGCACGGGCTTCTCATTGCGGGGGCTTCTCTTGTGGGCGAGCACGGGCTCTAGGCGCGCAGGCTTCAGTAGTTGTGCCGTGCAGGCTTGGTTGCTCTGCGGCATGTGGGATCTTCCCGGACCAGGGCTCGAGCCCGTGTCCCCTGCATTGGCAGGCGGACTCTTAACCACTGCGTCACCAGGGAAGTCCCCACAGACAAACTTTAAATACAAAACTATTCAAGGGGCTTCCCTGGTGGCGCAGTGGTTGAGAATCTGCCTGCTAATGCAGGGGACACGGGTTCGAGCCCTGGTCTGGGAAGATCCCACATGCCGTGGAGCAACTAGGCCCGTGAGCCACAACTCCTGAACCTGCGCGTCTGGAGCCTGTGCTCGGCAACAAGAGAGGCCGCGATAGTGAGAGGCCCGCGCACCGCGATGAAGAGTGGCCCCCGCTTGCCACAACTAGAGAAAGCCTTCGCACAGAAACGAAGACCCAACACAGCCAAAAATAAATAAATTAATTAATCAATTAAAAAGGAAAGCTGTCTCTCAAATTTAACTTCCAGAATATATTCAGGAAAAACGCATACGCCCTTTTTGGCCAACCAAAGAAGCGGGCAATGCAAATCAACACTACAAAGAGGTATCACTTCGAATCAGAAAAAAGGACCATCCTCACAAAGGGTAAAAACCAGATATGCAGGACAAGGAGAGGAGAAAAGGGAGCCTCGTTACGCTGAAGGGGGGAAGGTAAATTGCCAACGGCCACTCTGGAGAAGTGTGCTGTGTTTCCTAAAACATCTAAAAAACAGAGCTACAAAGCATAGGGCGCTTCCACTCATGGGCCTATATGTTGGAAAATCCAAAAATCCACAGGACGCAGGCACCCCGTTTACTGCTGCTATGTTTACAACAGCCTCGACTTGGGTACAACTTCATAGTCCTTGGAAGGAAAAAACGGTGAAAGAAAATTTGATACTTAAGCACAACGGAATATTACTCAGCCCTGAAATCAATGAAATGAGGCCAGTTGCAGCGACTCCGGGGGACTTATGTATGGTCATTGAGAGTGAAATAAGTTAGACAGCAAGAGAAACTTATCATAAGATATCACTTATAAAGGGAATCTAAAAATCGCCAACCGTGAACTGAATTACAAACAGAACACCATCACACATTTACAAAACACACTTACGGCTGCTTAAGGGGAAAAGTGTGGTGCGGTGATGCATAAACCAGGAGGTTGAAATTGGCACAGATACCGTTCCATACGCCAATAATGTAATCGCCAAGACATACTCATGGTTCAAGGAACTGGACTCAGCACACTCTATTCACAGAAAAAACATATATCTGACTACTAGAAACTAGAAAAGAATTTATTGATGTCTCTCTGTAAGTGACTCAGGTGGATGTACAGCACCAAGAAACACAACATTGCAAATCAGCTACACCCCATTATAAAAATTAATTATAAAAAGAGAAGGACAGTGAGAGAGAGAGGAATTCTTACAAAATTCAAACAGGGGCTGTGAGGCAACTGGACTGACCACATCTACACTCACAGATGAATGGGACGTAAGGCTGGACACCCTAAACCTAAACCCTAACCCTACCTTAACCCTAACCCTAACCCAACACTAACCCTAACCCTAAACCTAAACCCTAACCCTAACCCCTAACCCTAACCCAACCCTAAGCCTAACCCTAACCCCTAGCCCTAGCCCTAGCCCTAACCCTGACCCTAACCCCTAACCCTTAACCCCTAACCCCTAACCCTAACCAAGTTCACAAGTAAACTTCTCGCCCACCTGGAGAGAGCGATTTAATTTGAAAGAGTAAAGACACAATCAGCTCAGTAATTGGCCACGGGGGCTGGAGGGGCCAAGGCTAACCTGAGCTGGAGGAACGTGGGTGCCTGCCTGGATGCTCAGAGGCCAAGGGCTGTCCTGAGACCTGCTTGGACACCCGTGCAGATGGAACAAAGGATCCGTCCAGTCCCAAGAGGGCCCCACCAGCCCTCACGAACGCAACACCAGACTTCCCTGGTGGCGCGGTGGTTAAGAATCCACCTGCCAATGCAGGGGACACGGGTTTGAGCCCTGGTCCGGGAAGATCCCACATGCTGTGGAGCAACTAAGCCCGTGCACCACAACTACTGAGCCTGCGCTCTAGAACCCGCGAGCCCCGACTGCTGAAGCCCACGCGCTTAGAGCCTGTGCTCTGCAACAAGAGAAGCCACCGCAATGAGAAGCCCCCACTCGCCGCAACTAGAGAAAGCCTCCGGGCAGCAATGCAGACCCAACACAGCCCAAAATTAATTAATTAATTAATTAATTAATTAAGAAAAAAAAAAAGGCAGCACCTGGGGGCTGGCAGACTGAGGCACCAAGTCTTACATCACGTCTAGTTAGTATCCTGCATGTCAGGGCCATGCTGGACCTGGGGCTGCCCAGACAGAGTGGGGCCTGCATCACCCTTCCCAGGAGGGAGGGTGGAGGGAAACCCTGCATGACCTCTGAGGCCCTAAGAACCCTTGACTAAGGCTGAGCTCAATTTGAAACAGTGGGTGAGCAGAGCAGACATTTCATTCATCTATCAATGAGAATCCAGCACTGGAGGAGCAGAAAACAACGGCCTCGCTCAACCTTGACGCTAATCCTGACATGGACCCTAACCCTAAACTCTGATCCTGACCCTAAGCCCTGACCTAACCTTAGCCTAACCCGTACCCTAAACCTGTACCTTACCCTAACCCATGCTCTACCCGTATCCTACCTGTACCCCAATTCTAACCCATACCCTAACACCCACTCTAACACAGAACCCTAACACCCTGAGACCAAAACCATAAACCTTAAAACCAATAAGCAAAACCATAACCATAACCAAACCATAAAATATAGTCATTAACCATACCCATAAATAACTCATTAACCATAAAACTTAAACCATAACAGCAACCATAAACCATACACAGCCCCAACCCTCACACCAGCCCCAGCCCTAATGCTAACCCTCCAAACCACTTACACCAAGCCAAGTCTAATCAGATTATACAAATACATCTTGAAAAAGAAAACCGGGGAATACTCTGGTGGCCCAGTGGTTAGGACTCTGTGCTTTCACTGCCAAGGGCTCGGGTTCGATCCCTGACTGGGGAACTAAGATCCCACAAGCCATGGGATGTGGCCAAAGTAAATAAATAATTAAAATGAAAGAAAACCACTATTTTAAAAAAGATTTTAAAAATAAAGGAAAAAAACAAGAAAACTACCCCAGTACAACTTATAAATATGAATGTAAAAATCTATCACACAATAATAGCAACATGAAACCAACAGAACTTTAAATGGATAATGCCATAAGCAAGTATCTCTACACCAGGAATTTCAGGTTGCTCAACATATGAAAAGTAAGCAATGTATTCAACCACAATAATGGTGTGAAGTAAAAACACATAATCATATCAATTAATGCAAAAAATCTACAATGAAAATCCAGTGTTATTTCATGACAAACACTCAAGAAAGCAGGAATAAAAGGAAATGTGTTCAATATGGAAAAGAGTAGTACAAAAAGCCACAGCAAACATCATGCTCAACGTTAAAGACTGAAAGATTTACTCCTGAAATCAGGAACAGGGCCAGGAAGCTGGCCTTCATCACCGTTACTCAATAGTGTACTGGAAGTTCTACCCAGAATCTTGAGGAAAGAAAGAAAAGGCAGCCATGGGTGAATGGAAAAATTAAAACCGTGTCTCTTCACAGAACATAGGTCACATCATCTTATATATAAAACTACCTATAATCAGCAAAGAAATTATTTGAGCTAATCAACTAATTAATAAGCAAAGTTACAGAACAAAATATCAATTCATGAAAATCTATCTTATATGCATACGCTGGCAAAAAATAATCTGAAAAAGAATTTATGAGAACAATTCCATTTTTAATAATGTCAACATCAATATTTAGGAGTATATTTAATCAAGGTACAAGACTTGTTTTTATGTATGTAAAGTTGTATGTTTGAAATTACTGGAAAGTCAATTACTTTTCAAAACATCATGTATGTCAACAGCATGCCAGAAAAGCAGAGAAAACATCAAACTTCCATATAGAAGCCAAGCCTTACCCAGATCCAGTTCACCCAAAGTCCACATGTCATTTAGAGGCACTGTGGGAAGGTTATATTAGGAGCCGCTGTCCTCCGTGTTGTGGACGACCTGGATATGGTAGAAACAGTGGGATTTTTGAATTCCAATTTTCCACTTCATTCCACAAAAAAACTATTAGAACTAATAAATCAATTCAGTAAAGTTGCAAAATCAATACACAGAAATCAGTTGCCTTTCTAAACACTAATAATGAACCATCAGAAAGAGAAAGAAAGCAACCCTATTTACAACTGCATCAAAAAGAACAAAATACCTGGGAATAAAGTCAACCAAGGAGGTGAAAGACCTGCACACTGAAAACTTCAAGACATTGATGAAGACATTGCAAGACACACCAAGAAATGGAAAGATATCCTGTTCTCATGGAATGGAACAATTAATATTATTAAAATATCCATGCTACCCAAAGCAGTGGACACAGTGAATGCAATCCCTCCCAAAATTCCATGGTATTTTCCCCCAAAATGGAGCTAATCCTCCTAATATCTGTGGGGAACCACAAAGGACCCCAAATAGCCAAAGAAACCCTGAAAAAAGAGAACGGGCTGGAGGCATCTCCCTCCCTGACGTCACACTCTGCTGAGAAGCTACAGGCACCAAAACAGTGTGGAACTGGCTCAAAACGGGCACAGGGACCAGAGGAACAGGACAGAGAGACCAGAATTCAACCCACACGGACGGGGTCGGTGAATTTATGACACAGGGACCAAGGACACACCAAGGAGCACGACACTCCCCACGATAAATGGTGCTGGGAAAACTGGACGCCCCATAACTCACGCTGGCTACCCTGCACACAAACCTGACCAAACACCCAGCTTTCCACGCCAAGCCCTCCCTCGCTCACACGAAGACGGACCCCCTCAACGGTCAGTCGCCCACAGGAAGCTTCTCCCCACTTTTCCTCACCGTCTCTTCACCTTTTCCTCAGGCATCACCTGGGTCCTCAGGAAACCTAGTTCCCTAGTCAGCGTGGACGCAGCCCCACTTTGTCCTGAAGCCGAAACCCCAGCGAGTCCTAAGGAGACGGAGACCGAGCTCCTCTCAGCAGAGACGCTGAGCCGGGCGTCCTACCCGAAGGCCCCCGCCCCCGCCCCCGCGCCTGAGGCGGCTCAACTCCTCTCAGCTGCCCTCACAATCGAGTTCCATGGAACGAGCATGCGCTGTGGGTCAGAGAGGCGAACTCGGCGCCACCCCGTGGTCAGTGCAGGAAGTGCAGGCCGCGCCTCCCTCACAGGTCACTGGGGGCAGCGTGCCCTACTGACAGGACTGCTGAATCCATTCAACTGGAAATTCAAACGAAAATGGAGTCTCTATCCCAAAAGTTTTCTAAAAGGAGTTAAGGAACAATTAATTGGAAACCATTTGGAATGAAGTGAATGTAGATGCAAACTTTACAACTTATACCAAATTCACTCAAAGTCATTCAGAGGCAAATTTTATTTTAGTTTATAATTTATGTTTGGCTGCGTTGGGTCTTCGTTGCTGCATGTGGGCTTTCTCTAGTTGCGTCGAGCGGGGCTACTCTTCGTTGCGGTGCACGGGCTTCTCATTGCGGGGGCTTCTCTTGTGGGCGAGCACGGGCTCTAGGCGCGCAGGCTTCAGTAGTTGTGCCGTGCAGGCTTGGTTGCTCTGCGGCATGTGGGATCTTCCCGGACCAGGGCTCGAGCCCGTGTCCCCTGCATTGGCAGGCGGACTCTTAACCACTGCGTCACCAGGGAAGTCCCCACAGACAAACTTTAAATACAAAACTATTCAAGGGGCTTCCCTGGTGGCGCAGTGGTTGAGAATCTGCCTGCTAATGCAGGGGACACGGGTTCGAGCCCTGGTCTGGGAAGATCCCACATGCCGTGGAGCAACTAGGCCCGTGAGCCACAACTCCTGAACCTGCGCGTCTGGAGCCTGTGCTCGGCAACAAGAGAGGCCGCGATAGTGAGAGGCCCGCGCACCGCGATGAAGAGTGGCCCCCGCTTGCCACAACTAGAGAAAGCCTTCGCACAGAAACGAAGAGCCAACACAGCCAAAAATAAATAAATTAATTAATCAATTAAAAAGGAAAGCTGTCTCTCAAATTTAACTTCCAGAATATATTCAGGAAAAACGCATACGCCCTTTTTGGCCAACCAAAGAAGCGGGCAATGCAAATCAACACTACAAAGAGGTATCACTTCGAATCAGAAAAAAGGACCATCCTCACAAAGGGTAAAAACCAGATATGCAGGACAAGGAGAGGAGAAAAGGGAGCCTCGTTACGCTGAAGGGGGGAAGGTAAATTGCCAACGGCCACTCTGGAGAAGTGTGCTGTGTTTCCTAAAACATCTAAAAAACAGAGCTACAAAGCATAGGGCGCTTCCACTCATGGGCCTATATGTTGGAAAATCCAAAAATCCACAGGACGCAGGCACCCCGTTTACTGCTGCTATGTTTACAACAGCCTCGACTTGGGTACAACTTCATAGTCCTTGGAAGGAAAAAACGGTGAAAGAAAATTTGATACTTAAGCACAACGGAATATTACTCAGCCCTGAAATCAATGAAATGAGGCCAGTTGCAGCGACTCCGGGGGACTTATGTATGGTCATTGAGAGTGAAATAAGTTAGACAGCAAGAGAAACTTATCATAAGATATCACTTATAAAGGGAATCTAAAAATCGCCAACCGTGAACTGAATTACAAACAGAACACCATCACACATTTACAAAACACACTTACGGCTGCTTAAGGGGAAAAGTGTGGTGCGGTGATGCATAAACCAGGAGGTTGAAATTGGCACAGATACCGTTCCATACGCCAATAATGTAATCGCCAAGACATACTCATGGTTCAAGGAACTGGACTCAGCACACTCTATTCACAGAAAAAACATATATCTGACTACTAGAAACTAGAAAAGAATTTATTGATGTCTCTCTGTAAGTGACTCAGGTGGATGTACAGCACCAAGAAACACAACATTGCAAATCAGCTACACCCCATTATAAAAATTAATTATAAAAAGAGAAGGACAGTGAGAGAGAGAGGAATTCTTACAAAATTCAAACAGGGGCTGTGAGGCAACTGGACTGACCACATCTACACTCACAGATGAATGGGACGTAAGGCTGGACACCCTAAACCTAAACCCTAACCCTACCTTAACCCTAACCCTAACCCAACACTAACCCTAACCCTAAACCTAAACCCTAACCCTAACCCCTAACCCTAACCCAACCCTAAGCCTAACCCTAACCCCTAGCCCTAGCCCTAGCCCTAACCCTGACCCTAACCCCTAACCCTTAACCCCTAACCCCTAACCCTAACCAAGTTCACAAGTAAACTTCTCGCCCACCTGGAGAGAGCGATTTAATTTGAAAGAGTAAAGACACAATCAGCTCAGTAATTGGCCACGGGGGCTGGAGGGGCCAAGGCTAACCTGAGCTGGAGGAACGTGGGTGCCTGCCTGGATGCTCAGAGGCCAAGGGCTGTCCTGAGACCTGCTTGGACACCCGTGCAGATGGAACAAAGGATCCGTCCAGTCCCAAGAGGGCCCCACCAGCCCTCACGAACGCAACACCAGACTTCCCTGGTGGCGCGGTGGTTAAGAATCCACCTGCCAATGCAGGGGACACGGGTTTGAGCCCTGGTCCGGGAAGATCCCACATGCTGTGGAGCAACTAAGCCCGTGCACCACAACTACTGAGCCTGCGCTCTAGAACCCGCGAGCCCCGACTGCTGAAGCCCACGCGCTTAGAGCCTGTGCTCTGCAACAAGAGAAGCCACCGCAATGAGAAGCCCCCACTCGCCGCAACTAGAGAAAGCCTCCGGGCAGCAATGCAGACCCAACACAGCCCAAAATTAATTAATTAATTAATTAATTAATTAAGAAAAAAAAAAAGGCAGCACCTGGGGGCTGGCAGACTGAGGCACCAAGTCTTACATCACGTCTAGTTAGTATCCTGCATGTCAGGGCCATGCTGGACCTGGGGCTGCCCAGACAGAGTGGGGCCTGCATCACCCTTCCCAGGAGGGAGGGTGGAGGGAAACCCTGCATGACCTCTGAGGCCCTAAGAACCCTTGACTAAGGCTGAGCTCAATTTGAAACAGTGGGTGAGCAGAGCAGACATTTCATTCATCTATCAATGAGAATCCAGCACTGGAGGAGCAGAAAACAACGGCCTCGCTCAACCTTGACGCTAATCCTGACATGGACCCTAACCCTAAACTCTGATCCTGACCCTAAGCCCTGACCTAACCTTAGCCTAACCCGTACCCTAAACCTGTACCTTACCCTAACCCATGCTCTACCCGTATCCTACCTGTACCCCAATTCTAACCCATACCCTAACACCCACTCTAACACAGAACCCTAACACCCTGAGACCAAAACCATAAACCTTAAAACCAATAAGCAAAACCATAACCATAACCAAACCATAAAATATAGTCATTAACCATACCCATAAATAACTCATTAACCATAAAACTTAAACCATAACAGCAACCATAAACCATACACAGCCCCAACCCTCACACCAGCCCCAGCCCTAATGCTAACCCTCCAAACCACTTACACCAAGCCAAGTCTAATCAGATTATACAAATACATCTTGAAAAAGAAAACCGGGGAATACTCTGGTGGCCCAGTGGTTAAGACTCTGTGCTTTCACTGCCAAGGGCTCGGGTTCGATCCCTGACTGGGGAACTAAGATCCCACAAGCCATGGGATGTGGCCAAAGTAAATAAATAATTAAAATGAAAGAAAACCACTATTTTAAAAAAGATTTTAAAAATAAAGGAAAAAAACAAGAAAACTACCCCAGTACAACTTATAAATATGAATGTAAAAATCTATCACACAATAATAGCAACATGAAACCAACAGAACTTTAAATGGATAATGCCATAAGCAAGTATCTCTACACCAGGAATTTCAGGTTGCTCAACATATGAAAAGTAAGCAATGTATTCAACCACAATAATGGTGTGAAGTAAAAACACATAATCATATCAATTAATGCAAAAAATCTACAATGAAAATCCAGTGTTATTTCATGACAAACACTCAAGAAAGCAGGAATAAAAGGAAATGTGTTCAATATGGAAAAGAGTAGTACAAAAAGCCACAGCAAACATCATGCTCAACGTTAAAGACTGAAAGATTTACTCCTGAAATCAGGAACAGGGCCAGGAAGCTGGCCTTCATCACCGTTACTCAATAGTGTACTGGAAGTTCTACCCAGAATCTTGAGGAAAGAAAGAAAAGGCAGCCATGGGTGAATGGAAAAATTAAAACCGTGTCTCTTCACAGAACATAGGTCACATCATCTTATATATAAAACTACCTATAATCAGCAAAGAAATTATTTGAGCTAATCAACTAATTAATAAGCAAAGTTACAGAACAAAATATCAATTCATGAAAATCTATCTTATATGCATACGCTGGCAAAAAATAATCTGAAAAAGAATTTATGAGAACAATTCCATTTTTAATAATGTCAACATCAATATTTAGGAGTATATTTAATCAAGGTACAAGACTTGTTTTTATGTATGTAAAGTTGTATGTTTGAAATTACTGGAAAGTCAATTACTTTTCAAAACATCATGTATGTCAACAGCATGCCAGAAAAGCAGAGAAAACATCAAACTTCCATATAGAAGCCAAGCCTTACCCAGATCCAGTTCACCCAAAGTCCACATGTCATTTAGAGGCACTGTGGGAAGGTTATATTAGGAGCCGCTGTCCTCCGTGTTGTGGACGACCTGGATATGGTAGAAACAGTGGGATTTTTGAATTCCAATTTTCCACTTCATTCCACAAAAAAACTATTAGAACTAATAAATCAATTCAGTAAAGTTGCAAAATCAATACACAGAAATCAGTTGCCTTTCTAAACACTAATAATGAACCATCAGAAAGAGAAAGAAAGCAACCCTATTTACAACTGCATCAAAAAGAACAAAATACCTGGGAATAAAGTCAACCAAGGAGGTGAAAGACCTGCACACTGAAAACTTCAAGACATTGATGAAGACATTGCAAGACACACCAAGAAATGGAAAGATATCCTGTTCTCATGGAATGGAACAATTAATATTATTAAAATATCCATGCTACCCAAAGCAGTGGACACAGTGAATGCAATCCCTCCCAAAATTCCATGGTATTTTCCCCCAAAATGGAGCTAATCCTCCTAATATCTGTGGGGAACCACAAAGGACCCCAAATAGCCAAAGAAACCCTGAAAAAAGAGAACGGGCTGGAGGCATCTCCCTCCCTGACGTCACACTCTGCTGAGAAGCTACAGGCACCAAAACAGTGTGGAACTGGCTCAAAACGGGCACAGGGACCAGAGGAACAGGACAGAGAGACCAGAATTCAACCCACACGGACGGGGTCGGTGAATTTATGACACAGGGACCAAGGACACACCAAGGAGCACGACACTCCCCACGATAAATGGTGCTGGGAAAACTGGACGCCCCATAACTCACGCTGGCTACCCTGCACACAAACCTGACCAAACACCCAGCTTTCCACGCCAAGCCCTCCCTCGCTCACACGAAGACGGACCCCCTCAACGGTCAGTCGCCCACAGGAAGCTTCTCCCCACTTTTCCTCACCGTCTCTTCACCTTTTCCTCAGGCATCACCTGGGTCCTCAGGAAACCTAGTTCCCTAGTCAGCGTGGACGCAGCCCCACTTTGTCCTGAAGCCGAAACCCCAGCGAGTCCTAAGGAGACGGAGACCGAGCTCCTCTCAGCAGAGACGCTGAGCCGGGCGTCCTACCCGAAGGCCCCCGCCCCCGCCCCCGCGCCTGAGGCGGCTCAACTCCTCTCAGCTGCCCTCACAATCGAGTTCCATGGAACGAGCATGCGCTGTGGCTCAGAGAGGCGAACTCGGCGCCACCCTGTGGTCAGTGCAGGAAGTGCAGGCCGCGCCTCCCTCACAGGTCACTGGGGGCAGCGTGCCCTACTGACAGGACTGCTGAATCCATTCAACTGGAAATTCAAACGAAAATGGAGTCTCTATCCCAAAAGTTTTCTAAAAGTAGTTAAGGAACAATTAATTGGAAACCATTTGGAATGAAGTGAATGTAGATGCAAACTTTACAACTTATACCAAATTCACTCAAAGTCATTCAGAGGCAAATTTTATTTTAGTTTATAATTTATGTTTGGCTGCGTTGGGTCTTCGTTGCTGCATGTGGGCTTTCTCTAGTTGCGTCGAGCGGGGCTACTCTTCGTTGCGGTGCACGGGCTTCTCATTGCGGGGGCTTCTCTTGTGGGCGAGCACGGGCTCTAGGCGCGCAGGCTTCAGTAGTTGTGCCGTGCAGGCTTGGTTGCTCTGCGGCATGTGGGATCTTCCCGGACCAGGGCTCGAGCCCGTGTCCCCTGCATTGGCAGGCGGACTCTTAACCACTGCGTCACCAGGGAAGTCCCCACAGACAAACTTTAAATACAAAACTATTCAAGGGGCTTCCCTGGTGGCGCAGTGGTTGAGAATCTGCCTGCTAATGCAGGGGACACGGGTTCGAGCCCTGGTCTGGGAAGATCCCACATGCCGTGGAGCAACTAGGCCCGTGAGCCACAACTCCTGAACCTGCGTGTCTGGAGCCTGTGCTCGGCAACAAGAGAGGCCGCGATAGTGAGAGGCCCGCGCACCGCGATGAAGAGTGGCCCCCGCTTGCCACAACTAGAGAAAGCCTTCGCACAGAAACGAAGACCCAACACAGCCAAAAATAAATAAATTAATTAATCAATTAAAAAGGAAAGCTGTCTCTCAAATTTAACTTCCAGAATATATTCAGGAAAAACGCATACGCCCTTTTTGGCCAACCAAAGAAGCGGGCAATGCAAATCAACACTACAAAGAGGTATCACTTCGAATCAGAAAAAAGGACCATCCTCACAAAGGGTAAAAACCAGATATGCAGGACAAGGAGAGGAGAAAAGGGAGCCTCGTTACGCTGAAGGGGGGAAGGTAAATTGCCAACGGCCACTCTGGAGAAGTGTGCTGTGTTTCCTAAAACATCTAAAAAACAGAGCTACAAAGCATAGGGCGCTTCCACTCATGGGCCTATATGTTGGAAAATCCAAAAATCCACAGGACGCAGGCACCCCGTTTACTGCTGCTATGTTTACAACAGCCTCGACTTGGGTACAACTTCATAGTCCTTGGAAGGAAAAAACGGTGAAAGAAAATTTGATACTTAAGCACAACGGAATATTACTCAGCCCTGAAATCAATGAAATGAGGCCAGTTGCAGCGACTCCGGGGGACTTATGTATGGTCATTGAGAGTGAAATAAGTTAGACAGCAAGAGAAACTTATCATAAGATATCACTTATAAAGGGAATCTAAAAATCGCCAACCGTGAACTGAATTACAAACAGAACACCATCACACATTTACAAAACACACTTACGGCTGCTTAAGGGGAAAAGTGTGGTGCGGTGATGCATAAACCAGGAGGTTGAAATTGGCACAGATACCGTTCCATACGCCAATAATGTAATCGCCAAGACATACTCATGGTTCAAGGAACTGGACTCAGCACACTCTATTCACAGAAAAAACATATATCTGACTACTAGAAACTAGAAAAGAATTTATTGATGTCTCTCTGTAAGTGACTCAGGTGGATGTACAGCACCAAGAAACACAACATTGCAAATCAGCTACACCCCATTATAAAAATTAATTATAAAAAGAGAAGGACAGTGAGAGAGAGAGGAATTCTTACAAAATTCAAACAGGGGCTGTGAGGCAACTGGACTGACCACATCTACACTCACAGATGAATGGGACGTAAGGCTGGACACCCTAAACCTAAACCCTAACCCTACCTTAACCCTAACCCTAACCCAACACTAACCCTAACCCTAAACCTAAACCCTAACCCTAACCCCTAACCCTAACCCAACCCTAAGCCTAACCCTAACCCCTAGCCCTAGCCCTAGCCCTAACCCTGACCCTAACCCCTAACCCTTAACCCCTAACCCCTAACCCTAACCAAGTTCACAAGTAAACTTCTCGCCCACCTGGAGAGAGCGATTTAATTTGAAAGAGTAAAGACACAATCAGCTCAGTAATTGGCCACGGGGGCTGGAGGGGCCAAGGCTAACCTGAGCTGGAGGAACGTGGGTGCCTGCCTGGATGCTCAGAGGCCAAGGGCTGTCCTGAGACCTGCTTGGACACCCGTGCAGATGGAACAAAGGATCCGTCCAGTCCCAAGAGGGCCCCACCAGCCCTCACGAACGCAACACCAGACTTCCCTGGTGGCGCGGTGGTTAAGAATCCACCTGCCAATGCAGGGGACACGGGTTTGAGCCCTGGTCCGGGAAGATCCCACATGCTGTGGAGCAACTAAGCCCGTGCACCACAACTACTGAGCCTGCGCTCTAGAACCCGCGAGCCCCGACTGCTGAAGCCCACGCGCTTAGAGCCTGTGCTCTGCAACAAGAGAAGCCACCGCAATGAGAAGCCCCCACTCGCCGCAACTAGAGAAAGCCTCCGGGCAGCAATGCAGACCCAACACAGCCCAAAATTAATTAATTAATTAATTAATTAATTAAGAAAAAAAAAAAGGCAGCACCTGGGGGCTGGCAGACTGAGGCACCAAGTCTTACATCACGTCTAGTTAGTATCCTGCATGTCAGGGCCATGCTGGACCTGGGGCTGCCCAGACAGAGTGGGGCCTGCATCACCCTTCCCAGGAGGGAGGGTGGAGGGAAACCCTGCATGACCTCTGAGGCCCTAAGAACCCTTGACTAAGGCTGAGCTCAATTTGAAACAGTGGGTGAGCAGAGCAGACATTTCATTCATCTATCAATGAGAATCCAGCACTGGAGGAGCAGAAAACAACGGCCTCGCTCAACCTTGACGCTAATCCTGACATGGACCCTAACCCTAAACTCTGATCCTGACCCTAAGCCCTGACCTAACCTTAGCCTAACCCGTACCCTAAACCTGTACCTTACCCTAACCCATGCTCTACCCGTATCCTACCTGTACCCCAATTCTAACCCATACCCTAACACCCACTCTAACACAGAACCCTAACACCCTGAGACCAAAACCATAAACCTTAAAACCAATAAGCAAAACCATAACCATAACCAAACCATAAAATATAGTCATTAACCATACCCATAAATAACTCATTAACCATAAAACTTAAACCATAACAGCAACCATAAACCATACACAGCCCCAACCCTCACACCAGCCCCAGCCCTAATGCTAACCCTCCAAACCACTTACACCAAGCCAAGTCTAATCAGATTATACAAATACATCTTGAAAAAGAAAACCGGGGAATACTCTGGTGGCCCAGTGGTTAGGACTCTGTGCTTTCACTGCCAAGGGCTCGGGTTCGATCCCTGACTGGGGAACTAAGATCCCACAAGCCATGGGATGTGGCCAAAGTAAATAAATAATTAAAATGAAAGAAAACCACTATTTTAAAAAAGATTTTAAAAATAAAGGAAAAAAACAAGAAAACTACCCCAGTACAACTTATAAATATGAATGTAAAAATCTATCACACAATAATAGCAACATGAAACCAACAGAACTTTAAATGGATAATGCCATAAGCAAGTATCTCTACACCAGGAATTTCAGGTTGCTCAACATATGAAAAGTAAGCAATGTATTCAACCACAATAATGGTGTGAAGTAAAAACACATAATCATATCAATTAATGCAAAAAATCTACAATGAAAATCCAGTGTTATTTCATGACAAACACTCAAGAAAGCAGGAATAAAAGGAAATGTGTTCAATATGGAAAAGAGTAGTACAAAAAGCCACAGCAAACATCATGCTCAACGTTAAAGACTGAAAGATTTACTCCTGAAATCAGGAACAGGGCCAGGAAGCTGGCCTTCATCACCGTTACTCAATAGTGTACTGGAAGTTCTACCCAGAATCTTGAGGAAAGAAAGAAAAGGCAGCCATGGGTGAATGGAAAAATTAAAACCGTGTCTCTTCACAGAACATAGGTCACATCATCTTATATATAAAACTACCTATAATCAGCAAAGAAATTATTTGAGCTAATCAACTAATTAATAAGCAAAGTTACAGAACAAAATATCAATTCATGAAAATCTATCTTATATGCATACGCTGGCAAAAAATAATCTGAAAAAGAATTTATGAGAACAATTCCATTTTTAATAATGTCAACATCAATATTTAGGAGTATATTTAATCAAGGTACAAGACTTGTTTTTATGTATGTAAAGTTGTATGTTTGAAATTACTGGAAAGTCAATTACTTTTCAAAACATCATGTATGTCAACAGCATGCCAGAAAAGCAGAGAAAACATCAAACTTCCATATAGAAGCCAAGCCTTACCCAGATCCAGTTCACCCAAAGTCCACATGTCATTTAGAGGCACTGTGGGAAGGTTATATTAGGAGCCGCTGTCCTCCGTGTTGTGGACGACCTGGATATGGTAGAAACAGTGGGATTTTTGAATTCCAATTTTCCACTTCATTCCACAAAAAAACTATTAGAACTAATAAATCAATTCAGTAAAGTTGCAAAATCAATACACAGAAATCAGTTGCCTTTCTAAACACTAATAATGAACCATCAGAAAGAGAAAGAAAGCAACCCTATTTACAACTGCATCAAAAAGAACAAAATACCTGGGAATAAAGTCAACCAAGGAGGTGAAAGACCTGCACACTGAAAACTTCAAGACATTGATGAAGACATTGCAAGACACACCAAGAAATGGAAAGATATCCTGTTCTCATGGAATGGAACAATTAATATTATTAAAATATCCATGCTACCCAAAGCAGTGGACACAGTGAATGCAATCCCTCCCAAAATTCCATGGTATTTTCCCCCAAAATGGAGCTAATCCTCCTAATATCTGTGGGGAACCACAAAGGACCCCAAATAGCCAAAGAAACCCTGAAAAAAGAGAACGGGCTGGAGGCATCTCCCTCCCTGACGTCACACTCTGCTGAGAAGCTACAGGCACCAAAACAGTGTGGAACTGGCTCAAAACGGGCACAGGGACCAGAGGAACAGGACAGAGAGACCAGAATTCAACCCACACGGACGGGGTCGGTGAATTTATGACACAGGGACCAAGGACACACCAAGGAGCACGACACTCCCCACGATAAATGGTGCTGGGAAAACTGGACGCCCCATAACTCACGCTGGCTACCCTGCACACAAACCTGACCAAACACCCAGCTTTCCACGCCAAGCCCTCCCTCGCTCACACGAAGACGGACCCCCTCAACGGTCAGTCGCCCACAGGAAGCTTCTCCCCACTTTTCCTCACCGTCTCTTCACCTTTTCCTCAGGCATCACCTGGGTCCTCAGGAAACCTAGTTCCCTAGTCAGCGTGGACGCAGCCCCACTTTGTCCTGAAGCCGAAACCCCAGCGAGTCCTAAGGAGACGGAGACCGAGCTCCTCTCAGCAGAGACGCTGAGCCGGGCGTCCTACCCGAAGGCCCCCGCCCCCGCCCCCGCGCCTGAGGCGGCTCAACTCCTCTCAGCTGCCCTCACAATCGAGTTCCATGGAACGAGCATGCGCTGTGGGTCAGAGAGGCGAACTCGGCGCCACCCTGTGGTCAGTGCAGGAAGTGCAGGCCGCGCCTCCCTCACAGGTCACTGGGGGCAGCGTGCCCTACTGACAGGACTGCTGAATCCATTCAACTGGAAATTCAAACGAAAATGGAGTCTCTATCCCAAAAGTTTTCTAAAAGTAGTTAAGGAACAATTAATTGGAAACCATTTGGAATGAAGTGAATGTAGATGCAAACTTTACAACTTATACCAAATTCACTCAAAGTCATTCAGAGGCAAATTTTATTTTAGTTTATAATTTATGTTTGGCTGCGTTGGGTCTTCGTTGCTGCATGTGGGCTTTCTCTAGTTGCGTCGAGCGGGGCTACTCTTCGTTGCGGTGCACGGGCTTCTCATTGCGGGGGCTTCTCTTGTGGGCGAGCACGGGCTCTAGGCGCGCAGGCTTCAGTAGTTGTGCCGTGCAGGCTTGGTTGCTCTGCGGCATGTGGGATCTTCCCGGACCAGGGCTCGAGCCCGTGTCCCCTGCATTGGCAGGCGGACTCTTAACCACTGCGTCACCAGGGAAGTCCCCACAGACAAACTTTAAATACAAAACTATTCAAGGGGCTTCCCTGGTGGCGCAGTGGTTGAGAATCTGCCTGCTAATGCAGGGGACACGGGTTCGAGCCCTGGTCTGGGAAGATCCCACATGCCGTGGAGCAACTAGGCCCGTGAGCCACAACTCCTGAACCTGCGTGTCTGGAGCCTGTGCTCGGCAACAAGAGAGGCCGCGATAGTGAGAGGCCCGCGCACCGCGATGAAGAGTGGCCCCCGCTTGCCACAACTAGAGAAAGCCTTCGCACAGAAACGAAGACCCAACACAGCCAAAAATAAATAAATTAATTAATCAATTAAAAAGGAAAGCTGTCTCTCAAATTTAACTTCCAGAATATATTCAGGAAAAACGCATACGCCCTTTTTGGCCAACCAAAGAAGCGGGCAATGCAAATCAACACTACAAAGAGGTATCACTTCGAATCAGAAAAAAGGACCATCCTCACAAAGGGTAAAAACCAGATATGCAGGACAAGGAGAGGAGAAAAGGGAGCCTCGTTACGCTGAAGGGGGGAAGGTAAATTGCCAACGGCCACTCTGGAGAAGTGTGCTGTGTTTCCTAAAACATCTAAAAAACAGAGCTACAAAGCATAGGGCGCTTCCACTCATGGGCCTATATGTTGGAAAATCCAAAAATCCACAGGACGCAGGCACCCCGTTTACTGCTGCTATGTTTACAACAGCCTCGACTTGGGTACAACTTCATAGTCCTTGGAAGGAAAAAACGGTGAAAGAAAATTTGATACTTAAGCACAACGGAATATTACTCAGCCCTGAAATCAATGAAATGAGGCCAGTTGCAGCGACTCCGGGGGACTTATGTATGGTCATTGAGAGTGAAATAAGTTAGACAGCAAGAGAAACTTATCATAAGATATCACTTATAAAGGGAATCTAAAAATCGCCAACCGTGAACTGAATTACAAACAGAACACCATCACACATTTACAAAACACACTTACGGCTGCTTAAGGGGAAAAGTGTGGTGCGGTGATGCATAAACCAGGAGGTTGAAATTGGCACAGATACCGTTCCATACGCCAATAATGTAATCGCCAAGACATACTCATGGTTCAAGGAACTGGACTCAGCACACTCTATTCACAGAAAAAACATATATCTGACTACTAGAAACTAGAAAAGAATTTATTGATGTCTCTCTGTAAGTGACTCAGGTGGATGTACAGCACCAAGAAACACAACATTGCAAATCAGCTACACCCCATTATAAAAATTAATTATAAAAAGAGAAGGACAGTGAGAGAGAGAGGAATTCTTACAAAATTCAAACAGGGGCTGTGAGGCAACTGGACTGACCACATCTACACTCACAGATGAATGGGACGTAAGGCTGGACACCCTAAACCTAAACCCTAACCCTACCTTAACCCTAACCCTAACCCAACACTAACCCTAACCCTAAACCTAAACCCTAACCCTAACCCCTAACCCTAACCCAACCCTAAGCCTAACCCTAACCCCTAGCCCTAGCCCTAGCCCTAACCCTGACCCTAACCCCTAACCCTTAACCCCTAACCCCTAACCCTAACCAAGTTCACAAGTAAACTTCTCGCCCACCTGGAGAGAGCGATTTAATTTGAAAGAGTAAAGACACAATCAGCTCAGTAATTGGCCACGGGGGCTGGAGGGGCCAAGGCTAACCTGAGCTGGAGGAACGTGGGTGCCTGCCTGGATGCTCAGAGGCCAAGGGCTGTCCTGAGACCTGCTTGGACACCCGTGCAGATGGAACAAAGGATCCGTCCAGTCCCAAGAGGGCCCCACCAGCCCTCACGAACGCAACACCAGACTTCCCTGGTGGCGCGGTGGTTAAGAATCCACCTGCCAATGCAGGGGACACGGGTTTGAGCCCTGGTCCGGGAAGATCCCACATGCTGTGGAGCAACTAAGCCCGTGCACCACAACTACTGAGCCTGCGCTCTAGAACCCGCGAGCCCCGACTGCTGAAGCCCACGCGCTTAGAGCCTGTGCTCTGCAACAAGAGAAGCCACCGCAATGAGAAGCCCCCACTCGCCGCAACTAGAGAAAGCCTCCGGGCAGCAATGCAGACCCAACACAGCCCAAAATTAATTAATTAATTAATTAATTAATTAAGAAAAAAAAAAAGGCAGCACCTGGGGGCTGGCAGACTGAGGCACCAAGTCTTACATCACGTCTAGTTAGTATCCTGCATGTCAGGGCCATGCTGGACCTGGGGCTGCCCAGACAGAGTGGGGCCTGCATCACCCTTCCCAGGAGGGAGGGTGGAGGGAAACCCTGCATGACCTCTGAGGCCCTAAGAACCCTTGACTAAGGCTGAGCTCAATTTGAAACAGTGGGTGAGCAGAGCAGACATTTCATTCATCTATCAATGAGAATCCAGCACTGGAGGAGCAGAAAACAACGGCCTCGCTCAACCTTGACGCTAATCCTGACATGGACCCTAACCCTAAACTCTGATCCTGACCCTAAGCCCTGACCTAACCTTAGCCTAACCCGTACCCTAAACCTGTACCTTACCCTAACCCATGCTCTACCCGTATCCTACCTGTACCCCAATTCTAACCCATACCCTAACACCCACTCTAACACAGAACCCTAACACCCTGAGACCAAAACCATAAACCTTAAAACCAATAAGCAAAACCATAACCATAACCAAACCATAAAATATAGTCATTAACCATACCCATAAATAACTCATTAACCATAAAACTTAAACCATAACAGCAACCATAAACCATACACAGCCCCAACCCTCACACCAGCCCCAGCCCTAATGCTAACCCTCCAAACCACTTACACCAAGCCAAGTCTAATCAGATTATACAAATACATCTTGAAAAAGAAAACCGGGGAATACTCTGGTGGCCCAGTGGTTAGGACTCTGTGCTTTCACTGCCAAGGGCTCGGGTTCGATCCCTGACTGGGGAACTAAGATCCCACAAGCCATGGGATGTGGCCAAAGTAAATAAATAATTAAAATGAAAGAAAACCACTATTTTAAAAAAGATTTTAAAAATAAAGGAAAAAAACAAGAAAACTACCCCAGTACAACTTATAAATAGGAATGTAAAAATCTATCACACAATAATAGCAACATGAAACCAACAGAACTTTAAATGGATAATGCCATAAGCAAGTATCTCTACACCAGGAATTTCAGGTTGCTCAACATATGAAAAGTAAGCAATGTATTCAACCACAATAATGGTGTGAAGTAAAAACACATAATCATATCAATTAATGCAAAAAATCTACAATGAAAATCCAGTGTTATTTCATGACAAACACTCAAGAAAGCAGGAATAAAAGGAAATGTGTTCAATATGGAAAAGAGTAGTACAAAAAGCCACAGCAAACATCATGCTCAACGTTAAAGACTGAAAGATTTACTCCTGAAATCAGGAACAGGGCCAGGAAGCTGGCCTTCATCACCGTTACTCAATAGTGTACTGGAAGTTCTACCCAGAATCTTGAGGAAAGAAAGAAAAGGCAGCCATGGGTGAATGGAAAAATTAAAACCGTGTCTCTTCACAGAACATAGGTCACATCATCTTATATATAAAACTACCTATAATCAGCAAAGAAATTATTTGAGCTAATCAACTAATTAATAAGCAAAGTTACAGAACAAAATATCAATTCATGAAAATCTA
Source organism: Balaenoptera borealis (assembly GCF_965194805.1). Classification (NCBI taxonomy): domain Eukaryota; kingdom Metazoa; phylum Chordata; class Mammalia; order Artiodactyla; family Balaenopteridae; genus Balaenoptera; species Balaenoptera borealis. Next base: position 129,421,124 of record NC_138881.1, on the reverse strand, counting down.
TCTTATATGCATACGCTGGCAAAAAATAATCTGAAAAAGAATTTATGAGAACAATTCCATTTTTAATAATGTCAACATCAATATTTAGGAGTATATTTAATCAAGGTACAAGACTTGTTTTTATGTATGTAAAGTTGTATGTTTGAAATTACTGGAAAGTCAATTACTTTTCAAAACATCATGTATGTCAACAGCATGCCAGAAAAGCAGAGAAAACATCAAACTTCCATATAGAAGCCAAGCCTTACCCAGATCCAGTTCACCCAAAGTCCACATGTCATTTAGAGGCACTGTGGGAAGGTTATATTAGGAGCCGCTGTCCTCCGTGTTGTGGACGACCTGGATATGGTAGAAACAGTGGGATTTTTGAATTCCAATTTTCCACTTCATTCCACAAAAAAACTATTAGAACTAATAAATCAATTCAGTAAAGTTGCAAAATCAATACACAGAAATCAGTTGCCTTTCTAAACACTAATAATGAACCATCAGAAAGAGAAAGAAAGCAACCCTATTTACAACTGCATCAAAAAGAACAAAATACCTGGGAATAAAGTCAACCAAGGAGGTGAAAGACCTGCACACTGAAAACTTCAAGACATTGATGAAGACATTGCAAGACACACCAAGAAATGGAAAGATATCCTGTTCTCATGGAATGGAACAATTAATATTATTAAAATATCCATGCTACCCAAAGCAGTGGACACAGTGAATGCAATCCCTCCCAAAATTCCATGGTATTTTCCCCCAAAATAGAGCAAATCCTCCTAATATCTGTGGGGAACCACAAAGGACCCCAAATAGCCAAAGAAACCCTGAAAAAAGAGAACGGGCTGGAGGCATCTCCCTCCCTGACGTCACACTCTGCTGAGAAGCTACAGGCACCAAAACAGTGTGGAACTGGCTCAAAACGGGCACAGGGACCAGAGGAACAGGACAGAGAGACCAGAATTCAACCCACACGGACGGGGTCGGTGAATTTATGACACAGGGACCAAGGACACACCAAGGAGCACGACACTCCCCACGATAAATGGTGCTGGGAAAACTGGACGCCCCATAACTCACGCTGGCTACCCTGCACACAAACCTGACCAAACACCCAGCTTTCCACGCCAAGCCCTCCCTCGCTCACACGAAGACGGACCCCCTCAACGGTCAGTCGCCCACAGGAAGCTTCTCCCCACTTTTCCTCACCGTCTCTTCACCTTTTCCTCAGGCATCACCTGGGTCCTCAGGAAACCTAGTTCCCTAGTCAGCGTGGACGCAGCCCCACTTTGTCCTGAAGCCGAAACCCCAGCGAGTCCTAAGGAGACGGAGACCGAGCTCCTCTCAGCAGAGACGCTGAGCCGGGCGTCCTACCCGAAGGCCCCCGCCCCCGCCCCCGCGCCTGAGGCGGCTCAACTCCTCTCAGCTGCCCTCACAATCGAGTTCCATGGAACGAGCATGCGCTGTGGGTCAGAGAGGCGAACTCGGCGCCACCCCGTGGTCAGTGCAGGAAGTGCAGGCCGCGCCTCCCTCACAGGTCACTGGGGGCAGCGTGCCCTACTGACAGGACTGCTGAATCCATTCAACTGGAAATTCAAACGAAAATGGAGTCTCTATCCCAAAAGTTTTCTAAAAGTAGTTAAGGAACAATTAATTGGAAACCATTTGGAATGAAGTGAATGTAGATGCAAACTTTACAACTTATACCAAATTCACTCAAAGTCATTCAGAGGCAAATTTTATTTTAGTTTATAATTTATGTTTGGCTGCGTTGGGTCTTCGTTGCTGCATGTGGGCTTTCTCTAGTTGCGTCGAGCGGGGCTACTCTTCGTTGCGGTGCACGGGCTTCTCATTGCGGGGGCTTCTCTTGTGGGCGAGCACGGGCTCTAGGCGCGCAGGCTTCAGTAGTTGTGCCGTGCAGGCTTGGTTGCTCTGCGGCATGTGGGATCTTCCCGGACCAGGGCTCGAGCCCGTGTCCCCTGCATTGGCAGGCGGACTCTTAACCACTGCGTCACCAGGGAAGTCCCCACAGACAAACTTTAAATACAAAACTATTCAAGGGGCTTCCCTGGTGGCGCAGTGGTTGAGAATCTGCCTGCTAATGCAGGGGACACGGGTTCGAGCCCTGGTCTGGGAAGATCCCACATGCCGTGGAGCAACTAGGCCCGTGAGCCACAACTCCTGAACCTGCGCGTCTGGAGCCTGTGCTCGGCAACAAGAGAGGCCGCGATAGTGAGAGGCCCGCGCACCGCGATGAAGAGTGGCCCCCGCTTGCCACAACTAGAGAAAGCCTTCGCACAGAAACGAAGACCCAACACAGCCAAAAATAAATAAATTAATTAATCAATTAAAAAGGAAAGCTGTCTCTCAAATTTAACTTCCAGAATATATTCAGGAAAAACGCATACGCCCTTTTTGGCCAACCAAAGAAGCGGGCAATGCAAATCAACACTACAAAGAGGTATCACTTCGAATCAGAAAAAAGGACCATCCTCACAAAGGGTAAAAACCAGATATGCAGGACAAGGAGAGGAGAAAAGGGAGCCTCGTTACGCTGAAGGGGGGAAGGTAAATTGCCAACGGCCACTCTGGAGAAGTGTGCTGTGTTTCCTAAAACATCTAAAAAACAGAGCTACAAAGCATAGGGCGCTTCCACTCATGGGCCTATATGTTGGAAAATCCAAAAATCCACAGGACGCAGGCACCCCGTTTACTGCTGCTATGTTTACAACAGCCTCGACTTGGGTACAACTTCATAGTCCTTGGAAGGAAAAAACGGTGAAAGAAAATTTGATACTTAAGCACAACGGAATATTACTCAGCCCTGAAATCAATGAAATGAGGCCAGTTGCAGCGACTCCGGGGGACTTATGTATGGTCATTGAGAGTGAAATAAGTTAGACAGCAAGAGAAACTTATCATAAGATATCACTTATAAAGGGAATCTAAAAATCGCCAACCGTGAACTGAATTACAAACAGAACACCATCACACATTTACAAAACACACTTACGGCTGCTTAAGGGGAAAAGTGTGGTGCGGTGATGCATAAACCAGGAGGTTGAAATTGGCACAGATACCGTTCCATACGCCAATAATGTAATCGCCAAGACATACTCATGGTTCAAGGAACTGGACTCAGCACACTCTATTCACAGAAAAAACATATATCTGACTACTAGAAACTAGAAAAGAATTTATTGATGTCTCTCTGTAAGTGACTCAGGTGGATGTACAGCACCAAGAAACACAACATTGCAAATCAGCTACACCCCATTATAAAAATTAATTATAAAAAGAGAAGGACAGTGAGAGAGAGAGGAATTCTTACAAAATTCAAACAGGGGCTGTGAGGCAACTGGACTGACCACATCTACACTCACAGATGAATGGGACGTAAGGCTGGACACCCTAAACCTAAACCCTAACCCTACCTTAACCCTAACCCTAACCCAACACTAACCCTAACCCTAAACCTAAACCCTAACCCTAACCCCTAACCCTAACCCAACCCTAAGCCTAACCCTAACCCCTAGCCCTAGCCCTAGCCCTAACCCTGACCCTAACCCCTAACCCTTAACCCCTAACCCCTAACCCTAACCAAGTTCACAAGTAAACTTCTCGCCCACCTGGAGAGAGCGATTTAATTTGAAAGAGTAAAGACACAATCAGCTCAGTAATTGGCCACGGGGGCTGGAGGGGCCAAGGCTAACCTGAGCTGGAGGAACGTGGGTGCCTGCCTGGATGCTCAGAGGCCAAGGGCTGTCCTGAGACCTGCTTGGACACCCGTGCAGATGGAACAAAGGATCCGTCCAGTCCCAAGAGGGCCCCACCAGCCCTCACGAACGCAACACCAGACTTCCCTGGTGGCGCGGTGGTTAAGAATCCACCTGCCAATGCAGGGGACACGGGTTTGAGCCCTGGTCCGGGAAGATCCCACATGCTGTGGAGCAACTAAGCCCGTGCACCACAACTACTGAGCCTGCGCTCTAGAACCCGCGAGCCCCGACTGCTGAAGCCCACGCGCTTAGAGCCTGTGCTCTGCAACAAGAGAAGCCACCGCAATGAGAAGCCCCCACTCGCCGCAACTAGAGAAAGCCTCCGGGCAGCAATGCAGACCCAACACAGCCCAAAATTAATTAATTAATTAATTAATTAATTAAGAAAAAAAAAAAGGCAGCACCTGGGGGCTGGCAGACTGAGGCACCAAGTCTTACATCACGTCTAGTTAGTATCCTGCATGTCAGGGCCATGCTGGACCTGGGGCTGCCCAGACAGAGTGGGGCCTGCATCACCCTTCCCAGGAGGGAGGGTGGAGGGAAACCCTGCATGACCTCTGAGGCCCTAAGAACCCTTGACTAAGGCTGAGCTCAATTTGAAACAGTGGGTGAGCAGAGCAGACATTTCATTCATCTATCAATGAGAATCCAGCACTGGAGGAGCAGAAAACAACGGCCTCGCTCAACCTTGACGCTAATCCTGACATGGACCCTAACCCTAAACTCTGATCCTGACCCTAAGCCCTGACCTAACCTTAGCCTAACCCGTACCCTAAACCTGTACCTTACCCTAACCCATGCTCTACCCGTATCCTACCTGTACCCCAATTCTAACCCATACCCTAACACCCACTCTAACACAGAACCCTAACACCCTGAGACCAAAACCATAAACCTTAAAACCAATAAGCAAAACCATAACCATAACCAAACCATAAAATATAGTCATTAACCATACCCATAAATAACTCATTAACCATAAAACTTAAACCATAACAGCAACCATAAACCATACACAGCCCCAACCCTCACACCAGCCCCAGCCCTAATGCTAACCCTCCAAACCACTTACACCAAGCCAAGTCTAATCAGATTATACAAATACATCTTGAAAAAGAAAACCGGGGAATACTCTGGTGGCCCAGTGGTTAGGACTCTGTGCTTTCACTGCCAAGGGCTCGGGTTCGATCCCTGACTGGGGAACTAAGATCCCACAAGCCATGGGATGTGGCCAAAGTAAATAAATAATTAAAATGAAAGAAAACCACTATTTTAAAAAAGATTTTAAAAATAAAGGAAAAAAACAAGAAAACTACCCCAGTACAACTTATAAATAGGAATGTAAAAATCTATCACACAATAATAGCAACATGAAACCAACAGAACTTTAAATGGATAATGCCATAAGCAAGTATCTCTACACCAGGAATTTCAGGTTGCTCAACATATGAAAAGTAAGCAATGTATTCAACCACAATAATGGTGTGAAGTAAAAACACATAATCATATCAATTAATGCAAAAAATCTACAATGAAAATCCAGTGTTATTTCATGACAAACACTCAAGAAAGCAGGAATAAAAGGAAATGTGTTCAATATGGAAAAGAGTAGTACAAAAAGCCACAGCAAACATCATGCTCAACGTTAAAGACTGAAAGATTTACTCCTGAAATCAGGAACAGGGCCAGGAAGCTGGCCTTCATCACCGTTACTCAATAGTGTACTGGAAGTTCTACCCAGAATCTTGAGGAAAGAAAGAAAAGGCATCCATGGGTGAATGGAAAAATTAAAACCGGGTCTCTTCACAGAACATAGGTCACATCATCTTATATATAAAACTACCTATAATCAGCAAAGAAATTATTTGAGCTAATCAACTAATTAATAAGCAAAGTTACAGAACAAAATATCAATTCATGAAAATCTATCTTATATGCATACGCTGGCAAAAAATAATCTGAAAAAGAATTTATGAGAACAATTCCAGTTTTAATAATGTCAACATCAATATTTAGGAGTATATTTAATCAAGGTACAAGACTTGTTTTTATGTATGTAAAGTTGTATGTTTGAAATTACTGGAAAGTCAATTACTTTTCAAAACATCATGTATGTCAACAGCATGCCAGAAAAGCAGAGAAAACATCAAACTTCCATATAGAAGCCAAGCCTTACCCAGATCCAGTTCACCCAAAGTCCACATGTCATTTAGAGGCACTGTGGGAAGGTTATATTAGGAGTCGCTGTCCTCCGTGTTGTGGACGACCTGGATATGGTAGAAACAGTGGGATTTTTGAATTCCAATTTTCCACTTCATTCCACAAAAAAACTATTAGAACTAATAAATCAATTCAGTAAAGTTGCAAAATCAATACACAGAAATCAGTTGCCTTTCTAGACACTAATAACGAACCATCAGAAAGAGAAAGAAAGCAACCCTATTTACAACTGCATCCAAAAGAACAAAATACCTGGGAATAAAGTCAGCCAAGGAGGTGAAAGACCTGCACACTGAAAACTTTAAGACATTGATGAAGACATTGCAAAACACACCAAGAAATGGAAAGATATCCTGTTCTCATGGAATGGAACAATTAATATTGTTAAAATATCCATGCTACCCAAAGCAGTGGACACAGTGAATGCAATCCCTCCCAAAATTCCATGGTATTTTCCCCCAAAATAGAGCAAATCCTCCTAATATCTGTGGGGAACCACAAAGGACCCCAAATAGCCAAAGAAACCCTGAAAAAAGAGAACGGGCTGGAGGCATCTCCCTCCCTGACGTCACACTCTGCTGAGAAGCTACAGGCACCAAAACAGTGTGGAACTGGCTCAAAACGGGCACAGGGACCAGAGGAACAGGACAGAGAGACCAGAATTCAACCCACACGGACGGGGTCGGTGAATTTATGACACAGGGACCAAGGACACACCAAGGAGCACGACACTCCCCACGATAAATGGTGCTGGGAAAACTGGACGCCCCATAACTCACGCTGGCTACCCTGCACACAAACCTGACCAAACACCCAGCTTTCCACGCCAAGCCCTCCCTCGCTCACACGAAGACGGACCCCCTCAACGGTCAGTCGCCCACAGGAAGCTTCTCCCCACTTTTCCTCACCGTCTCTTCACCTTTTCCTCAGGCATCACCTGGGTCCTCAGGAAACCTAGTTCCCTAGTCAGCGTGGACGCAGCCCCACTTTGTCCTGAAGCCGAAACCCCAGCGAGTCCTAAGGAGACGGAGACCGAGCTCCTCTCAGCAGAGACGCTGAGCCGGGCGTCCTACCCGAAGGCCCCCGCCCCCGCCCCCGCGCCTGAGGCGGCTCAACTCCTCTCAGCTGCCCTCACAATCGAGTTCCATGGAACGAGCATGCGCTGTGGGTCAGAGAGGCGAACTCGGCGCCACCCTGTGGTCAGTGCAGGAAGTGCAGGCCGCGCCTCCCTCACAGGTCACTGGGGGCAGCGTGCCCTACTGACAGGACTGCTGAATCCATTCAACTGGAAATTCAAACTGAAATGGAGTCTCTATCCCAAAAGTTTTCTAAAAGTAGTTAAGGAACAATTAATTGGAAACCATTTGGAATGAAGGGAATGTAGATGCAAACTTTACAACTTATACCAAATTCACTCAAAGTTATTCAGAGGCAAATTTTATTTCAGTTTATAATTTATGTTTGGCTGCGTTGGGTCTTCGTTGCTGCATGTGGGCTTCCTCTAGTTGCGTCGAGCGGGGCTACTCTTCGTTGCGGTGCACGGGCTTCTCATTGCGGTGGCTTCTATTGTGGGCGAGCACGGGCTCTAGGCGCGCAGGCTTCAGTAGTTGTGCCGTGCAGGCTTGGTTGCTCTGCGGCATGTGGGATCTTCCCGGACCAGGGCTCGAGCCCGTGTCCCCTGCATTGGCAGGCGGACTCTTAACCACTGCGTCACCAGGGAAGTCCCCACAGACAAACTTTAAATACAAAACTATTCAAGGGGCTTCCCTGGTGGCGCAGTGGTTGAGAATCTGCCTGCTAATGCAGGGGACACGGGCTCGAGCCCTGGTCCGGGAAGATCCCACATGCCGCGGAGCAACTAGGCCCGTGAGCCACAACTCCTGAGCCTGCGCGTCTGGAGCCTGTGCTCCGCAACAAGAGAGGCCGCGATAGTGAGAGGCCCGCGCACCGCGATGAAGAGGGGCCCCCGCTTGCCACAACTAGAGAAAGCCTTCGCACAGAAACGAAGACCCAACACAGCCAAAAATAAATTAATTAATTAATCAATTAAGAAGAAATGCTGTCTCTCAAATTTAACTTCCAGAATATATTCAGGAAAAACGCATACGCCCTTTTTGGCCAACCAAAGAAGCGGCCAATGCAAATCAACACTACAAAGAGGTATCACTTCGAATCAGAAAAAAGGACCATCCTCACAAAGGGTAAAAACCAGATATGCAGGACAAGGAGAGGAGAAAAGGGAGCCTCGTTACGCTGAAGGGGGGAATGTAAATTGCCAACGGCCACTCTGGAGAAGTGTGCTGTGTTTCCTAAAACATCTAAAAAACAGAGCTACAAAGCATAGGGCGCTTCCACTCATGGGCCTATATGTTGGAAAATCCAAAAATCCACAGGACGCAGGCACCCCGTTTACTGCTGCTATGTTTACAACAGCCTCGACTTGGGTACAACTTCATAGTCCTTGGAAGGAAAAAATGGTGAAAGAAAATTTGATACTTAAGCACAACGGAATATTACTCAGCCCTGAAATCAATGAAATGAGGCCAGTTGCAGCGACTCCGGGGGACTTATGTATGGTCATTGAGAGTGAAATAAGTTAGACAGCAAGAGAAACTTATCATAAGATATCACTTATAAAGGGAATCTAAAAATCGCCAACCGTGAACTGAATTACAAACAGAACACCATCACACATTTACAAAACACACTTATGGCTGCTTAAGGGGAAAAGTGTGGTGCGTTGAGGCATAAACCAGGAGGTTGAAATTGGCACAGATACCGTTCCATACGCCAATAATGTAATCGCCAAGACATACTCATTGTTCAAGGAACTGGACTCAGCACACTCTATTCACAGAAAAAACATATATCTGACTACTAGAAACTAGAAAAGAATTTATTGATGTCTCTCTGTAAGTGACTCAAGTGGATGTACAGCACCAAGAAACACAACATTGCAAATCAGCTACACCCCATTATAAAAATTAATTATAAAAAGAGAAAGACAGTGAGAGAGAGAGAGGAATTCTTATAAAATTCAATCAGGGGCTGTGAGGCAACTGGACTGACCACATCTACACTCACAGCTGAATGGGACGTAAGGCTGGACACCCTAACCCTAAACCCTAACCCTAACCCAACCCTAACCCTACCTTAACCCTAACCCTAACCCAACACTAACCCTAACCCTAACCCTAAACCCTAACCCTAACCCCTAACCCTAACCCAACCCTAAGCATAACCCTAACCCTAACCCCTAGCCGTAGCCCTAGCCCTAACCCTGACCCTAACCCCTAACCCTTAACCCCAACCCTAACCAAGTTCACAAGTAAACTTCTCGCCCACCTGGAGAGAGTGATTTAATTTGAAAGAGTAAAGACACAATCAGCTCAGTAATTGGCCACGGGGGCTGGAGGGGCCAAGGCTAACCTGAGCTGGAGGAACGTGGGTGCCTGCCTGGATGCTCAGAGGCCAAGGGCTGTCCTGAGACCTGCTTGGACACCCGTGCAGATGGAACAAACGATCCGCCCAGTCCCAAGAGGGCCCCACCAGCCCTCACGAACGCAACACCAGACTTCCCTGGTGGCGCAGTGGTTAAGAATCCACCTGCCAATGCAGGGGGCACGGGTTTGAGCCCTGGTCCGGGAAGATCCCACATGCTGTGGAGCAACTAAGCCCGTGCACCACAACTACTGAGCCTGCGCTCTAGAACCCGCGAGCCCCAACTGCTGAAGCCCACGCGCTTAGAGCCTGTGCCCTGCAACAAGAGAAGCCACCGCAATGAGAAGCCCCCACTCGCCGCAACTAGAGAAAGCCTCCGGGCAGCAATGCAGACCCAAAACAGCCCAAAATTAATTAATTAATTAATTAAGAAAAAAAAAAAGGCAGCACCTGGGGGCTGGCAGACTGAGGCACCAAGTCTTACATCACGTCTACTTAGTATCCTGCATGTCAGGGCCATGCTGGACCTGGGGCTGCCCAGACAGAGTGGGGCCTGCATCACCCTTCCCAGGAGGGAGGGTGGAGGGAAACCCTGCATGACCTCTGAGGCCCTAAGAACCCTTGACTAAGGCTGAGCTCAATTTGAAACAGTGGGTGACCAGAGCAGACATTTCATTCGTCTATCAATGAGAATCCAGCACTGGAGGAGCAGAAAACAATGGCCTCGCTCAACCTTGACGCTAATCCTGACATGGACCCTAACCCTAAACTCTGATCCTGACCCTAAGCCCTGACCTAACCTTAGCCTAACCCGTACCCTAAACCTGTACCTTACCCTAACCCATGCTCTACCCGTATCCTACCTGTACCCCAATTCTCACCCATACCCTAACACCCACTCTAACACAGAACCCTAACACCCTGAGACCAAAACCATAAACCTTAACCAATAAGCAAAACCATAACCATAACCAAACCATAAAATACATTCATTAACCATACCCATAAATAACTCATTAACCATAAAACTTAAACCATAACAGCAACCATAAACCGTACACAGCCCCAACCCTCACACCAGCCCCAGCCCTAATGCTAACCCTCCAAACCACTTACACCAAGCCAAGTCTAATGAGATTATACAAATACATCTTGAAAAAGAAAACTGGGGAATACTCTGGTGGCCCAGTGGTTAGGACTCTGTGCTTTCACTGCCAAGGGCTCGGGTTCGATCCCTGACTGGGGAACTAAGATCCCACAAGCCATGGGATGTGGCCAAAGTAAATAAATAATTAAAATGAAATAAAACCACTATTTTAAAAAAGATTTTAAAAATAAAGGAAAAAAACCAAGAAAACTACCCCAGTACAACTTATAAATATGAATGTAAAAATCTATCACACAATAATAGCAACATGAAACCAACAGAACTTTAAATGGATAATGCCATAAGCCAAGTATCTCTACACCAGGAATTTCAGGTTGCTCAACATATGAAAAGTAAGCAATGTATTCAACCACAATAATGGTGTGAAGTAAAAACACATAATCATATCAATTAATGCAAAAAATCTACAATGAAAATCCAGTGTTATTTCATGAAAAACACTCAAGAAAGCAGGAGTAAAAGGAATGTTGTTCAATATGGAAAAGAGTAGTACAAAAAGCCACAGCAAACATCATGCTCAACGTTAAAGACTGAAAGATTTACTCCTGAAATCAGGAACAGGGCCAGGAAGCTGGCCTTCATCACCGTTACTCAATAGTGTACTGGAAGTTCTACCCAGAATCTTGAGGAAAGAAATAAAAGGCATCCATGGGTGAATGGAAAAATTAAAACCGGGTCTCTTCACAGAACATAGGTCACATCATCTTATATATAAAACTACCTATAATCAGCAAAGAAATTATTTGAGCTAATCAACTAATTAATAAGCAAAGTTACAGAACAAAATATCAATTCATGAAAATCTATCTTATATGCATACGCTGGCAAAAAATAATCTGAAAAAGAATTTATGAGAACAATTCCAGTTTTAATAATGTCAACATCAATATTTAGGAGTATATCTAATCAAGGTACAAGACTTGTTTTTATGTATGTAAAGTTGTATGTTTGAAATTACTGGAAAGTCAATTACTTTTCAAAACATCATGTATGTCAACAGCATGCCAGAAAAGCAGAGAAAACATCAAACTTCCATATAGAAGCCAAGCCTTACCCAGATCCAGTTCACCCAAAGTCCACATGTCATTTAGAGGCACTGTGGGAAGGTTATATTAGGAGCCGCTGTCCTCCGTGTTGTGGACGACCTGGATATGGTAGAAACAGTGGGATTTTTGAATTCCAATTTTCCACTTCATTCCACAAAAAAACTATTAGAACTAATAAATCAATTCAGTAAAGTTGCAAAATCAATACACAGAAATCAGTTGCCTTTCTAGACACTAATAACGAACCATCAGAAAGAGAAAGAAAGCAACCCTATTTACAACTGCATCCAAAAGAACAAAATACCTGGGAATAAAGTCAGCCAAGGAGGTGAAAGACCTGCACACTGAAAACTTTAAGACATTGATGAAGACATTGCAAAACACACCAATAAATGGAAAGATATCCTGTTCTCATGGAATGGAACAATTAATATTGTTAAAATATCCATGCTACCCAAAGCAGTGGACACAGTGAATGCAATCCCTCCCAAAATTCCATGGTATTTTCCCCCAAAATAGAGCAAATCCTCCTAATATCTGTGGGGAACCACAAAGGACCCCAAATAGCCAAAGAAACCCTGAAAAAAGAGAACGGGCTGGAGGCATCTCCCTCCCTGACGTCACACTCTGCTGAGAAGCTACAGTCACCAAAACAGTGTGGAACTGGCTCAAAACGGGCACAGGGACCAGAGGAACAGGACAGAGAGACCAGAATTCAACCCACACGGACGGGGTCGGTGAATTTATGACACAGGGACCAAGGACACACCAAGGAGCACGACACTCCCCACGATAAATGGTGCTGGGAAAACTGGACGCCCCATAACTCACGCTGGCTACCCTGCACACAAACCTGACCAAACACCCAGCTTTCCACGCCAAGCCCTCCCTCGCTCACACGAAGACGGACCCCCTCAACGGTCAGTCGCCCACAGGAAGCTTCTCCCCACTTTTCCTCACCGTCTCTTCACCTTTTCCTCAGGCATCACCTGGGTCCTCAGGAAACCTAGTTCCCTAGTCAGCGTGGACGCAGCCCCATTTTGTCCTGAAGCCGAAACCCCAGCGAGTCCTAAGGAGACGGAGACCGAGCTCCTCTCAGCAGAGACGCTGAGCCGGGCGTCCTACCCGAAGGCCCCCGCCCCCGACCCCGCGCCTGAGGCGGCTCAACTCCTCTCAGCTGCCCTCACAATCGAGTTCCATGGAACGAGCATGCGCTGTGGGTCAGAGAGGCGAACTCGGCGCCACCCTGTGGTCAGTGCAGGAAGTGCAGGCCGCGCCTCCCTCACAGGTCACTGGGGGCAGCGTGCCCTACTGACAGGACTGCTGAATCCATTCAACTGGAAATTCAAACGAAAATGGAGTCTCTATCCCAAAAGTTTTCTAAAAGTAGTTAAGGAACAATTAATTGGAAACCATTTGGAATGAAGGGAATGTAGATGCAAACTTTACAACTTATACCAAATTCACTCAAAGTCATTCAGAGGCAAATTTTATTTTAGTTTATAATTTATGTTTGGCTGCGTTGGGTCTTCGTTGCTGCATGTGGGCTTTCTCTAGTTGCGTCGAGTGGGGCTACTCTTCGTTGCGGTGCACGGGCTTCTCATTGCGGGGGCTTCTCTTGTGGGCGAGCACGGGCTCTAGGCGCGCAGGCTTCAGTAGTTGTGCCGTGCAGGCTTGGTTGCTCTGCGGCATGTGGGATCTTCCCGGACCAGGGCTCGAGCCCGTGTCCCCTGCATTGGCAGGCGGACTCTTAACCACTGCGTCACCAGGGAAGTCCCCACAGACAAACTTTAAATACAAAACTATTCAAGGGGCTTCCCTGGTGGCGCAGTGGCTGAGAATCTGCCTGCTAATGCAGGGGACACGGGTTCGAGCCCTGGTCTGGGAAGCTCCCACATGCCGCGGAGCAACTAGGCCCGTGAGCCACAACTACTGAGCCTGCGCGTCTGGAGCCTGTGCTCGGCAACAAGAGAGGCCGCGATAGTGAGAGGCCCGCGCACCGCGATGAAGAGGGGCCCCCGCTCGCCACAACTAGAGAAAGCCTTCGCACAGAAACGAAGACCCAACACAGCCAAAAATAAATTAATTAATTAATCAATTAAAAAGAAAAGCTGTCTCTCAAATTTAACTTCCAGAATATATTCAGGAAAAACGCATACGCCCTTTTTGCCCAACCAAAGAAGCGGCCAATGCAAATCAACACTACAAAGATGTATCACTTTGAATCAGAAAAGAGGACCATCCTCACAAAGGGTAAAAACCAGATATGCAGGACAGGGCGAGGAGAAAAGGGAGCCTTGTTACGCTGAAGGGGGGAATGAAAATTGCCAACGGCCACTCTGGACAAGTGTACTGTGTTTCCTAAAACATCTAAAAAACAGAGCTACAAAGCATACGGCGCTTCCACTCATGGGCCTATATCTTGGCAAAACCAAAGATCCACAGGACGCAGGCACCCCGTTTACTGCTGCTATGTTTACAACAGCCTCGACTTGAGTACAAGTTAAAAGTCCTTGGAAGGAAAAAATGGTGAAAGAAAATTTGGTAGTTAAGCACAACGGAATATTACTCAGCCCTGAAATCAATGAAATGAGGCCAGTTGCAGCGACTCAGGGGGACTTATGTATGGTCATTGAGAGTGAAATAAGTTAGACAGCAAGAGAAACTTATCATAAGATATCACTTATAAAGGGAATCTAAAAATCGCCAACCGTGAACTGAATTACAAACAGAACACCATCACACATTTACAAAACACACTTATGGCTGCTTAAGGGGAAAAGTGTGCTGGGGTGATGCATAAACCAGGAGGTTGAAATTGGCAGAGATACCGTTCCATACACCAATAATGTAATCGCCAAGATATACTCATTGCTCAAGGAACTGGACTCAGCACACTCTATTCACAGAAAAAACATATATCTGACTACTAGAAACTAGAAAAGAATTTATTGATGTCTCCCTGTAAGTGACTCAAGTGGATGTACAGCACCAAGAAACACAACATTCCAAATCAGCTACACCCCATTCTAAAAATTCATTATAAAAAACAAAAAAGACAGTGATAGAGAGAGGAATTCTTACAAAATTCGATCAGGGGCTGTGATGCAACTGGCCTGACCACATCTACACTCACAGCTGAATGGGACGTAAGGCTGGACACGCTAACCCTAAACCCTAAACCTTAAACTCTAACCCTAACCCTAAACCCTAAACCCTAATCCTAACCTCTAACCCTTAACCCCTAACCCTAACCCTAACCCTCTGTAATCAGCCAGTTTCACCTTTTTAGACATTCTTGGCCCCAGGCAGATAAAGGAGCGTGAGAGTCTTGCATTACCTCTAGGCTGTCCCAGAATCCAGGCCCTGGGGGTGGAGCCAGGATGGGGGTGCCTGGGCCTCTGACCAGCAGGTGAGAGGAAGGAGGAAGACCAGACCTGAGGACAGAGGTTCCGTCAAGTCTGTGAGCCCAGGAGCCCCGATGGGATTCATTCCCAGTGAGGACATGGGCGGGGTCTGCAGTGGTTCTGTGCTCCCCCTGGACCCCTTTGATGAAGCCATGGCAGCACTGGCCCCAGACGTCTCCTGGTGGTGTTTCAAACTGACAGAGCAGTTTTACAAAGGAACACGAGAATGGAGCTGAGCCCCTGACGGCCACTCCTTTCTGGCTCTGAGTTGCTTCCAACAGGACCGCAGTCACCTGCACGTAGTCTGCTGTGACCTACCTGCCCCCATTGTCCTTTCCTCTCCCTCCCTGCGATGATTCCCGTGACATTTCCAGCCTGGACCCCTCTCGCAGGCCAGACGCCTCTGTCCAGTCACTGCACCCCCATCTCACCTTGGGGGCTAACAGGGCCCTCAGGGGACCGGGATCCTGCAGCTTCCCACACCCAGGAGCAGCCCCACCTTCCCAGGTTGCCGAGCCCAGGCACCGGGTGTAACCGAGCAGGACCCTATGGGGCCTTCCCAGGACAGAGCCCTCCCCCACATCCTCTGCTGGAGCTCCTCTCTGAAGTACCTGGATAACAGCATCTGATGCACGCTTCCTGAGTTGTTTTACAGATGCTAAAACCACCACCAAACGGAAGAAATTAACTACCTGATGATCTTGAACAGGTAGCCCCGGAACTTCTGGTGCCTAAGAATTTATAACGTTAACAGCCTGTTACCTCACCATCAACCAGAGAACTGTGCAGCACCTGCTCACATACCCAGCGACCACCCGCCCCCGCCTCCCTCACCTGGCCTTTAAAATTGCTTTGCTGAAACCCTTCAGGGAATTCGGGGATTTAGACCACAAGCCACCTGTCCTCCTTGTATTGGTGCTTTTACAATTAACACTTCACTTTCCTTCACCACAATCCAGTGTCAGTAGACTGGCTTGACTGCACTCGGGCGAGAGGACCCAACTTCAGTTCAGTAACACTGGGGCCTCCCAGTCTCCCACTTTCCCTGTGCCCCAGTGACTGGCAGCTCCTCCTCCAGAGTCTATGGCCAGTACCCACACACATGCCCACAGCCATGGCCCAAGGCTGATCCTTCCATTAAGCCCTGACAAACTCCCTGCCCCCAAAGTGCATCTCACATCCCACCCCAATGTGGTCTTTCTGAAGCATAAATGAGATTTTGACTCTCTCCCACCTGTACACGCCCCTCAAAGGTTTCCCCACTTTTGCTGGGGTATCTGGTGGGAGAGGCATCCACTATGTCCCTGAGAGTCCCCAGCATCCCCACTAGGCTGCTGACTCCTGGGTTCCCTGGCACTGAGCACCTCAGCAGGCCAGGCGACATGGCACAAAACCCCACCACTGCTCACCTCAGGACGGGGCTGGCACTGCCACTGCCGGATCAAAGAGAGCACAGAAGTGTTCCCCAGCTGGGACACAGACTCTGCACGAGTGGCCTCTCCCTCGGCCATTGCAACACCTCCATGGGACTTGAGGGAAGGAAGGATGGTGGCACATGTTAGTTCCTAAGCACGATGGTGTGCGCTCAGTTGCATCCCCCAAAATTCATATGCTGAATCCCTAACCCCCAGGACCCCAAGATGTGGCTGTATTTGGAGATGGAGTTTTTAAAGAGGTGATCAAGGTAAAAATGAGGTCACTAGGGTGGATCCTAATCCAATAGAACTGATGTCCTACAAGAAGAGATTAGGACACAGATAGGCATGGGGGAGACCATGTGAGGACATGGGGAGAAGATGGCTGTCTATATGCCAAGGAGAGAGTCCTCAGGAGAAACACCTTGATCTCAGACAGCATCCAGGACTGGGAGATGTCTGATGTTTAAACTACCCTGTCTGGTATTTGTTATGGCAGCCCTGAGCAGACTCACACACAGGGTAAATCAGGTCTCAGACTGGACAGAACCCACTGTCCATTCCTCTCTATGTGAGTTACAGGAGCCTCAGGAACTGAGGAAGGGGTTCCCGAGGAGAGACACAAGATAGAAGATGTTAGGCATTAACATGACTGCATTCATGCTAATTATGCCTGAACTACATTCACACGAGATGGTTTTGTCCTATATGTACACCCACATTGGCACCTTCAGTCTGAACTGCAGATCTTTGGATTCACCATCTCCACTGAGACCATTAGTTTCACCTGCTGTGAACCACCTCCTATAGGATTTCCAGAACCACAAAGCATGGAAGAGCTCATGCTGATGTGTAATCACGTTTCACAGGACCCACAGACTGTGCGCTAGAGTCCGGGAGACCCCACCATGACATCCAGGTGGCCCCGCCATGGTGGAGCCACCCAGTTGCCCACCAAAACCCATTTTCCTTTTTCCTACTCATGGCTACCCTGTACCTTCCAGCCTTCCCACCCCTTGCAGCTGGGGTCCAGTGTCTCGTGTTACCAAGGGGAAGTGGTAGAGGTGGTGAGGGCCTTGGCCAGTCTGCATCCTAGGATGGAGGGCATGGTGCCCACGTGGTCACCCCACCCTGATGGTTGGAGCCCTCCACCCAGAAGCAGGGAAGAGAAACAAGGTGGACAGAACCTGGGCCCTGACACCCACCTGCCCTGGACTCTCACATGGAGGGGACAGAGACACCTTGAGCCTCAGTCCATTTTGGGGGGAACACTTTTTGTTCCAGTAACAAACCTTTGCCCTAAAAGCCAAGTTGCTTTACAAACCCCTCCCCAGCTGTCACAGAAAGTGAGGCTGAACCTCATCACACTTTTCTCAAACCCCAGCTCACGCTGAGACCACCACTCAGGTGACTGTGCTTCAGAGCAGCCCCTTTAAAAGATACCTGGAGTTCAGCTCCCCCAGCTCTGCCTTCAGCTTAAAGGAGAAGTTTCCTTGACAACCTTGACAAACCTGCTCAGTTTCCCTGACAACCAAGCTTTGCAGTCTCCCAAACTCTTCTCCTTCAAACAAGCCTCCTTCTAGGCTTGCTGCACCTAAACTGACAGTGCTGTCATCATGTGCCAGAAAGCGATTCCTCCAAGCCCGTAGTTATTGGTTACATGATGCTATTGATGATGAAATTCCAGAAGAGCCACCTTTGCAAGGTAACTGCTTCTGGACTTGGCACTAGGTCTCCTTCCAAGGACAGGATGGAGTGGCTGCTTTCACGGGCCTTATGGTGGAAGAGCTCACCTTCTGATGAAGCCAGGCCTTGATCCCTTCCTGGTGATTCCAGGGTCTTCATTCTCCCCAGACCCCCACCCACATGGCTGCTGTCTATGCCAGTCTAAATGGGACCTTGGTAATCTCCTAAAATGAGGGTTATATTATACACAGATAATGGGTTGAATGGTGGCCCCAAAAGATGTGTCCCCCCAGAACACATGAACAGGACCATATCTGGGAAAAGGGTCTTTGGAGATGTAGTTAAGGATCTCGAGGTGAGGTCATCTTGGGTTAGGGTGACCCTCAATCCCATGACAGCATCCTTATAAGAGACAAAAGAGGAGAGACACAGACACAGACTAGAAGCCACGTGAAGACAAAGGCAGAGATGGGAGGAATGCAGCCGCAAGCCTGGGGATGTCTGGAGCCCCCAGAAGCTGGAAAAAACAGAAAGAACCCTATCCTGGAGCCTCTGGAAGGACTTCAGCCCTGCAACACCTTGATCTAAGATATCTGCTCTCAGACTTCCCTGGTGGTGCAGTGGTTAAGAATCCACCTGCCAATGCAGGGGACACGGTTTGAGCCCTGGTCCTGGAAGATCCCACATGCCGCAGAGCAACAAAGCCCGTGTGCCACAACTACTGAGCCTGCGCTCTAAAGCCCGCGTGCCACAACTACTGAAGCCCGCATGCCTAGAGCCTGTACTCCGCAACGAGAGGAGCCACTGCAATGAGAAGCCCGCACACCACAACGAAGAGCAGCCCCCGCTCGCCGCAACTAGAGAAAGCCTGCGTGCAGCAACGGAGACCCAACACAGCCAAAAATAAATAAACAAATTTTTTTAAATAAATAAATAAATAAAATATCTGGTCTCCAGGACTGGGAGAGGATGAATTCCCGTTGTTTTAAACCACCCAGCTTGGGGTCATTTGTTACAGAAGACACAGAACAGTCACACAGACCCTGCTCTGTAGGATCCTGGAAGTGTGGATGTCACTACACGCAGACAGAGGCTGGATTGCAGAACCCTTAGAGTCAGCATTGGGCCCTCAGAAATCCTAAAGCAGTGGCTGGACACCAGAATGTTGAGGGGTCAGTCGGAAGCCCATCCCTAAGGGTGCCGGCTGCACACGGCCTCCCCAGGTTTTTACGCCTGTACATGTTGGGGATAAGTATTTCCATCCTGATTCAGGACCTCTGATGTCACCCTTCACGTTGCTAATTAAGAACCCACTAGTTACACAGATGAAAACCCTATCAGGACACTTGCTCCAGTGGTAAACAATTCTGAAGTTGGTCAGAGGTGGGGAATTGCCTCACATGCAGCCAGCAGCCCCCTGACAAGGAGTGTTATTGCAAAGCTGCTGAACCATGCAGAGGCATCTCTGAGTAAACGTTAACTGACCCCCAAGCCAGCTGCTCCTGAACCTTATCCACCCTTCCCAGGTAAAACACCTAAATATGTGCAAACACCTTACAGGCTGGATGAAAGGGCTTGGAGCCACGCCAGTGACAGCACGCTTGCTGAGTTAGCTCCTGCAGGCCATGCGGGATGGTCCTGGCCTGGATGCTTTTCTGAAAGCTTTCCATTTACCTGAGTTACCCCTCCTGTCCGGGCCCCCACTACCTTTTTCTTGCTTCCTCACCTCTGCCTGGGGAGAACTTCCAGTGGCAGGTACAGGCAACACATCCTCTTCCTTAGCAGGTAGCAGCCCGGCAACTCCTGCGGAAGGTCCAGCAGAGCCCCACTCAGAGCGGGTCACCCGCAAGGCTATGGCCCCTCACTCCCTCCCACCAGCCCAGCCCCACAGCCACTGACAGGGCAGGAAGTATGGCGTCAGGTAAGCTGCAAGTACTCTTGCTGCCTGGAGGAGGTGTTTATACAGACCTCAACTCAGGCACACCTGGGGAGGCCTGGCTGGCCAGCTCAGGCTGCCCAAGTCGGCCATTCCTCACCCATCAGGGGCTCATAATTGCAGAAAATGGGCCTTGTGCTGGCCAGGTCCAAGGAACAGCTGTGCGGTCCTGAGGATCAGGATAGACACGGGGCTGCAGCTCTGGCTTGTTTTCTAATCATTTTAACTGGCCCATAAGTGGGAGACAATTTCAAAAAGAGCCTCTCCTCACAAGAGGAATCCAGGAGTCAGGGAGAGGAGGGGTGGTGGGTGGAGACAGGCACCTGGTGCCCCAGATGCAGTAGAAGCCTCTGGAAGACCCAGTGGAGGGAGCCCGCACAGAGTAAAGCCCAGGGTCACAGACCTGTCCAGGAACTGCTGTTTGTTAGTTCAGGTCCTACTCTGAGGTACTCAGGGTCAGCTCTGACCAACAGGTAGGCTGGCGGTGGTCTGCAACGAGGGGTACATGCACGTTTCCTATGTGCCGAGCCCTGCTGGGGTGCCTGCCCAGGTGAGCTCCATATCCTGGGAGGGGCCTGACCACGAGAGCCCCGTGGGCTGCTGGGTGCCTGCCCAGGTGAGCTCCATACCCGAGGAGGGGCCTGCCCACGAGAGCCCCGTGCATTGGGAGGGGTGTATGAACAAGCTCCCTCTCTTTGCAGCGGGCACAGAGTTGCTTAGGATGCAGATTAAAATCAGCCGAGGGCAGAGGTGAGGAGCAGGGTCGGGGGTCCTTCGGGTGTGGCCACCTAGGGAAGCCCACCTGAGTCCTGAAGTGCAGGGTTTATTGGGGTCTGTCACGTCAATGTGGGGACCACCATGTGCCTGACCTTGGCTTTCAGCCCCCGGGGGGGACTCAGGAAGCCCCACCAGGCCTCATGCCGTCAGCACAGACCAGCCTGGAGTGAGGCCCACAGAGCACGGACACTCCTGTCAGACTCAAGGTGACCTCTGGAGCCAGGAGCAGAGGCTCGGCCCCTCTGTGGGCAGGTGAACCCACACCGCACAGGGCCTGGTGCAGTGCCCGTTCCGTGGGGTCAGCATGGGTGCACGCGGGTCAGCCAGTGTCTGTGTGTCTCAGCCTGTGACCACTGACCACACTATCCTGCTCTGCTCACAAGAGCGAGGCCAATGGAGGGACAATGGAGACATGGGGTCAAAGCTGGGTCACGGTCAGGTGAGAAAGGGTCCGAGGAGCCTGAACACTGTTGCTCTTGGCTGGTGAGCTTGACGTCACCCTGTGGTCAGTCATGCCTTCCCACATCCCGCGGTAGGGCTTCCTTTCCTGCGTCCTGGGGAAGGGTCCTGCGTGGATGAAGCGTTTGGGAGCGTCTGGAGGGAGCCGGCACCTGTCAGCACAAGTGGTCCGAGGACACCAACCAAGGATGGGCAGGCATGGAAGCCCAGGGGATGGTCCTGCGTCAGCCCTGAGGCTGGACAGAGGCTGTGGAGCTGGGGGTGATGGCGGTTGTGACAAAGAGCTTACCACCCAACAGGAGATAGGCCAGCCGGGGCAGCACGGGGACGTGAACACTGTGCCCCACGGGAGGACGGAGAGACCAGCAGGCTCAACCACAGGCGTGAATATCCGGGTTGCTCTTTGCTGGCCTGAACCCGGCCCCGCCCCCAGCGCCCGGGACCCGGCTCCGCCCTCGGGCCGATGCCCTCCCTCCAAGGCTGGGTCTATAAACACAGAGGCAGTCAGCTCCAGGTAATCAATGGATCAGTTTATTATCAGGTAACTTACAGGCTGGGATCGGGATTGGGGGACAACCGGAAGCATGTGCAGCTGCGCTCTGCATGGCCGCGGGGTCATTGGGACAATTTGTAGTTAACGCGGGGGGGTTGCTTGGAAACAGGACGTGCATTCCTAAGTCAAGGTTTATGAACGGGTAACTGGCCTCATGGGCGCCGGGAACACATCAGCGAAGGTCGTCCTTGTTTGGGGACTGACAGAGCATAGAGGCCACCTGATCCTAATGATTATTAAACAGTCTCTATTAACTAGAAAGGCCTTCAGGACAGAGAAGTAATGGACCACACGGTACAGTCCTGGGTAGGGTCAGCGAAGGACAGGAGGAGCTATACGGACACAGGACGGCGTCAGTCATGCTGACAGCCTTACACGGGGGACGCAGGGCTGGGGAAGGTGCAGGCTTGAGTCCCGCAGGGGCTGCAGAGAAAGGGACGCGGGCAGGACAGTGGGGCGGGCCTTGCACCTCGAAGGCACAGGGGTCGTGGCCCTAAGAAGTGACCTCACGCTTGCTCGTAGGGACCCCGCTGTGCAGGGTGGACACGCCTGTGTCCGGGGTCACGTCCTGCTGCTTTGGGACCTGACTGCTCAGACCTCTGCGTGACCTCCGCAGGCCGACCTCAGCGGGAGCATATTGTGTCAGGAGCCTCAGGCAGGACACATCCTCAGGGTTCAGGGAGGACCCCCAGGAGGCCTTGGAGGCCAATTCTGTTGGGGGAGGGGGCGGAAGGGCTCAACTCCAGCCACCGTGGGGAAAGTGAGCAGGGCAGCGGGTGTCCCATGTGGATGGGGCGGTGTTATCAGCTCACCTAAGAAAATAACCTTTCAGGGCTCCTGTGCGTTATGTAAAAATCATGTTTCTACCGTGAGGTGCTCAAATAACTGGAGGCGCTCCGGTCTTACTCTGCAGCCGTGCCCGTGTTCCAGCAGCGACCATGGACTGACGGCAGCGCCGTCCACGTCACCTGGCAGGCCCCAGCCTCGGGCTGAGAGGAATCAGGCCACAGGCCCCGGCGTCCAGGGCTGCGGTCAGTCAGTCACCAGTGCACGGCCACCGGCCCCACGAGGCTGCTCACACTCGATGATAAAGCCGGCCAGCCCTCCCAGTGGATTCTGTCCTGCGCTGCCAGGGCCGCGTCTACACGTGGGCTGAGCCCTGGGTCCGCCTCTGGACCGTCCAGGTGTGGGGTAGTTCACGCCCTCCTTTACACTCCACGGTCCCCACGTGGTCACCCAGGAACCACCTGGGCAAGCAGACGGGATCTTTCAGCAGAAATGCGAGTTCCCTGGGGTGTCAAGTTGTTGATGTGATGAACGATGGTTTGTTTTTTAATTGTGGTAAGATATATGTAACATAAAACTCACCATTTGGGCTTCCCTGGTGGCGCAGTGGTTGAGAATCTGCCTGACAATGCAGGAGACACGGGTTCGAGCCCTGGTCTGGGAAGATCCCACATGCCGCGGAGCAACTGGGCCCGTGCGCCACAACTACTGAGCCTGCGCGTCTGGAGCCTGTGCTCTGCAACAAGAGAGGCCACGATAGTGAGAGGCCCGTGCACCGCGATGAAGAGTGGCCCCCACTTGCCGCAACTAGACAAAGCCCTCGCACAGAAACGAAGACCCAACACAGCCAAAAATAAATAAATAATAAATAAATAAATTTAAAACTATTAAAAAAAACCTCACCATTTACCATGAAAGTGGACAACTCAGTGGCATTTATCACGTTCAAATGTTGTGCAAGCACCACCTCTATCTGGTCCCAAAGCATTCTCAGCCCCCCAAAGGAGACCCCATCCCCATCCCCATGAGCAGTCACTTCCCATTTCTCTTCCCCTCCCCCAGCACCCGGCACCACTAACCCACTTCCCGTCTCTGTGGTTTTGCCTGTTCTGGATGTTTCCTATAAATGGAATCATACAGTTTGTGGTTATTCTGGGCTGGATATTTGTGTCCCCCCCAAAATTCACATGTTGAAATCCTAACCCCCAAGGTGATGGTATTAGGAGATGGGGCCTTGAGGAGGTGATGAGGTCATGAGAGTGGAGCCCCCATGAATGGAATCAGTGTCCTTATAAAAGAGGCCCCAGAGAGCCCCCTGGCCCCTTCCTCCATGTGAGGACACAGTGAGAAGACACCATCTGCAACCAAGAACAGAGCTTCACCAGAACCTGACCATCCTGACACCCTGATCTCAGACTTCCGGCCTCCAGAACTGTAGAAAATACATTTCTGTTGTTTAAGCCCCCAGCCTGGTAGTTTGCTATGGCAGCCCAAGCAGACTAAGACGGCGTCCTTCTGTGCCTGGCTTCTCTCACTGAGCATCATGTTTTCAAGGTTCATCCAAGTTGTAGCCTGTGTCAGAGCTTCACTCCTTTTCATGGCTAAGTAATGTTCCATTGTGTAAATGGACCACATTGTGTGTATCTGTTCTCTGTTCACCTGTTGATGGTCCCTTGGGTGGTTTCTACCTTTTGGCTGTTGTGAATCATGCTGCTATGAACATGCATGTACAAATGTTTGTGTGGACATGTATTTTCCTTTCTCTTGGGTTTATACGTAGGAGTGGAATTGCTGGGTCATGTGGTGACTCCATATTTGACATTTTGAGAAACTATCAGACTGTTTTCCAAAACAGTGGCACCATTTCACATTCCCACCAGCGGTGTTTGAAGGTTCCAATTTCTCCCCTTGTTACTGACTGTCTTTTTGATTCTAGCACCTTAGCGGGAATGAAATGCTATGTCATAGGGGTTCTGTCAGCCCATCAGACCCTCACTCCTTTTGTATCAAGTATTTTGTGACACTCCCCTCACTTTCTGAAATCAAATGCAGAGGTAACATAATCTCTATACACATATAATTTAAATATAATTATATTTATGTGTGTATCTATGCAGTTATAGTTACAATACAGAGGAACATTAAAGGGAAATATATTTTAATGAAATAATACATAATGTAATAGGTGAGTGCTTGGCTTCAACTACACTAAGTAATCAGATGTTTGCTTGAATTTTTCTTCAATTTAGATGAAGAAAAGGTAGATAACATTCAACTGAATTCAACCTTTATATTTAATGTTTTTAAATGAGGGCAAATAGGCATCTTTGTATATAATTTGAATTACTGTTGTGACAGCAATCCTGGTGCATTTACTGGCAATTCAGAAACTCTGAGCCAGGAGATACGATTTTCTAAAATGTTGGAGAATTCTTGTTAAAGTTCTGAATAACTATGAGAACAAGCTTTCCTAGAATCACATCATTGTTATATTCCTGCATAATTTAGCATATCTTAAAGGCATACAGAAATAACTTGTGTGTAAAGTAGAACAGAGTCAGATTCTCGGCTCAGAAAATCACGAGCAGGTCCTTCCCAGGAAGGGCAGGGGGCACAGGGCAGCCCTTCCTGCAGGAGGCCTGGCAGCTCAGGGCACCGCCACAATGTGCCCTAGAACCCCAACCTTTGTGTCGAGCACAAATGCACCATTCCACGTGCACCTGGGAGAACCCAGCTGAGACCAGAGGCTCCCAAACAGGGACATGTGCCCCCCGTCCAGGGTACAGGAGAGTGCATGGTTTGGAAGGGGGTCACTTTGCAGCTGCCCCTGAAACTGGCCGGCCTGGAGCCCCTGCGTGCAGAGCAGCTCACGTGCGGAGGGACCCTGGTGCAGCCCCCTCTTCCTGGGACATTAACTCCTTAGGGCCCCGTAAATGCAAGACGTGGTAACTTGGTTACCATAACAAACACAACACACAGGGCTACTTAAACAACAGACATTTATTTCTCGCAGTCCTGGAGGCTGGAAGTTCCAGAGCAAGGTGTCAGTGGGGCTGGTTCCTGCTGAGGCCTCTCTCCTTGGTGTGTACACGGCCGTCTTCTCCCTGTGTCCGCATATTGTCATCCCTCTGTGTGTGTCTGTGTCCTAATCACCTCTTCCTATAAGGGCACAGTCATGTTGGAGTATAGCCCACACTAGTGACTTCATTTTACCTTAATCACCTCTTTAAAGACCTTGTTCTCTAAACACAGTCCCATCCTGAGATCCTGGGGGTCAGGACTTAACATGTGAATTTTGAGGACATGATTCAGCCCACAGCAGGCACATGCCTGGAACACAAGACTGCCTGCCTTTCCTGGCCCAGGGATGTTTGTGTTAAGGGCGAGGACAGGAGATGGGGCAGGTGGCCTCAGGGGAACGCAGGAAATCAGCTGTGGGTGGAGCCAGGACAGTTCTGCCACTCGTGCCTCGTCTATCCTCCAACCACGTGAGAACCACTGCCCCCGAGTGGGAGCCCACTTGGACAAGGTGTCTGCAGCGCTGGTGAGAGGGGTGAACACAAAAATGTGTCACTTTTTTAATACAAGCAGTTCTTTTCAGCTTTTCTCTACATGAAAGGAAAGATCCCAGGAAGGTCAGGACAGGATGGGTTGTCAACCGTCATGCTGTCCGGGGCTGCGGCTGTTCCCTGGAGCAAGCGCTCTGTGACTTTTTCCTGGTGGGCGTGCTTTCCTAGAGCAGCCAGAGCTTCTTTTGTTTAGCTTCATGTGTGGCTGGTCCTCATCAAACCTTAGAAAATGTCTATAACTTTCTATTAATAGAGTATCTATCTGTACACTTTTCTATTAATACAGTGTGTTCTACCTGCTGACCTGATCTGCCCTGCCCCACCCCCAGTAAATACCTTTCTACTGCCTTGAAGTTTGACCGTGATAAAGTCACTGAAGGCATTTTTAATCTTTATGTCTTCTTAGTTACTTATTCTGAAGCTAAAAACCAAAGTTTGATACAGCCACTCCCCACACTTGCATGTACATTTCCAGAAAATGCAAAGTAATCTGTAGTGACAGAAAGCAGATCCAAGTTTGCCTGGATTGGGGAGAGCAGGAGGAAAGTTCTGGGGATGAAGGTATGGATGAAATAAAAATTCATATTTTAAGGCAAGACAAGACAAATTAAAAACATAAGCTTTTTCTCTGCCCTTTGGCCTCCCCCCTCCCCACTAGTATGCATGTGCATTTGCATTATGTGTTCACCTGACCTCCCCAATGACAGAAATATCTGCTCACCCACAAAAATTAATTTTTCTCCTTCTGGCAACAGCCATGTAACTCCTTATAAGGTAGCATTCCTTTCCTTATCCTGTAAGGGGTCACAATAGCCCACCACTCACCTTGTACGTGCAGACGTCTTTGGATGGATAAGGTCACTATATCATTTCCCTTAAAGATAATGATTGGTGCAGAACAGACTGGTCAGGCGACCTGGGGAGATACCGGGCTGCACCTAAAAGAAGCTCTTAGCTTAAATACTTACTTATGACTTTATTAAAGTCACGAGCTATATTACTTGTATTCTGCCTATTTTACAAGATTTTTCTTTCTTGCATTACCAAATGTGTGATTGAGCCTCCGATAAAAATAATGATGACTACGTGACCTAAAACAATTGTCAAATACATAGTTCTATAAGATCAGTGATTGTAATAGTGTAACTCTAGATATGGGAAGAAGCCACAAGAGGGAACCATTTCCTGGACCAAAGCAGACTAGTAGGACAGGCGGCCTAGAGGCTTTGGGCTACTGTTAACAGGGCCCAGTCCAGTAAGAGCACACTGAGTGGCCTATCAAGGAAATCCTCGCCTGACCTGGGAATGAGCATTCCTAGCACCGTGGGATAAATTGGTCACTAAATGCCTCCCAAACCTTGGTCAAAATTAAGACCAAAAGGGAGGGGTTGTAACATAAAGAATGTTGCCCACCATCCAGTTCTACAAGAATTGTCATCAACCACCACAGTCGCTGACTTACAGGACACCCTGAAAGGAATTCAGACAACAATCAGGATGAGGCACTTTGTGCCCTGGGAAAACTGGCAGAACTGGCCCTCAGAGAGTTCTATATTTTCAGGAGAAAATTTTTCTGAACCTGGATTCTTGCCTCCTCCCACACTTAGAAAAGCACTGAAACCATTAAGGTATCTGTCCCTCGTGAACAGCAGTAACCTCCTACCTAGCCGTGTGCTTGGCTGCACGTAGCCCTTCGTCAGAATCACACATAGGCTGCCCTCCCCCCTCACCTCTTCAGGACAGGCCTCAGAGCTTTCTGAGAAACTGTCTCCTGGGTTATAATCTTCAGGTTGGCTCGAATAAAAATTTCCATTTCTTTCTTAGATTGACCATTGATTAATTTTTCATTGACAGTATAATCATTATCTTGATGGGGTACATGTGTTTCAAAACCTATCAAATTGTACACTTTAAACATGTGCATTTGTCGTATGTCGATTACACCTCGATAAAGCTGTTAAAGTATCCCAGAGTTTTAGGTAATAATGCATCATTGCATGTTCAGCGGCTTAATGAGAAGTGACAT
This sequence comes from Balaenoptera borealis, assembly GCF_965194805.1. Lineage (NCBI taxonomy): Eukaryota > Metazoa > Chordata > Mammalia > Artiodactyla > Balaenopteridae > Balaenoptera > Balaenoptera borealis. The sequence continues at coordinate 129,392,865 of NC_138881.1, read as the reverse complement.
TTTGATCTCTCCTGTTTTTGTGACTTAAATAGGAACCAAGTTCACCCCAGCTCCATCTTATTCTGATCTCGGTGGGGCTGCTGTTTGCCTGCAGTTTGCCTCTCACCGGTTTGGTGAGCCTCCTCTCAACACAAGCACACACTTCTTGCAGTGCACATTGAAATGAGTCTTGACTATCAGAGAATCCAACCAGGCTGGTGGGCCAAGCAGGGAGGATGGACATGCCAATCATCTTCCACAAGCAGAATAAGCTAAATATGCAGATTTGAAGAAAATGCTCTCAGGAGCCCTCTGAAGCATCCCAAAGCTAGCTGAAGTCAAAAGAACTTTAACTAGAATTTGATAGGAAAATCATCAAAAATATCAAAAAAATATTTTTTAAACATTTGGTCAGATAGAAAATTTAAGAACAAATACAGCTCAGTTAAAGGCAAGATAGTTCACACAATCTGTTATCAAAAGCAGCATTCTAAGTAAACTTGTTCTCTTAGCAAAGAGGAACAAAATCTGGTCCTGCACCAGTCTACTTTTAATAACAAAATCTATTTACCCAATTAAGTTTAATCCAATCTCAGCCTGACCATGCATAAAACTCCTTTTTACTCAAAACATATATCCCACTTTCCTATTATATAGTGAAATGTTTCTTTATTTTTAGTAGTTTCAATTACATATTTAAATTAGAATCTCCAACTCTTAAAAACCTTAATTTCTAGTGAAAACCAAGAGGCAAGGAATAGTTACCAAAATCTGGAGAGACTACTTCAGATAATTTTCAGAACATAATTATTCGTATAGAGTTTACCTAAAAGCTCTTATCTCGTTTACATTTACTTTAAAGTTTCATCATATCAAGTTATTTTCCTTGCAACAGATGTAATAAGGTCTTATTTGATTCCTACGCACAAAAAAGTATTATGCTTAATATTAATGACTCTGAAGACATGTCTATATTAATTAGATCAACAAGCTTAAGCCACCTTCAATACCAGATATCAGTTTAATGTTGAATATTTTCTAGATCACGTGAACCTAAAATTCATTCTGTCCAGTTTTACATTCCTGAGTATTTATATAAGCACTTAATATTTTTAAGTCAATTAGGTAGAGCTCTTTTACAAATTAATTTTGGTAATACCATACATCTACAACACACATAGACACATACAAACACACAAACAGAGAGACCTCATAGTTCTCATTTCAAAATTTCAGCCCTGAGTCAGGTACAGCATGTAAAACCCATCAGTTTACAAAAGCGGTTGTATTAAAATTGGGTTTCTGGCAATGGAACAAATCAAGCTCACTTGTCTAGATGGCTAAATCTTTTTACTAATGTTTACGGAAAAGACACAGGATTTCTATTTATCCTTGACAAGTCAATTTCTAAATTACTTTACCCTCTTTTCAAAATTTGCATTTTAAAAAGGTGGCAGAGGTAAAGGGTTCCTGAGAAGACCAGGTAGGACATTTGCATCTTAAAGATATAGGCAAGTTTCCCCTAGGATGACTTTGTTTTCCCTTTGTTTAATACTTACAAGCCTCTTAAGATAAATAGGGAAGGTTTGAGGAGTGGTAAAAGGATTGGTGGGTTTCGGATTATTTTTGGAGCCACACCTCTGGCCCTGTAAAGACTAGATTTGTAAAACAAGGACAGTTTTTTCTCTTTTTTTCAAAGAATTGGGTGGCTACCTCAGTGATATTGAAGGACTGACATACCCATTTACCTACGTTGGAACGTTTTACTTTTAGCTGCTGTGATTCTTCTGCAATAGGAATGCAGAAAAAAGGCATCTTTTAAGTCCAGGACTGAGAACCAGCCGTATTCTCCCAGAACAGTTGTGAGCAGAGTGTATTGATTAGGCACCACAGGGTTTAAGTCTTGGACTACTTGATTTATAGCCCTCAAATCTTGGACAAAGCGATACTCTGCTGAGTTTGGCCTTTTGACCAGTAGGATAGGGGTGTTACATGGGGACCTTCAAAGTTTAATCAGTCCTGTTTTCAAAAACTTTTCCAAAATTGGCTGAATTCCCTTTTGGGACTCTTGTCTCAGAGGATATTGTTTTAGATTAGGTGTCCCAGCATTCCTTTTACAAAGGAGATCTCATCCCAAAAGGGGGATTGGACACTCTGGATGTTTCAGGGTGAGGTCCCCTAGTTGGCATTCTAGAGATTGTAAGAACGAACTTCCCCAGAAACTTCCTTGACCAGGATAGACTGAGATGTTTTCTGTGCCACCTTGGTGTTTACCACAGAATATGTGACACCCGTATCTATCAGAAAGTCAATCAACTTGTTCCTCACTGTCAAAGTTACCCAGGACTCCTGTGGGGAAATTACAATCAGACGCCTCAAGCCCAAGGGACTCCCCTAGCCTCTTCATTCATTAACAGAGTGTTCCTCTCTTTTTAACATATGAGAGGCTCCTGTCCTCCTTCCATTCTTCTTTAGTCTAGGACAATCTTTTTTCCAATGCCCTTCCTCCTTGCAGTAAGCACATTGTTCCTTCCCCAGTGTTGGCTTACCTTCCTTTAGGTTACTCCCCTTCTGGGAATTCAATGCTACTGCCAGAAAGGCTGCATTCCATTTTGCATCTTCTTGCTTCTGTCATTGTTTCCTGTTTTTGAATACTTTAAAAGCAACATCTACAAATTGAGAAGGGTTCATTCCAAATGCACCATCTAAATTCTATAATTTTCTTCTTATATCTGCGGTGCTTTGCCAGATGAAGGTCATACTTACCATCCTTATGTTCTCAGGGGCTTCAGGGTCTGTATCTGTGTACCGCCTATAAGCTTGATAAATCCTTTCTAGAAACTCTACCTTGGTAAATCCTTTCTAGAAACTGTAGAAATCCAAATGAGGATGGATCCTCATTTGGTTTTTGTTTTATCTCCTGAATTTTGTTTAAGCTCTTTTGTCTAGGTGCCCTCTTGGATTTTCTTTCAGACCACTGCACCATAAGGCGGCAGCCCTCTGATTCCTTTTCCTCCTGATGCAATAGCATAAAAGCTTCTACACATGGAATCTCATCTCTTTTCCCTGCTCTTTTGCAAAAAACTTCTAATTGCAAGATCATATAATAATTGAGTGAGCCATTCAGGAGTCATCGCTCTTCTGATCCTAACATATATTGAGTCCACACCCTATTACAATAGTACATCATGTCTTTCTTAGTCCACCATCACAGCTATGTTTTGCCCATTTATCTAATATACGCCCCAAAGGGCTCTCCTTCAGGATAGATGGAGTATTTCCCATTTTTATAAGTTTGATAACACCAAAACACAAAAGATCCAAACAAATTCCAACACAAAAGCCCAAATAAATTACAGCATCGATGCACACAAAACCAAAACCAAAACCAACGAACCGGTTCCCAAATCAGGTACAGTCCAACAACAATTCCCCTCTCCAACAGGTACCCCGACCAAACAAATTGGCTTGTCCCATAAAGGAAAAGCCAAAATTAAGGAGGGAATATGTTCCTGGGGTGCACACCAGAGTGACTTACCCTCCAAAATCGAGTCCATCAACTAGCAGAAGTTTGTAGTTTCCTTGCTTCAACTGCCAAGCGCTGGGGCAGCAGGTGCTGCTTCAGGGAGTTTTGAAGGGAAGATCTTCAGGACAAATGGTCCCAGCAGCTGCTAGGGCCTTACCCTAAAATTCCCTGACCAGGACCGGCTAGCCACGAGCAGGAAGGCTACTGGCTGGCTAAGCCAAATTTGTTACTGAGTCCAAGCTCGCTCTGCTCACCACACAACAGGCCAATAAATCAGGAGATGAGGTGTTGAGGCAAGGAACAGTGACTTATTTGGAAAGCCAGGCGTCTGAGAAGATGGTGGACTAATGTCCTAGAGTATCATCTTACTGGGGTCTGGATGCCAGTTTATTTTATAGAACAGAGAGGGGGAGGATATGTGGAAGTAAAGTAAAAAGGCCATAAGTCTTGCAAAATATCTCCTGGTTTTGGTCAGCCTCGGGGAGGGGATGTCTTAATTTCTTCTTTTCTGCAGCTATTCACAAGTAGGTAGGGTCAGAATGTCTCCCTGTGAGTGGAACAAAGGCACTTTAGTTTAACATTCAGGCAGAGGGGCAGGATTACCCAAGGTAGGCCATTATGTATGCCAAGAGCTATAGTCAACATCCTTTTAGTGATTATAGTAACAAAGAGCAACGGAGAGCAAAGGTTAAAGTAAAAGAAGCACATCCAACATGGAGTCATACTTTACTCTTCCCTGGATCCCAACCATAATGTGGCCAGAGAAATTGGTAACATTTTTGTTTTGCATGCCAAAATGTTTAATGACAGAGTGATTTTGTTCCGTTTCCTGATGTGGGTGAAGTGTGGAGCCCGATGTTGATTTAGTCTCCAAGCAATGTATGTCCTAGTTCCCACATGAGAGTGAGCCCCCTGTCCAGAGATGAGAGACCCCACTTGTATAACCTGTCCTCCTAGGAGAGCAGCCCTAAGCTAGTATAAACCTGACCAAGTTCTGTCTACACAGTAGATTTAGATCTCCCATATTCTGTCTACACCGAGTATGTTTAGACCTGACCATATCCTGTCTACACTGGGATATTTAGACCCAAGAGTGATCTGTCTACACTAAGTACATTTATACCTGGCTATGTTCTGTCTGCACTGGAACATTGGAACATTTACTCTGAAGGTGTCCTGTCTACCTAAGAAGAGATGCTTTTACTTCCCTGCTTTGTCCTCTTTGGTAATTTTTTTTTTAAGTTTTGAATTTTATTTTATTTATTTTTTTATACAGCATGTTCTTATTAGTCATCAATTTTATACACATCAGTGTATACATGTCAATCCCAATTGTCCAATTCAGCACACCACCATCCCCACCCCACAGCGGTTTTCCCCCCTCGGTGTCCATAAGTTTGTTCTCTACATCTGTGTCTCAGCTTCTGCCCTGCAAACCATTTCATCTGTACCATTTTTCTAGGTTCCACATACATGCGTTAATATACGATATTTGTTTTTCTCTTTCTGACTTATTTCACTCTGTATGACAGTCTCTAGATCCATCCACGTCTCAACAAATTCTGTATGACAGTCTCTAGATCCAGCCACATCTCAACAAATGACTCAATTTCGTTCCTTTTTATGGCTGAGTAATATTCCATTGTATATATGTACCACATCTTCTTTATCCATTCGTCTGTTGATGGGCATTTAGGTTGCTTCCATGACCTGGCTATTGTAAATAGTGCTGCAATGAACATTGGGGTGCATGTGTCTTTTTGAATTACGCTTTTCTCTGGGTATATGCCCAGTAGTGGGATTGCTGGGTCATATGGTAATTCTATTTTTAGTTCTTAAAGGAACCTCCATATTGTTCTCCATAGTGGCTGTATCAATTTACATTCCCACCAACAGTGCAAGATGGTTGCCTTTTTTCCACACCCTCTCCAGCATTTACTGTTTGCAGATTTTTTGATGATGGCCATTCTGATTGGTGTGACATGATATCTCACTGTAGTTTTGATTTGCATTTCTCTAATAATTAGTGAGGTTGAGCAGCTTTTCATGTGCTTCTTGGCCATCTGTATGTCTTCTTTGGAGAAATGTCTATTTAGGTCTTTTGCTCATTTTTGGATTGGGTTGTTCGTTTCTTTAATATTGAGCTGCATGAGCTGTTTATATATTTTGGAGATTAATCCTTTGTCCGTTGATTCGTTTGCAAATATTTTCTCCCATTCTGAGGGTTGTCTTTTCGTCTTGTTTACGGTTTCCTTTGCTGTGCAAAAGCTTTGAAGTTTCCTTAGGTCTCATTTGTTCATTTTTGTTTTTATTTCCATTACTCTAGGAGGTGCATCAAAAAAATCTTGCTGTGATTTATGTCAAAGAGTGTTCTTCCTATGTTTTCCTCTAAGAGTTTTATAGTGTTCAGTCTTACATTTAGGTCTCGAATCCATTTTGAGTTTATTTTTGTGTATGGTGTTAGGGATTGTTCTAATTTCATTCTTTTACTTGTAGCTGTCCAGTTTTCCCAGTACCACTTATTGAAGAGACTGTCTTTTCTCCATTTTATATCATTGCCTCCTTTGTCATAGATTAGTTGACCATAGGTGCGTGGGTTTATCTCTGGGCTTTCTATCTTGTTCCATAGTTCTATGTTTCTGTTTTTGTGCCAGCACCATATTGTCTTGATTACTGTAGCTTTGTAGTATAGTCTGAAGTCAAGGAGTCTGATTCCTCCAGCTCCGTTTTTTTCCCTCAAGACTGCTTTGGCTATTTGGGGTCTTTTGTGTCTCCATACAAATTTTAAGATTTTTTGTTCTAGTTCCATAAAAAAATGCCATTGGTAATTTGATAGGGATTGCATTGAATCTGTAGATTGCTTTGGGTAGTAGAGTCATTTTCACAATGTTGATTCTTCCAATCTAAGAACATGGCATATCTTTCCATCTGCTGGTATCATCTTTAATTTCTTTCATCAGTGTCTTATAGTTTTCTGCATACAGGTCTTTTGTCTCCCCAGGTAGGTTTATTCCTAGGTATTTTATTCTTTTTGTTGCAATGGTAAATGGGAGTGTTTCCTTAATTTCTCTTTCAGATTTTTCATCATTAGTGTATAGGAATGCAAGAGATTTCTGTGCATTAATTTTGTAGTATCCTGCAACTTTACCAAATTCATTGATTAGCTCTAGTAGTTTTCTGCTGGTATTTTTAGGATTCTCTATGTATAGTGTCATGTCGTCTGCAAGCAGTGACAGTTTTACTTCTTCTTTTCCAATTTGGATTCCTTGTATTTCTTTTTCTTCTCTGATTGCCGTGGCTAGGACTTCCAAAACTATGTTGAATAATAGTGGTGAGAGTGGACATCCTTGTCTCGTTCCTGATCTTAGAGGAAATGCTTTCAGTTTTTCACCATTGAGAATGATGTTTGCTGTGGGTTTGTCGTATATGGCCTTTATTATGTTGAGGTAGGTTCCCTCTATGCCCACTTTCTGGAGAGTTTTTATCATAAATGGGTGTTGAATTTTGTCAAAAGCTTTTTCTGCATCTACTGAGATGATCATATGGTTTTTCTTCTTCAATTTGTTAATATGGTGTATCACATTGATTGATTTGCGTATATTGAAGAATCCTTGCATCCCTGGGATAAATCCCACTTGATCATGGTGTATGATCCTTTTAATGTGTTGTTGGATTCTGTTTGCTAGTATTTTGTTGAGGATTTTTGCATCTATATTCATCAGTGATATTGGTCTGTAATTTTCTTTTTTTGTAGTATCTTTGTCTGGTTTTGGGTTCAGGGTGATGGTGGCCTCATAGAATGAGTTTGGGAGTGTTCCTTCCTCTGCAATTTTTTGGAAGAGCTTTAGAAAGATGGGTGCTAGCTCTTCTCTAAATGTCTGATAGAATTCACCTGTGAAGCCATCTGGTCCTGGACTTTTGTTTGTTGGAAGATTTTTAATCACAGTTTCAATTTCATTACTTGTGATTTGTGTGTTCATATTTTCTATTTCTTCCTGGTTCAGTCTTGGAAGGTTATACCTTTCTAAGAATTTGTCTATTTCTTCCAGGTTGTCCATTTTATTGGCATAGAGTTGCTTGTAGTAGTCTCTTAGGATGCTTTGTATTTCTGTGGTGTCTGTTGTAACTTCTCCTTTTTCATTTCTAATTTTATTGATTTGAGTTCTCTCCCTATTTTTCTTGATGAGTCTGGCTCATGGTTTATCAATTTTGTTTATCTTCTCAAAGAGCCAGCTTTTAGTTTTATTGATCTTTGCTATTGTTTTCTTTGTTTCTATTTCATTTATTTCCGCTCTGATCTTTATGATTTCTTTCCTTCTGCTAACTTTGGGTTTTGTTTATTCTTCTTTCTCTAGTTCCTTTAGGTGTAATGTTAGATTGTTTATTTGAGATTTTTCTTGTTTTTTGAGGTAGGCTTTTATAGCTATAAACTTCCCTCTTAGAACTGCTTTTGCTGCATCCCATAGGTTTTGGATCATTGTGTTTTCATTATCATTTGTCTCCAGGTATTTTCTGATTTCCCCTTTGATTTCTTCAGTGATCTCTTGGTTATTTAGTAACGTATTGTTTAGCCTCCATGTGTTTGTGTTTTTTACATTGTTTTCCCTGTAATTCATTTCTAATCTCATAGCGTTGTGGTCAGAAAAGATGCTTGATATGATTTCAATTTTCTTAAATTTACTGAGGCTTAATTTGTGACCCAAGATGTGATCTATCCTGGAGAATGTTCCGTGCGCACTTGAGAAGAAAGTGTAATCTGCGGTTTTTGGATGGAATGTCCTATAAATATCAATTAAATCTATCTGGTCTATTGTGTCATTTAAAGCTTCTGTTTCCTTATTTATTTTCATTTTGGATGATCTGTCCATTGGTGTAAGTGAGGTTAATGTCCCCCACTATTTTTGTGTTACTGTCGATTTCCTCTTTTATAGCTGTTAGCAGTTGCCTTATGCATTGAGGTGCTCCTATGTTGGGTGCATATATATTTATAATTGTTATATCTTCTTCTTGGATTCATCCCTTGATCATTATGTAGTGTCCTTCCTTGTCTTTTGTAACATTCTTTATTTTAAAGTCTATTTTATCTGATATGAGTATTGCTACTCCAGCTTTCTTTTGATTTCCATTTGCATGGAATATCTTTTTCCATCCCCTCACTTTCAGACTGTATGTGTCCCTAGGTCTAAAGTGGGTCTCTTGTAGACAGCATATATATGGGTCTTGTTTTTGTATCCATTCAGCAAGCCTGTGTCTTTTGGTTGGAGCATTTAATCCATTCACGTTTAAGGTAATTATCGATATGTATGTTCCTATGACCATTTTCTTAATTGTTTTGGGTTTGTTTTTGTAGGTCCTTTTCTTCTCTTGTGTTTCCCACTTAGAGAAGTTCCTTTAGCATTTGTTGTAGAGCTGGTTTGGTGGTGCTGAATTCTCTTAGCTTTTGCTTGTCTGTAAAGCTTTTGATTTCTCCATCAAATCTGAATGAGATCCTTGCTGGGTAGAGTAATCTTGACTGTAGGTTCTTCCCTTTCATCACTTTAAGTATATCATGCCACTCCCTTCTGGCTTGTAGATTTTCTGCTGAGAAATCAGCTGTTAACCTTATGGGAGTTCCCTTGTATGTTATTTGTCATTTTTCCCTTGATGCTTTCAATAATTTTTCTTTGTCTTTAATTTTTGCCACTTTGATTACTATGCGTCTTGGCTTGTTTCTCCTTGGGTTTATCCTGTATGGGACTCGCTGCACTTCCTGGACTTGGGTGGCTATTTCCTTTCCCATGTTAGGGAAGTTTTCGACTATAATCTCTTCAAATATTTTCTCTGGTCCTTTCTCTCTCTCTTATTCTTCTGGGACCCCTGTAATGTGAATGTTGTTGTGTTTAATGTTGTCCCAGAGGTCTCTTAGGCTGTTTTCATTTCTTTTCATTCTTTTTTCTTTATTCTGTTTTGCAGCAGTGAATTCCACCATTCTGTCTTCCAGGTCACTTATCCATTCTTCTGCCTCAGTTATTCTGCTATTGATTCCTTCTAGTGTAGTTTCCATTTCAGTTATTGTATTGGTCATCTCTGTTTGTTCTTTAATTCTTCTAGGGTTTTGTTAAACATTTCTTGCATCTTCTCGGTCTTTGCCTCCATTCTTTTTCCGAGGTCCTGGATCATCTTCACTATCGTTATTCTGAATTCTTTTTCTGGAAGGTTGCCTATCTCCACTTCATTTAGTTGTTTTTCTGGGGTTTTATCTTGTTCCTTCATCTGGTACATAGCCCTCTGCCTTTTCATCTTGTCTATCTTTCTGTGAATGTGGTTTTTCTTCCACAGGCTGCAGGATTGTAGTTCTTCTTGCTTCTGCTGTCTGCCCTCTGGTGGATGAGGCTATCTAACTATTTTATTTTTTTAATTTATTTATTTTATTCATTTATTTTTGGCTGCATTGGGTCTTCATTGCTGCGTGCAGGCTTTCTCTAGTTGCAGTGAATGGGGGCTACTCTTTGTTGAGGTGCACGGGCTTCTCATTGTGGTGGCTTCTCTTGTTGCGGAGCACGGGCTTTAGGTGCATGGGCTTCAGTAGTTGCAGCACGTGGGCTCAGTAGTTGTGGCTCATGGGCTTCTAGAGCGCAGGCTCAGTAGTTGTGGTGCATGGGCTTAGTTGCTCCGCAACATATGGGATCTTCCCGGACCAGGCTCGAACCCGTGTCCCCTACATTGGCAGGCAGATTCTTAACCACTGTGCCACCAGGGAAGCCCTACACTGAGTATATTTAGACCTAACAGTATTCTTTCACTCTGAGCACATTGATACTTGATGAAGTACTGTCTACACTGAGTACATTTAGACCTGAGCTTGTTCTGTCTATACTGGAACATTTAGACCAGAATATTTTCTGTCTATGCTGGGAAATTTAGACCTTACCATCTTTTTTACACCAAGTACATTTAGACCTGACAGTGTTCTGCATACACTAAGATGTGAGACCTAGGTAGAGACCCAGCCTTGCCTCAGTCCTGGGAGCCTCAGGGTGGATGTGGAGACCTGGGTAGAGACCTGGCCTGGCCTCAGCACTGGGAAGCTCTGTGCTTGCATCCAAATGTCAGTGCTCAGATGTCTGGGGTCTGGAGCTGAGGTGTGCTTGTCTGGGTAACAGCCTCCTCTCTGAGTGTGGTTACCTGATCCTTCCAGGGGATGCATGCTGAGGGTCAGTGCTGTGGTAGAGGCCTCAGTTCTCATCCCTGTGAGGTTCACCTTCCCTAGGCCTCATGGAGATTCCTCAGGTGTGCTACCTGGTAATTATTCCAATTCACCAGCATGCACAGGGCGAGTAGGAAGACAGGTTTACCTGGTGAATTGATTGCAGGGCATGTGGACCTGGGCTTAAGGCTGATGGACAGCAGGTGAGGTTGCTTCTGCACTGTCCTTCCGGTCGACCATCCATCCCCACTCTCTGGGCCTGTCCTCCTTTTTCAGTCCTCCTGTCCCATGAGTTTTCTCATCACCTCAGTGAGAAAGGAAAGGGCTGAGCCTGCCAGAACCAAGGTTGTGTGTTCAACTTTAGCATGAAAGCGTTAAAAACAATTAAAATAACATAGAACCAAAGTGGAAACAGGAGGGGACTGACTTCTCTGGGCCAAGTGTGGGGAGAGAAGACGGACCCTACACTTCTTTCTAGGGTCCCAGGAGGTCCAGGAACCTGCCTTGTTCACACATATGGTCCCACTTAGCATAGCCATAGTGTCCTGACTAAGGTAGATATGTGACCCCAGGTGTGGAGTCTGGGGAGGTGGGGGTCACCTGGTAAGTGTGACAGGTAACCCCAGGTTCAGGGTCTCGGGAGCTGAGGGTCACCCTGGTAAGTGTGGACGTGTGACCCCAGGTGGGCGGTTTGGGGAGGTGAGGATCACCCTGGTGAGTGTGTACGTGTGATCCCAGGTGCAGTGTCTGGGGAGGTGGGGTCACCCTGGAGAGTGTGGATGTGTGACCCCAGGTGCAGGGTCTGGGGAGGTAGGGTCACCCTAGGGAGTGTGGACAGGTGACCCCAGGTGGGGAGTGTGGGGATTGTGTGGGTCTCACGCCACCTGCACGGGTCAGGATCACGTGTACATCTGCTTTTTGGCTGCAGTGTGTCTTGTACCCTCTGAGATTTCCAACATCTGAATTCAGGCTGTTGCCCTGACTAACCTGTGGTCCCTTTTCTTGTCTTAATCTTGTCACATTCATTTGAGGACAGGCACGTTTGAGCGAGTTGCTGTTCTGTGTTCTGCTGAGTGACAAATAACCCTTGGTGGTATCATATTAATATCATAGCATATTGTATATCTAATCTGGGAGGGGGTCACCACTATCTGGGTTCCCCTGGACAGAGCTCAGGTATCACAAACTAGCCCCCCTAAGAATGGTCCCTCATGTGCCATGGGATGGTACCATTATGGCCCCCAAGGTGAGGGATGGTGCTTGGGCCTCACACATTTGTGATAAAGGGGAGTCTAATTGGAATCCCAATTAATAAGACATCATTTAAAAAATTTATTTTATTTTAAGTGAAATAAAACATACATTGCATACACTTTACAATCATCACCATTTTAAGTGCACGTTTCTGAGGCATCAGATATAGTTACCTTCTCGTGGAGCCATCACACCATCCCTAGAACTTTTCATCTTGTAAAATCAAAACTCCACAACCACGAAAGTCTCACTCCCATTCCCTCCCACTGTCCCGGCACTGCCATCCACCTCGGTCCATGAGTTGTCAACTCCAGGGCCCCCATTTGAGTGGAATCCTGCAGTGTTTGCTGAGGGATCATTTTGGAAGAGCTGACTTTCAGTCTGAAGCTGTGCCTGTTTACATCTGAAGAATCTGCATTTAGGGAGAGGGTGTATGAAGGACAGGGTGTCCAGGGTGCAGATGAGCCAGGACCTGACCAGCTGCCTGTTGGGTCCTCTGGTCCAGTCTCTTGGGCTGTGCCTCATCTGTATCATCACTGTCCCCGCTGGCACCCCTGGGGTATTGTCTGAGCGAGATTCCTCTGGTGCCCCTGCTCTCCTCCCCTCTTCCTGTTAGTTGGGGAGGGGGCTGCTTGCTGGGTGGTCTCTACTCCTGTGGCAGGAAGGACCCTGCAGGGTGGACCCATAGACTGCGGGGTGTGGTCCCAAGAGCATGGGGCCCATGTTGGACACAGCATCAGGGCTGTGACAAGAGCTCAGGCCACTTCATCACCAACACATAATGTTCCCAAGACTCCGCTCAGGAGGGCATGATGGGTGGTCTGGGACCCCAGAGGCCCTGTTTCTGTCGTGGAGTTCAGAGAGCACATCCCCCATGGGCTCCAAATTCACCCCTGCATCTCAGCCATCTCCTCCTGTCCTGTCTTTGAATGCAGGAAAACAACCTCTACTGATCATTGTCCACAACATAACGCCAGGTCCTGTCAATATTAGGATTCTTTAATTTAGGTGTCCTGGGATAGCAGCTGTTTTTTAGGCCTAAGAAGGAACAGCTCATGAGTGGAAAACATTTTCAGATGAAATTAACATTTGATGATTATCTCTATGCTACTCCCTTATTGACTTTTTTTTTAATTCCATTGATTTCTTTTTATATATTTATCATTTATTTTATTTGTTTATTTTTTTGGCTGCATCGGGTCTTAGTTGCGGCACGTGGGATCTTCATTGCGGCATGCGTGATGTTTCGTTGCAGCGCGCAGGCTCTTTGTTGCATGGCGCAGGCTATTCTCTAGTTGAGGCGTGCGAGCTCAGTAGTTGTGGCACGCAGGCTTAGTTGCCCCACAGCATGTGGGATCTAGTTCCCTGACCAGGGATTGAACCCGCGACCCCTGCACTGGAAGGCGGATTCTTTACCACTGGACCACCAGGGAAGTCCCTTATTGGCTTCTATTAGTTATAATTCTCCTGGTTTTAGATCTGATGTGGGGATTATAGAGGAGTCAACATTTAAATCTTCATAATCTGTGTATTCGTAGCTTCAGCATCATTACTGACCCATAGTTTTTATGGTTTGGGAAAAGTTATTGAATTCATGTATCATGCAAAGGATTCACAATGATGATAGGGCAATTAAGATTACAATGATGGCTGGCAAATTGTTCAACTTCTCTTTACCTGTGCATCTGTTTTACCCATATGAGTCAGTTTAGTTGTCAATATTAGTGAAATAATATAGAGGACTAGAAAACTTATTTTAAAAATGATTATTAATGTGTGATTATGAAAATGTAAAAGTTCTTCCATAATAGATGATGCTGCATCTTGAGAGCCTAGATGAAACGGATGTGCCTTAGTGATACACAGGATTTTTGCCTATGATTTAACTTTGACAAAGTTATGTAATTTTTTACTATTATCTCATTTATTGAGAAAGAAATAATGATTATGGTGTTGGCTTAACAGCAGTTGAAAAGAATTCGATTCCTTCCTTATTTTAACTTTACATAGCAGTGTATGAACAGAGGTAAAATGACAGAGCTAGCATTAGACTGTAAATCTAAACACAGAGATTGAGCCCTCTTTTTGCCAAACACTGTGGTGAATCAACAAATTGAATTGTAACTTCAAAGAAGCAGCTTCAGTTCTGCTGGTGCTTTTCCCACCTTTTTTTCCTTGATGGCAAAATTAGATTGAAGCCAGTTGACTAGAGTACATACCTATTAATGAAAATTTATTGGGGTGGAAGAACATCAATCTAGTAAGGATTTAGCTTAATTAAAGTCTTTGATTGGCACTCAATTGATGTAGGATAGAGTCTTGCAATCTTTATTTTCAGGAATTAAGTAAATTATACTTGCTCAGGGCTTTGCAAGCTCTTAGTCTAAACTAAATTAAATTGGTCTAAACTAAACTAAACCTAAATTCCTAGTCCAGCACCGATAGAATGGGTGTTGTGTGTAGTAATCGTGTGGGTATTATGATTGGTAATGATAGGAAGGTTATTTCTTTGTATGTTCAAGTTGTTTTGTCTTTGTGTTGTGTAATGAAGGGAATATAGTTAGTGATGTTATGTATGTTAGCTGCAAGTAGAAATATATGCTGAGGACTGCTGTGATGGCTATTAGTGTTGGTAGAATGATGTTGTCATTTTTGTTATCTCTTGGATAATTATTCATTTGGGCAAAAATCCTGATAGTGATGGGCGATGTCCTAATGATACTATAATGGTGAGGAAAAGGATTGTGATGGGAGGTGTTTTATCTCATGTGTGTGATAATGATACTCTTGTAGTACATGATCTGGGCATAAATAAGAAGGTAGTGTTGTTATGATATAAATTAGTATGTTTAGGATTGTTATATTTGGAATATACATTATAATAGCTGTTATGCATCCTATATGGGCAATTGATGAGGAGGCTAATTTTTTCTAGGTGAGTATGGCTAAGTCGGCCTCAGCTTCCAATTATGATTCATAATATCACTATGATTAATAGTATGTTTAGGTTGATGGATGGTGACATGTGGTATAAAACTGATAGGGGTGCAAGTTTGTCATGTTAATAGCATCAGGCCTGCTGTTCATGGAACACCTTGTGTTACTTCAGGCACTCAGAAGTGAAATGGGGAAAGTCCTACCTTTGTGACAAGGGTGATTGTCATGAGGGTGGATGCTGCTGCATTAAAGATTTTTGTTATTCATTGTGTTCCTTGACCAGAGTATATTAGATTAATGATAATAGCCATTATAAGTAGTATCGATGTGGTGGATTGTTTTAGAAAACATTTGTTGAATGTTTCTATAGCTCATGAGTTAAATTTTTTTATTAGAATGGGGATAATAGTAACCAGTGTGAGCTTGTTACTACAATTATGGTTCCTGAGATGATGGTCAGTAGAATGATAGTAAAAATAGGGTTTCTTAGTACAGGAAGGATACACAACAACATTTTGGGGGGTATGAGCCCGATAGCTTATTTAGCAGACCTTACTATTGCATGTGGTGTTATGTGGTAGCATGGAGAATGTAAAATTCTTAAGGGTAGTTTCAATTCCTATGATTCTAGGAATAAGAGCATTTCAACCTCTATTATTTACTCTATCATAGTGACTCTTTTCTCACACATATTACTTATGTTTGTGGTGCAATGCCTGATGTGATGACAGGTGATGAAACCTCTCATATATAATACATAGGGCTAATGTTAGTGGAAAAAAATTTTATAAGAGATGTAAGTCAGAAAGAGAAAGACAAATACCATATCATATCACTTATATGTGGAATCTAAATATGGTACAAATGAACCTATCTACAAAACAGAAACAGACTCACAGACATAGGCAACAGACTTCTGGTTGCCAAGGGGGAGCAGTATAGGGGAGGGAAGTACTGGGAGTTTGGGATCAGCAGATGTAAACTATTATATATAGAATGGATAAACAACAAGGTCCTACTGTATAGCACAGGGAAGTATATTCAATATCCTGTGATAAACCATAATGGAAAAGAATATAAAAAAAGTCTATATGTGTATAACTGAGTCACTTTGCTGTACAGCAGAGATTGGCACAGCATTGTGAATCAACTATATGTCAATGTAAAATAAAATTTAAAAAAATAAGAGATGTATAAGTTGATCCTATCAAAATTGTGCATACGATGCTCGAATTCATAGAAAGGAGATTGTTAGGAGTGTTTTAATGATGACATTAGCTGTATATAATTCTGGTATGTAGGAAATGCGAAATGCTCCTAAAAATAAGATTGTTATGAAAATGTTTCTTATAATGATATTGACATATTCTGATAGGGAGAACAGAGCAAATGGCCCTGCTACATTTTCTACATTGAAGACAAATACAGGTTTCTCCTTCTGTTAAATCAAATGGGGCTCCATTGGATTTCTGCTAGAATAGAGATAATCGATTTCTGGATGGGGTCAGGAGGAAAATTAGTTACAGGTGTTCTTGTGTGCCAAATAAAGGTTGGCACTTGCCGCCTATCTCTACAAGGATTAACTCACAAGCTGCTGAGACCACTGACTTTCAACAACCCCTGAAAGGAGTTCAGGGCAGAGATCAGGAATGAGGCCCTCTGTGCTCTGGGAAAAACTGGCAGAACAGGCCTTCAGATAGTTAGATATTTTCAGGAGAAGATTTTATGAGCCCAATTCTTGCATCTCCTCATATCTAGAAAAGCACTAAAATCTGTCATGGTGACGTCTGCTTCATGAGACTAGCAGCAGCCTTCTGCAAAATCACGTATGTACTGACCTTCCTCCCTACCTCTTTGGAGCAGTTTTTCAGAGTTGTTTGCAATGCTGTCTCCTGGGCTATAGTCCTCATTTTGCTCCAAATAAAACTTAACTCACAACTCTCACGTTGTGCATTTTTTTTCAGTCGACATGTGTAATAATTGCTGTTGAAAGTGTAAATGATCCATTTATCAGTAGGACTGATAAGAGAATAACTGCTACTGTTACTTCATATGAAGTTTCCTGTGCTACTGCCCATAGAGCTCCAATTACTGCATATTTTGAATCTGAAGTTCATCCAGGTCAGAGGATGGAATAAATGGCTAGGCTTGATATGGCTAAAATAAATAGTATGCCTAGTTTATATTAATTAGTGGATAAGGTATAGGAAGAGGAATTCATATTGTGAGAGCCAGGGTTAAGGCTAGCATTGGCACAATAATAAACATATAAATTGATGATGTTGATGGTCATAGTGGTCCCTTAATAAATAATTTGACTGCATCAGCAGTGGGCTGTAATAATCCATAGGGGCTGATGATGTTTGGCCCTTTCTGGATTTGAATATAGCCTAGGATTTTCCATTCAGTTAATGTAAGGAATGCTATGGCGAGTAAAATTGGGTAATTAGTGAAAGAATGATAATTATAAACATATTCTTAGGAAGAGGACATGAACCTCTGGGAATAAAGGTTTAAGTTTTATGCAATTGCTGGGCTCTGCAAACCCTAACAAACCCTGTCTACAGTAGGGTATGTATAAATTAATTGAATGTAGATTTTATCATCATTTAGTTTGAAGGCGCTTTTGTAAAGTGGGCCTTATTTCTCTCATCCTTTCATACTGAGACAAATGTATAATAGACAGAAACCGACTGGGATTACTCCAGTCTGAACTCAGATCACATAGGACTTTAATCATTGTACAAACAGACCATTAATAGCAGTCACACCATTGGGATGTCCTGATCCAACACTGAGGTCATAAACCCTATTGTTGATATGAACTTTAGAAGAGGACTGAGCTGTTATCCCTAGGGTAACTCGTTCCATTGATCAATATTTTGAATCAATAAGTGGTAAAGCATTTTGACTAGTTGGTCTAAATTTTAATCACTCGGAGGTTGTTTTATTCTTTGAGGTCACCCAGCCAAAATTGTTAATCCGTTAAAAGTGATGTTAGCAAAAAAAAAAAAAAAAAAAAAAAAAAAAGTGATGTTAGCCCTTAAAGTTTATTGTTTATTTTTTGGATTAATTAATTAAAGCTTCATAGGGTCTCCTCATCTTATTTCCACCTCTTCACAGGAAGGTCCATTACACTGATTAAAAGAGACAGTAAATCCCTTGTGTGACCAGTCATACAAGTCCTTCTTTAGAGAACAAATGATTAGGCTGTGTTTCCACAGTTGGGATACCACAGCCATTAAAGAGATGTCACTGTGCAGGCAGTGCCTCTAATACCAGAAGTGCTAGAGGTAATGTTTTTGGTAAACAGGCAGGGTTTTTGATTGCCAAGTTCCTTTTACTTTCTAAAATCCTTTCTTAAATGCATACTTGTGTTGGGTTAACAGTGTTTGAATAGATAGTATTAGTTTAGGTTTATTGTTAACTATCAGTGGGCTATCTGTTCTGATATAAGCTTATGCATGGAGAAATATTTCTTGTTACTCATATTAACAGTATTGCTTCTATTAATTAATAGATTAGTCCAGTATTAAATTAGAAGTTGGTTTATTTACTATTGGTATTAAGATGAATGTGTTGTTGACCTTGAATGCTTTCTTAACTGGTGGCTGCTTTTAAGTCAACTATGGTGATATTTATGCATACTCTCTAGGGAAGGTTGTATCTTATATCTAAGAAGCTCTACCTTTTTATAATAACATTTAAAATTATGTTAAAAGTTATGTTTTTAAAGTAATATTTAAAGTTAAACTAAAATTCTTTTCTGGACCACCAGCTGTCACCAGGCTTGTTAGGCTTGTCACCTCTACTCATAAATCGTTTTCACTATTTTGCCATAAAGATGAGTTTGTTCTTGTAAACTGTTCATAAGTAGCTTGTCTGGTTTCAGGGTATTTAACTTAAGTTCTCTTTGTTAAAGTTTTCTAGTTAAATCATTATGCAAAAGGTAAAAGGGGTAAGTTTTTGCTACTTTTAATACTTCTTCCATCATTCCTTTATGGTACTTTATCTATAGCACCAGACTTAAATTTCTATATCCTATACTTTAGATGTTGAATGAATGTTTTATTTAATTTACTTAATGATAGTTGAATTTGGTGGGAAGTTTGGGCTACTTGTAGTACAAAGTGTTCACGCAGTATGAACTCGCTTGTGTGTGAACTAGGTACTTTTCTTTTCTTATTTATTTATTTTTATTTTGGCTGTGTTGGGTCTTCGTTGCTGTGCACGGACTTCAGTAGTTGTGGTGTGCAGGCTTTGGTAGTTGTGGCACTCGGGCTCAGTAGTTGTGGCTCGCAGGCTCTAGACCACAGGCTCAGTAGTTGTGGCGCACAGGCTTAGTTGCTCCACGGCATGTGGGATCTTCCCAGGCCAGGGATCGAACCCATGTCCCCTGCATTGGCAGGCGGACTCTTAACCACAGTGCCACCAGGGAAGTCCCTAGGTGCTTTTCTTTAAGCTACACTTTGGTTCATCCAAGCACACTTTCCAGTATGCTCACCTCCTTACAACTTATCTCCCCTTGTATGTCTGGAACTTATTGCTGGCATATGAAGTTATCAGTATTTGGAGGGGGAGTGACAGTCAGTGTGTGTGTGTCCTTCATGGCCTGATTCAGTTAAGCACTCTATTCTTAATTTACTACTAAATCCTCCTTTGGTTTTATTTCATAAAAACTTTCATATAAATTATTTATATTCTTGAGGTAGAAAATGTAGCCCATTTCTTCCCATTCCATAAGTTACAACTTGATCTAACATTTTTATGTCTGATAATTATGCTTACTACTGTTCCTTTCTAGGGTTTCCTGAGGATGGTGGTGTATATGTTTGGTGAGGTTTATTGGGGTTTATCGATTATAGAACAGGCTACTCTAGCAGGGTATGAAGTACTACCAGGTCATTTAAGGTTTAGGTTGATGCTAGTAAGTACTCTAGTGAATAATTTTGTTGTTATAATTATTTGAATTTAGGGCTAAGTGTAGTGGGATAGCTAATCCCAGTTTGGATCTTAGCTGCCATATAGTCAAAAATGTTAAGTCACTTTTGTAGCTTATTTTTATTTTAGCTAGGGCTTTTTAGCTTAGCTAGGACTTTATTTTGGGGTAATCTTTAACATGCTTTACGCTGTATTTCTATTAATATGGGTTAATCTTATGACCAAGGTGGCTGATATGAAATTTGCCAACCCTAATTAGTTAATATAACTTACTCAAACTTTCTTTTATGTCTTAATTTTTATCACTGCTATTTTCCATGGGGGCGAAATTAAGCAAGGCATTGTGAGCTACTTTTTAGTGTGCTTGATGCCTGCTCCTTTTAATCTTTTATGATTTAGAGGGCATTCTCAATGGGACGCAGATACTTGCATGTGTAATTTTATAAGAAATTAATAGGCTGGGACCACACCTATGTGTTTATGGAGTTAATAAGTTCATCTAGGCATTTACAGTGCTTCATTTTAATTATTAAGCTACATTACAGGTTAAGCAGGACTTTGTACATATAAGATTTCTGTATTTAAGTGATATATTGGTGTTTGGGTTGTGTTGAAATTAGTATTGAAATATTTAATATTTTTTCTTATGCAGAGTATTAAAACGTACTTTATTATTTATTTTGTTTGAAGTAAATGGCAGATCTAGGGGGATGTCTTTCTGTATAAGACTTCTATAGGTAATTGGTATTATGAGGAGGCTAGTTTGTAGTTATACTAACTTTGGGTTGGTGAGGTAAGGGCAATATGTTTGTTAGATGAGTTAGTTGACTCCTGTGTAGTTATATGCTTTGCCTTGTTTGGGAGGTTTGGCAAGGCAATAATGGCATACAAAATATGAGATTTAGTGGGAAGTAGGAGGGTTTGATTAAGGAAGCTATTTACCTGAAACGCATGTGCATATGTACATACATGTGTAATTGCTCTATGTACTGTGACCATTGACTCAATAACACATTATAGTTGCTTTTGTTGGTAAATAATATTCAATTTAAGCTCAGTTACAAGTTGCTTGACTGTGTTAAGGCCTCTGATGGCCATAGCTGAGTCACAGCACCCCCAAAATTTAAAAATACCAAATGCATGAAACCTGTTATGTGTTAACATGGGGTGTTAGTCATTAGTCCATCAAGATGTCTTACTGAAGTAGAACGAGTAGGCAAT
The DNA here is from genome assembly GCF_965194805.1 of Balaenoptera borealis. Classification (NCBI taxonomy): domain Eukaryota; kingdom Metazoa; phylum Chordata; class Mammalia; order Artiodactyla; family Balaenopteridae; genus Balaenoptera; species Balaenoptera borealis. The sequence continues at coordinate 129,371,821 of NC_138881.1, read as the reverse complement.
TTTAGGTGAGATGGCCCTTAAGTAAGATGCAGATGCCAGATATAGTTCATTTACAAAAATCCCCATGGTTCATGGGCCCAGAACAAAGAGAGAGGCATGTTTGTGGGCGGGTTGATGATTTATTATGGCTTACTGATTAAGCTCTCGTTATCAGTTATGATAAACATGTTGACTGGAAATGATTTGACTTTATGTGGTATATATGATTAATAAATGTATGTCCTATGTAATAGTAATCATGTCAATTATCCCTATGAATATCCTTAGGGGCTGGAATCTAATATGGATTGAACTGTTTTAATGTGTTATGTAATACTAATGGACTGAGGTACATGCTTATATGCATGGGGTAGATAATTAATTCACAATTATACATATATGTACCATGTATGATAAAGCATATTATGTGTTTATATATGTGGGAGGGCACATAATGCACAAATACATAGTAATGTTAGTTTTTATGATGTCATTTTTAAATACTTATATATTACTTAAAGATAGTGTTTATGTCCCATAAGCAAATTGTTCAGGGCATAGTTTAAGTAAAATTTCAGCTTTGGGTCCTGATGGTGGAGCTGGAGCTTCTTCCTTGAGTCTTAGTGAAATATGTTCTCCTTTTCCGGTTTACAAAACCAGAGTAATAAATATACTACAAAGACTTCATTTTAGGAGGTTGTTTTCAATAATGCTTGTTAGTGGTATTAGAAGAAAGTATAGAATAGATGCTGGTTGTCCAATGATAATAAATGAATCATTAATGGGTTGTCCTCCAATTTATGTTAGTGTTAATAAGTCTGCTACTAGTACTCAGAATAAATATTGGCTAAGAGGTCAGAATGTTATACTCTGTTGTTTTGATGTATGAAGTATTTGGACAATTGCTAAAATTAGAATTGAGAAGATTAAGGCTAGTACACCTATTTTTTTGTGAATGGATCATAGAATTGTGTATGCAAATAAGAAATATTATTCTGGTTTGATGTGGGGGGAGTGTTGGAGGGGTTAGCTGGAGTATAATTCTCTGGGTCCGCTAGAAGTTCAGGTGAAAATACTACTAGTATTAGTAAGATTAGAAATAGGAACAAGGCACCCAAGATATCTTTAATTTTGCAGTATGGATGAAATGTGATTTTGTCCATATTGGATGAGATCCCTGTTGGATTATTAGAGCCTGTTTCATGAAGGACTAATAGGTGAACAGCTGTTACAGTTGCAATAAAAAATGGGAGGATAAAGTGGAAAGTGAAGAATCAGGTAAGGGTGGATTTATCAACTGAGAATCCTTTTCAGATTCATTTGACTAGGCTAGGGTCAATGTAAGGAATTGCCGAAATGACTGTTGGTCCTCAAAAGGTATTTACCCTCATGATAAGATGTAATAACCTATGCTGTGGCTATTACTGTAAATAGTAGGATGATTCCAATGTGTCATGTTTCTAAGAAGGGTGCAAGATCCATAATACAGGCCTTCACCCTACATGAACAAATAAGCAAATTAAGAATATGGAAGCTCCACTTGCATGTAGGTATCAGATAATTCATCTGTAGTTTACATCTTGGTAGATATGCATTACAGGTGAGAAAATGGTTATTGTATCTGATGTATAATGTATTGCTAGGAATAAATCTGTTAATATTTGTAAAATTAAACAAATACCAAGCAGGGAATAGAAACTTCACTATGATGAGATATTTCATAGGACTGGTAGATCAATAAACTTGTCGTTAGCAATTTTGATTAATGCGAGGGATTTTTGAATGTTGATCATTAGTGTTCTTATAGTTGAAATACAGTGAGGATTTTTCATGTCATTGGCCATGGTTACATTCCATGTAAGAATAATGATGACATACACTGTATTTAAGTACTATTTTTCTAGTTACTTGTATAGGCTTTTCTTTAAAACCTTCACAAATTTATTGTGAGCTTGTGTTAATTGTGAGTGTTAGAACTGGTTGTGGTATTGTAATGAATTTTGGTGGCTCATTTTTGGGCCTAATGGTTTTAAACATGTATTTAGGGTAAACGTTAATAGTTTGGGGTTATACAACAGCTATGGCTACTGAGCAGTATCCTGAGATTTGAGTGTCTAATAAAACCGTCTTAGGTATATTTTTCATGTTATGATGGAAACGCAAATTAGAACACAATGCGATATATATTCGTATACACTAAATGGTTATAATCAAGAACAAACAAATAAACGTGTTGGCAACAATGTAGCAAAACTGGAACCCTTACACATTGCTTATGGAAATGTAAAAGTTCAGACCATATGTTTGGCATTTCCTCAAAGAGATAAAAATACAATTACCATTTGATTCAACAACTCCACTCCTAGATACAGGCCTCCAAAGAATTGAAAACAGGTGTTCAAACAAAAAGTGGTACACGAATATTCATAGCAACAGTGTTCACAATAGCCCAAAGGTAAAAACAATTCAAATGCCCATCAGTGGATGAATGGATAAGCAAAACAGGGTAGATCCATAAACTTCCATATTATTCTGCCATATAAGAAATAAAGTAAAATGGTGCAGCCACTGTGGAAGACATTATGGCAGTTTCTCAAAATCTTAAACATAGAATTAACATATGATCTGTCAATTCCACTTCAGGGTATATACCAAAAATGTTTGAAAGCAGGATCTGAAACAGATATTTATACACCCATATTCATAGCAACATTATTCACAATGGCCAAAAGGTGGAAGTAACCCAAATGTCCACGGATGGATGAATCCATAAAAAGAATGTGGTATATACACAAAGGAATATTATTCGGCCTTATAAATGAAAGAAATTCTGACACATGTTACAACGTGGATGAGCCTTGAAGTCATTATGCCAAGTGAAATAACCTTGTCACAAAAGGTAAACGTTATATGATTCCACTTATAAGACGTATTCACAGAAGTGAAATTCAGAGACAGAAAGTAGAATGTGGTTACCAGAGGTTGAGAAGCATTTGTGTTTAATGGATGCAATTTCACTTCGTAAAAATGAAAAAGTACTGGAGATGGATGCTGAGGATATTTATAAACTCCCTGGAGTTTCTCTTCCCTGGAACACTCTTTCAGTTTCACCTGAGTTGCAATTCATTTTTTTTTTTTTAATATTTATTTATTTATTTATTTGTCTGCGCCAGGTCTTAGTTGTGGCATGTGGGATCTTCATTGCGGAGTGTGGGATCTTCATTGAGACATGCAGGATCTTTAGTTGCGGCATGCATGCGGGATCTAGTTCTCTGGCCAGGGATCGACCCTGGGCCCCCTGCACTGGGAGCGTGGAGTCTTAACCACTGGACCACCAGGGAAATTCCTGAATTGCAATTCTTAAGACCTCGAATAAACTCTTCTTATTTGCAGCCTTCTGCATTGTTTTTTGGTCCACACTTCATATAGGCTTCTTGGCCCCGAATTCCCTATCTCAGGGGATAAGGGTGTCTCTTTACCACCCTTATGGGAGTGCACTTTTCATAAGGGAGATATATTTCCTGCTTTCAGGGGGATAGAGAGGATGGTCAGCCATTTCTTAAATAACTTTAATTCAAAATAATCACTATGCCATTGTGGCATATTTTGGAGTGGGCCAAGCTGAGCTTCAACAGTACACATAGGTTGGATATATTTTCTTGCATTGTCATTGGGGCACATTTAGCTCCCACGTGTACATTTTTAATACCATTCTCTAATAAAAGGAACCAGGGCTCTTTGAAGAAATGGCTGATGCTAGGACTGAGACAGTAAATATATAAGCCAGGATAATCTTGAAAGTAAGGAAGTTCCAAAAATAAAAAATAAAAAACCCACAAGACGGAATTATGTCAAAGGAAAACAGGAGCCAATGGAAAGAGCTCTCAATAGCCAAATCAAGAATGAACTGGGGTGTATGTATCTTTTCAAATTAGTGGATTTTGGGGTTTTTTTTTTATATTGGAGTATAGCCAATTAACAATGTTGTGATAGTTTCAGGTGCACAGCAAAGTGACTCAGCCATATATATACATGTATCCATTCTCCCCCAAACTCCCCTCCCATCCAGGCTGCCACATAATATTGAGCAGAGGTCCTGTGCTACACAGTAGGTCCTTGTTGGTTATCCATTTTAAATATGGCAGTGTGTACATGTTGATCCCAAACTGCCTAACTATCCCTTCCCCCTGGTAACCATAAGTTCGTTCTCTAAGTCTGTAAGTCTGTTTTGTAAATGAGTTCATTTGTATCATTTTTTTAGATTCCAAATATAAGTGATATCATATGATATTTGTCTTTCTCTGACTTACTTCACTTAGTATGGTAATCTCTAAGTCCATTCATATTGCTGCAAATGACATTATTTCATTCTTTTTTATGGTTGAGTAGTATTCCATTGTGTGTGTGTGTGTGTGTATATATATATATATATATATATACCACATCTTCTTTATCCATTCATCTGCTGATGGACACTTAGGTTGTTTCCATGTCTTGGCTATTGTAAATAGTAGTGCTATGAAGACTGGGGTGCATGTATCTTTTCGAATTAGACTTTTCATCTTTTCCAGCTATATGCCCAGGAATGGGATTGCTGGATCATATGGTAGTTCTATTTTTAGTTTTTTAAGGAACCTCCATGCTGTTCTCCATAGTGGCTGTACAAATTTACATTCCCACCAACAGTGTAGGAGGGTTCTCCTTTCTCCACACCCTCTCCAGCATTTATTATTGTAGACTTTTTGATGAAGCCCATTCTGACTGGTGTGAGGTAATATCTCATTGTGGTTTTGACTAGCATTTCTCTAATAATTAGTGATGTTGAGCATCTTTTCATGTGCTTATTGCCCATCTGTATGTCTTCTTTGGTAAAATGTCTATTTAGGTCTTCTATTTAGGCCCATTTTTTGATTGGGTTGTTTTTTGATATTGATCTGTATGAGCTGTTTGTATATTTTGGAAATTAAGCCCTTGTTGGTTGAACTGTTTGCAAATATTTTCTCCCATTCCACAGATTGTCTTTTTGTTTTGTTTATGGTTTCCTTTGCTGTACAAAACTTATAAGTTTGATTAGGTTCCATTTGTTTATTTTTGCTTTTATTTCTTTTGCCTTGGGAGACTGACCTAAGAAAACATTGCTACAATTTATGTCAGAGAATGTTTTTCCTATGTTCTCTTCTAGGAGTTTTATGGTGTCATGTCTTATATTTAAGTCTTTAAGCCACCTTGAGTTTATTTTTGTGTGTGGTGTGAGGGAGTGTTCTAACTTCATTGATTTACATGGGGCTGTCCAGCTTTCCCAGCACCACTTGCTGAAGAGACTGTCTCTTCTCCATTGTATATTCTTGTCTCCTCTGTCAAAGATTAATTGACCACAGGTGTGTGGGTTTATTTCTGGGCTCTCTACTCTGTTCCATTGATCCATATATCTGTTTTTGTGCCAATACCACACTCTTTTGATTACTGTAGCATTGTAGTATTGTCTGAAGTCTGTGAGAGTTATGCCTCTTGCTTTGTTCTTTTTCCTCAGGATTGCTCTGGCAATTCTAGGTCTTTTGTGGTTCCATATAAATTTTAAGATTTGTTCTAGTTCTGTGAAAAATGTCAGGGGTAATTTGATAGGGATCCCATTAAATCTGTAGATTGCTTTGGGTAGTATGGCCATTTTAACAGTATTAACCCTTCCAATCCAAGAGCATGGGATATGTTTCCATTTCTTTGAATCACCTTCAATTTCCTTTATCAATGTTTTATAGCTCTTGGTGTATAAGTCTTTCACCTCCTTGGTCAGGTTTATTCTTATGTATTTTTTTAATGCGATTTTTAAAAGAGATTGTTGTTTTTACTTTCTCTTTCTGATATTTCACTGTTAGTGTAGAGAAATGGAACAGATTTCTGTATGTTTATCTTGTATCCTGCTACCTTGTTGAATTCGTTTATCAGTAGTAATAGTTTTTGTGTGGCGTCTTTAGTGTTTTCTATATAAAGTATCATGTCATCTGCATATAATAACAATTTTACCTCTTCCCTCCCAATTTAGATATCTTTTACTTCTTTTTCTTGTCTGATTGCTGTGGCTAGGACTTCCAATACTATGTTGAATAGAATTGGTGAGAGTGGGCTTCTTTGTCTTGTTCTAGATTTTAGCAGGAAGGCTTTCAGCTTTTCATTGTTGAGTATTATGTTGGCTGTGGGTTTGTCATAAGTAGCCTTTATTATGCTGAGATATGTTCCCTCTATACCCACTTTGGTGAGAGGTTTTTTTTTTATCATGAAAAGATGTTGAATTTTATCAAATGCTTTTTCTGCATCTATTGAGATGATCATGTGTCTTTGATGATCATCTTTTTGTCTTTCCTTTTGTTGATGTTGTGTATCACATTAATTGATTTGCATATGTTGAACCATCCTTGTGACCCTGGGATGAATCCAACTTGATCATGGTGTATGATCCTTTTTATGTGTTGCTGGATTCAGTTTGCTATTTTGTTGAGGATTTTTGCATCTATATTCACCAAAGATGTTTGCCTGTAATTTTATTTCTTGGTAGTGTCTTTGTCTGGTTTTGCTATCAGGGTGATGGTGGCTTCATAGAATAACTTTGGAAGTGTTCCCTCCTCTTCCATCTTTTGGAAGAGTTTGAGAAGGATGGGCATAAGTTCTTCTTTGTATGCTTGATAGAATTCCCCAGTGAAGCTATCCAGTCCTGGACTTTTGTTTGCAGGGAGCTTTAAAATTACAGATTCTCTTTTACTTCTAGTGATCAGTCTGTTCAAATTATCTATTTCTTCTTGATTCAGTTTTGGTGAGCTGTATGTTTCTAGAAGCTTGTCCATTTCTTCTAGGTTGTTCAATTTGTTGGCATATAATTGTTCATAGTATTGTTATAATTTTTTGTATTTCTGCAGTATTGGCTGTTATTTCTCTTCTTTCATTTCTTATTTTGTTTATTTGGGTCCTCTCTCTTTTCTTCTTGGTGAGCCTGGCTAGAGGTTTGTTGATTTTTTTTATCCTTCCAAAATACGAAATCTTGGTTTTATTGATTTTTTTCTATTTTTTATTTCTATATATTTCCTCTGTGATCTTTATTATTTCCTTCCTCTGATGGAAGGAAATAATAGTTTTGTTTGTTCTTCTTTTTCTAATTCTTTTTGGTGGTAGATTAAGTTGTTTATTTGATATTTTTCTTGTTTTTTTGAGGAAGGCCTGTATTGCTATGAACTTCCCTCTTAGGATTGCTTTTCCTGCATCCCATAGATTTTTGTACAGTCGTGTTTTCATTGTCATTTGTCTCAGAGTATTTTTAAATTTCTGCCTTGATTCCATCATTGACCCATTGGTTTTTTAGTAGCATGTTATTTAGCCTCCATGTAATCTGGTTTGTTTTTTTTTTCCTCATTTTTTTTTTGTGGCTGATTTCTAGTTTCATGCTGTTTTGGTCAGAAAAGATGCTTGAAATAATTTCTACCCTCTTATATTTGTTGAGGCTTGTTTTGTGTCCTCGTATGTGGTCTATCCTAAAGAATGTTCCATGTGTGCTTTGTTTTTGAACATCTTTATTGGAGTATAATTGCTTTACAATGGTGCATTAGTTTCTGCTTTATAACAAAGTGAATCAGTTATACATATACATATGTTCCCATATCTCTTCCCTCTTGTGTCCCAAGTGTGCTTTTAAAGAATGTGTATTCTGGTTTTTTGGATGTAATGCCCTGAAGATATAAATTAAGTCTAACTGTTCTATTTTGTCATTAGGATCTCTGTTGCCTTATTGATTTTCTGTCTGGAAGATCTGTCCATTGATGTCAGTGGGGTGTTAAAGTCTCCTACTATTATTGTATTCCCATCAATTTCTCCCTTTATGTTTGTTGATATTTGTTTTATGCATTTAGGTGCTCCTATTTTGGGTGCATATATGTTAACGAGTGTAATACCCTGTTTTGTATTGATCCTTTTATAATTATGTAGTGTCCTTCTTTATCTTCCTTTATGGCCTTTGTTTTAAAGTCTATTTGTCTGATATGAGTGTTGCTACCCCTGCTTTCTTGTCATTTCCATTTGCATGAAATATCTTTTTCCATCCCCTCACTTTCAATCTATATGTGTCCTTCACTCTAAAATGGGTCTCTTGTAGGCAGCATATTGTAGGTTCTTGTTTTATTATCCAGTCTACCACTCTATGTCTTTTGATCAGAGCACTTAGTCCATTGACATTTAAGGTAATTATTGATAGATATGTATTTACTGCCATTTTAAACCTTGTTTCCTGTTGATTTCATATTTCTTCTTTGTTCCTTTTTATTTTTGTTTTTCCTTTTGTGGTTTGATTAGTTTACTTTTGTATTATGCTTGAGTTCCCTTCTTTTTGTTTTTTGTGAATCTACTGTATGTTTTTGATTTGTGGTTACCCTGGTTTTCAAGTATGTTAGCCCATTACTATATCTACTTACTTGAGACTGGTAGTCATATAAGCTCAAACACATTATTAAAAAAAATTCTACATTTTCTCACTCCCCTCCCCCACATTTTATCATTTTGATGTCCTATTTTACATCTTCATGTTTATCCTTTTGCTATTCACTGTAGTTAAAACTGCTTTCACAAAATTTTTTTCATTTAAAAAAAATCTATATACCTGCTTATATAAGTGATCTACAATCCTTTTATACATTTGCTTTTCCTACTGTGATTTTCCCTTTCCTACAGATTTTTGCTTCATTTCTATTTAGAAATGAAAATAAATATTTCAATATTTCTTTTAGGATAGGTTTAGTATTGCTGTATTCTTTTAGTTTTTGCTTGTCTGAGAAATTCTTTCTCTTCTATTCTAAATGATAATCTTGGTGGGTAAAAAGTATCCTAGGTTGCAGGTTTTTCCCCTTCAGGACTTTGAATTCATCTTGCCACTCCCTTCTGGCCTGCAAAATTTCTGTAGAAATTTTCTATCACCTGTAGAAATCAGGTGATAGCTTTATGGGGGTTCCCTTGTAACTAACACTTTGTTTTTCTCTTGCTGCCTTTAGAATCCTGATATGCCTTGGTTTAGGTCTGTTTGGGTTCATCTTGTTTGGGACCCTCTGTGTTTCCTGTACCTGGATGTGTTTCCTTCTTTAGGTTTGGGAATTTTTCAGCCGTAACTTATTCAAGTACATTTTTGATCCCTTTTTCTCTTTCTTCTCCTTTGTGGATCCTTATTGGCATGCTTTATATTATCCTATAAGTCTCATATGTTGCTTTTGTTTTTTTTCATTTGTCTTTCTGTCTGCTGTTCTGATCAGATGATTTCCATTATTCTATCTTTCAGATCACTTATTTGTTCTTCTATATTATTTACCTTGCTATTTATTGCCTTTAGCTCAGTCTTCATCTTGGCAATTGAGTTGTCTAGTTTTTTTTTTTTTTAAGAAACTCACGTTCTTTTATTTATTTATTTATGACTGTTGAGTCTTCATTTCTGTGAGAGGGCTTTCTCTAGTTGCGGCAAGTGGGGACCACTCTTCATTGCGGTGCGCGGGCCTCTCACCATCGCGGCCTCTCTTGTTGCGGAGCACAGGCTCCAGACGCGCAGGCTCAGTAATTGTGGCTCACGGGCCCAGTTGCTCCGTGGCATGTGGGATCTTCCCAGACCAGGGCTCGAACCCGTGTCCCCTGCATTGGCAGGCAGATTCTCAACCACTGCGCCACCAGGGAAGCCCCGAGTTGTCTAGTTTTGATTGACTTCTCTTTAAAGTTTTTAGTTCCTTGTTACAGTGATCTGCATTTCTATTGATAGCCTTTCTTAATTCCTTCAGCATTTTTATTACCTACTTTTTGCCCTCAGGGTCTGGTAGACTGGAGAGGTCTGTTTCATTGTTTGTTCTTTCAGGGGATTTCTCTTGTTCTTTTAATTGGGAGTGGTTCCTCTGCTTCTTCATTTTACTTATATTTCTCTGACTCTATGAATTTAGGAGAAATAGTTATCTACTGTTGTCTTGAAGGCCTGTTTTTATGTGGGAGCATCCCTGTGTAGCCTGCACAAGTCTAATATTTTTGGTGCAAGGGCTGTTTTTGGTATGGATGCCTGCCATGTCTTTCCTCAGGATGTGTTGGTCATTATCCCCTTGATAGGGGGCATGATAAGTGTTGTGGTGACCAGAGTCTGCACTGGATGTTAGACAGGGCCTCCTCTTTGCTCCATGGTTGTCACAGCCCTTTTGGGGGCAGGGTCTGCTCTCCAGTTTTTGGAGTAGAAGTCCCCAGATCCAGTTTTAAGCTGAGGTGTGAGGTAGGTGTAATTGGAGTGCTCCTGCTGGGAAAGGAGCCACTGTGTGTTCCTCTCCAAGAGCTGTCCTCCAAGACTTGTACTCTGTGATGTTGCCTGTCACCCATTGTGTGTGCCCATAAAGTACACTGTTGTTGGCACTACCCTTGGGTCCACCTCTGCTGTGGGAGCACTTGGGAATCAGCTCAGATTTCAGCCCCGCCTCTGTGTGTGTGCACCCATAAAGCCTGCTGCTGCTGGTGCTGGACCTACCTTAGCTACGGGAGCACCGGTAATCACCTTGGATGCCCCCCAGGTGCTGCGCTCACAAAACTGCCAGAATGAATCTGCCAAAGTTGCACACCCACTGGGAGTCAGCTCAGAGTTCAGCCCTCTTGCCCCCCAGCGCTTGCATGCTCCCAGAACTCATAGCAGTGGAGCTAGGCCATTGTGAGCAAGCTAAGAATGAGGCTGCTATGACGGGGCCACACCCCTCCCTTCAGGCGGGCATTGATAATGGGGCTCTTATTGTGGAACTGGACTCCATCCTGCTCTCACCACCAGTTGTGGCTCAGACCACACTCCAGGTCCTTTGGGCTGTCTCTGCAGAGCCAAACTGAGTCCTGGCCCTGGGTCTGTCCACTGAAGCCTGGATTTCAGCACCCAGCCGATGCATACACCGGCAGGTACATGTCTCAGGCTGGGGTGTGCAGTGAGGTGGCCAGGTGGCCTTCTGTGCAGGTCTCTCTCTGTCCTGCCTGCTGCAAGCAGGCTGCTGCACTCTCCTCTGAGCCTCTGAAGCTCTCTATCTGTCCCAGCTGATCTCCCAGCCAGTGAAGGGGGTTCCCAGGATGAGGGCACCTTTCCCCTTTCAGAATTCCCTCCCTGGGGCATAGGTTCTGTCCTGATTCCTTTTTTTTTTTTTTGCCCTTTCGTCCTATCCAGTTATGTGGTGATCTTGCAGCTCTGGTTGTATGATATCATCTGCCAGTGTTCTGTAGGTATTCTGTGAGAATTATTCCACATGTAAATGTATTTTTTATACATTTGTGGGAGGAGGTGACCTCCATGTCCTTCTATTCCATCTTGATCTCCTGTCTGCTCTCAATTGCTTTGCTCCATTATCTACATTGTAGGCTTCGTCCCACCCACTCTGTTCTATATATAGACTATCCCTTTAGGGATAGCTTTAGAGCCTTCTATCTCTTGCCTCTCTCCCTGGGTGGAATATCTAAGGCACTTCTCTGGAGCTAGGGACAGGAACCCACTTCCCTTAAAGTGATACCTGTGCTTTCTGACAGGGTGCTGAGCTGGAGTGGCAGCCTGTTTGCCTTGGCACAGAATCTGTACTCTACAATTGACCTGTGGTGAGGGAGATTGGGGCCCCAGTATTTTCATCATGCTGCACCTGAGGTGGAGCCTCTGCCCTATGAAGGGGTACTAGGTGGAGGAAGGGAGCATTGATTCTTGGCTGCACTGACCTAGGATTGAGCCTCTGTAATGTGGAGCTGGGGACATAAGAAGGGCTGGCAGCCTGACACTCCTGGGGAGATTCCATATCTCTTGACTGGAGCTGGAAGAGGAGGGATACCTATCTTCTAGCCTCACTCCATCAAGCTGAGTTTGGAGGGAAGAGAGGGGGTGGGTCAGGGTTAAAGTGCCACAGAATGTCACTGTTCTTACCAAGATGTAGCAGACTTTCCTGATTTTTTTTCATGTGCTGACTGCCCTTAAGTCAATTTCCAGGATTGCAATGGTTGTTTTTTTTTCTTTATAGTTTTCACCAGCTTTGCTTGTTTTACTGGTGTGTGGGTCAAAGTTGATCTTTGTGTGCTCGGTTTATTTACTTCAAAAGCCACATGGAGCCATCAGAGAAACCGTGGCTTTCAGAAATATTATCACTAATCAGAAACCCAGTGTTCATTTTCCTCAGGATTGTTGTGTATGTTTTACCTGTAGCAAATATTTGCAGACCATAAAGCAAATAATTAAAATTAATGCCTCTACATTGTAACCTTTAACATGCATTTATCTGTGTTTTATCTATTTATGCACAATGATGAGCATCTGAACTGCCCCTAACCCTGACCCCTGATTCTGACCCCCACCCTGACCCCTACCCCTACTCCTGACAACTACCCCTGACCCCTGATTCTGACCCTTACCCTGACCCCTATGGAGTCCTTAACCTGATCATAAACATGAACACTGGAAAATACTTGTAATTTTCTAATGGCACACATTTTTAGGATTGTAGTTATGCAGTAATATATAATTGATAAAGGTATACTTTTGATTTCTCATGTCTCACTGTATCTCCAGTTACAATTCTTTACTAGGGTTAGTTTCTAAGCAAGAATCTGAAGTACAAACCAACCTCTAGTATTTATTTATTTTTTCCCATATTATGGGGCTGTAGTCAGAGGTAGCCCGAAACCTATCCCCCAACATTAATCCCTATACCCTGACCCCTGATGAATTGACACATAATCTCCTTTATCCCTGGATACTCTTTGCTCTGAAATCTACTTCATCTGATATTACAATAGCCATTCCAATTTTCTTGATTGGTGTCAGCATGTATATTGTTCCATGTTTTTACTTTAACCCATTAATATTTAAAGTGAGTTTCTTATAGGCATTTAGAGTTGATGCTTCCTTTTTTAAAATTCATTTTGACATTTAACAATGTATTTAGCTGGTATGCTTCATTTGGATAGTTTGTATTGCTATGTCTTCAAGGTCAATAATCTTTTCTTCTGAAACGTCTATGCTGTCACTAATTCTATCCAGTGGACTGGTAATTTTTTATTTGCTGCCCTGCCCAACACTCTTTTACCTTGTTTATATTCCCACAAATATATCCTTAAGCTTTGTTCTAGGACAGTTACTTGGAAACAGCTTCTAAGGTCTGGATTTTAAGATTTATTATCCTGGGTGAGACTGTTAAGTCTACGCCAGTGGTTCTTAACCAAGGTTGATTTTGCTCCCCACCCCAACTTTGCAGGAACATTTGGGACATTCTTAGTTGTCACAATTGGAGAGAGGGTGCTCCTGGCATCCAGTGGGTTGAGGTCAGGGATGCTGCTAAACATCCCACAATGCACAGGACAGTCTCAAAGAACATCTGGCCCCAAAGGCCAACAGTGCCAAGATTGAGAAACCCTGGTCTATGCAAGACCCTTCTGAGTACTCTAGCCAATACCCTGTGACTCATGAGGTTTTCCTGTCTATCTCCTGTCTGTAGGGTTATTCCTAGCCCTGTGTGGGTGTAGGATATTCTTCCTTCTAGTCTTTGGGTGGTTCTTTCCCTGCCATTGGGTAGTTTCCTCAGATCTCTAGAGTCCTCTCTCTGCAACTGTCTCATTTTTAGTACCATGCCCTGCCCTGCAAACATCTCTGGATATCTGTCATGTGTCAACTCAGGGAATCTTCCAGGCTCTTCCTGGGTTCCTTCTCACTCCATTGTAGCCTGGATACTCTCTCAACATAATAAGCTGGGGCAATAATTGGGTTCACCTCTTGGAAATATCACTGCCCTTCATTGCCTGGAGTCCAGTGTCTTAAAAACAGTTGTTTCAAATATTTTGTCCTTTACTGGGTTATTTCAGGTGGGAGGGTAAATACAGTCACTGTTACTCCATCTTGGCCAGAATTGAAGTCTGTAAGGGGTATTACTGAATTTAATGTTCTCTCTCTGTTCATGAGACTTTTAAACTTTCCTTTATGCTGGTCCAAATTGGAATGCAAATAAAAAACAAGTAAATCAGGGTGTCAACCTGTGCATATGAATTTTCTTTCAGTTATTCTTTTTGGAAGAGATGTAACAAGTCACAATATATTTTGAATTTAGACGTTTTGTTTTAATAAACAACATGAATCCAAAATAATTTTGTACAATGTACCTTGACCAAAAGAATGCTTTAACTTCCCAAATGGTCTTTCTCCATAAGATGAAGCAGTTGATCTTAAAAATGAATACAGGAAGAACTTGACTGTGCTAGACTGGCACCACTGTTCTTGCTAGAAGCTGGGAATTTCATTAAAACTCCTTTCCCTATATGCTTTTAGAACTGTTTTGCCAGTGAAATGAACTCACGTTAAGACTTGGAAAGCAGAAGGAAAGTGGAGGCCAATACTCTTAGAAGGTCAGGGCAGTCAGACATGAAGATGCTAAGGAGCCTGACATACCCCAGCTTTTTCTCAATCTCCTCCACTCTGCATCCAGCTCATCCTCTTGACTACTGGCCCTGCTGACCAACTGGGGACACAATTGGGTACTTGGCATCAGGTTTACTGAGCCAGTGGCTTCTTTTCCACACAACTCTTGTCACACACCTATTTTGGCAAACAGACATGTAGGGATTCTCAGGTTTTCCAACAAGCTCCAACCTGTTCAACAGCACTAGCACTTTAAGTGGAAATGCTTAGGACTGTTCCTCTGATCCCCTGGCACCTCCCTTCCAGACTTTCTCTTCCTACTTTGTCATACACCTGTATAAGCTTGAAGACAGTATTAAACCCCTTGCTTCTGTAATACTTGTCTTGGCTCTGTTTTACTCCGGAAAAGCAGAGTTAAGCAAGGAAGAATCATTATCTGATGGAAGCCATGTCCATCTATTCTGAAGGAAACTTAGGGACTGTGACACTATTTGACCTTGTGGCCAAGGGTTCAAAGTAAAGAGAAATAATTAGCTTGTACCACTTCTTTCTTTGTTCATAACAACCAAATAGCCTTTCCCCCCCCCCCCCCTAACTGTCCGGTTAGGGAATGCACACTTCAGTTGAAACCTGGAGGAGGCCTGGGGAGAGTTAAATGGGCTGTTTTTGAGTTGCTCTAGCATGTACAAAAATATATTCTACCATTCTTGACTTCAGTTACCTAGGTTCAAAGACCCAAAGTGACAGATTATTGTTTCGTTGTGGCCCAGTTTTTGTACATTTGATCTTTGCCACTCTGTTTCTTTTTTTCTTTACCTAAATCTGTTTTGCTCCAACAAATTATTCTCTCTCACCCTCAAATGCCTTCCTTTGAGCCATCTATTTCAGAACCAGTCAGAGTTGTGTTGAACTGGATTACAATCCCTGGGGTTCTTTTCCTGTTCTGTCTCAACCATGGTCTCAGGATGATGGCTGTAGAAGCTGTGTGGTCATTTCATGATCTTTCATTGGTTTTGGTATGACCTACATACTTTTTTAACTTCTTTTGTGTCTTTTGGTTTTGAAGAAATTTTATACACCTGAGACAGGGCTATAGCTCTTTACTGTAAGGCTTCAGGTCACACTTTTAAATGTATTTTCAGCGTAAGTAAAATACTTTTGTTCTGTAAACTATGGCAAAATGTCATCAGAAGGGGCTTCCCTGGTGGCGCAGTGGTTGGGAGTCTGCCTGCCAGTGCAGGGGACACGGGTTCGGGCCCTGGTCTGGGAAGATCCCACATGCCGTGGAGCAACTAGGCCCGTGAGCCACAATTACTGAGCCTGCACGTCTGGAGCCTGTGCTCCGCAACGGGAGAGGCCGCGATAGTGAGAGGCCAGTGCACCGCGATGAAGAGTGGCCCCCGCTTGCCGCAATTGGAGAAAGCCCTCGCACAGAAACGAAGACCCAACACAGCCATAAATAAATAAATAAAAATAAAATTTAAAGAAAAAAAAATAAAGCTCAAAAAAAAATGTCATCAGAAGAAATTAGATTACAGGAAGAAATTCTAAAACAAGCAACTCATTGTATTACTCTTAAATTTTATTAATGCCTTCAGTTTGTGCATCATTTAAAACAAGATATGTGCTTTAAAAAGCATTCTTATACATAAATAGATCAAGGGATGGTTAAGTAATTTATCCCTAAAACATGCACATCATTTTTATTCAGGTGTGTATAAGAAAGGGAAATAAGCTTTAAGTCTTTTTCTTTGGATTAAAGACATTTGGAAATTATTATTAAGGAATGCCAAATGTTTTCATGGAACAAATGTGTTTTCCAATAGGAAATGCTGATGTAATTAAAAGGCATTAGTGTTGATAAAGAGGACTGAAAAAACATTTGCACTATACATGATCACCAGGAAAAGAGTTCCAGGGGGTTGAAAATATGTCAAATAAATGAATCAGCATGAATTGAAAGGTATAGATGGAAGAACAGGTAGCAGGTGCCAGATTATGTGACACACAAATATTCAAGGCACATGATGAGGCTAAACAGGTGACTAGGTTTTACAGACCAATTTGTTCTTTCATTGGGAAAATAGTCAAATGTAATATAATTTCCATTTACTGGCATTTATTGATAAATAAATGCAGTTAGATCTAGGGCAGCAAATGCTGTCCTTTCAGATACACACCAAAAGTACACACTAGCTAACAGATGCCAGAGTAGCCAAAGCAGTATGATTACACTCCAGTTTTTTTCACACTGCAGTTACATGGATGTTAGCTAAAATGTCTTGTACTGTTTCTATGTATCATACTGTCTACTCTCAAGTTTCCCAAAAGAATTCTTCAAAACTAGGTAGATTAAAGAACTTATTAACCACAAAGGATGCTCAAACTACTATTCAACACCAGTCAAACCCAAACCCTGGAGTTGATTGCTGACTATATTCAGTTTGGGCTTTTCCACTGTGGTTCTCTTCTTTTTCTTTGGTGAGCCAGAGGAATGTGTCTCCCCACTCCCTCCACTACCCATTCTATTATCTATACAATTGCCCTAAATAGCCACCAAAGAAAAAGGAATATGTAAAAAACCACAACCTTCAACAATATTTAAACCACCGTCTTCTCAAATCAACTGCAATGGGGAAACAGAGGATATCAAGCTCTGCGAGGTTTGTGAATGATCAAAACTTTCTTCCTAAAAGTTAATAATAGGCAGACAAGGATAATTCTGTTGCTTCTAACAGGCTAGCAAAACGTTCCCCATCTGACTGAGATAAAATGTTTAATACTTTACCTGCTTGGGCTCCTAGAAATACCAACAATTAATTACAATTCCCCAAATAACAACAATTTTCCATGTATTTTATTTTCAAGCACTTAAAACCCTTCAAAATCAAAAGACATTAAGACAAGATGTTAGCAATACTATCTGTCTCTTGAACTTTTGTGTGCACAAAGGTCATCCATAATTTCAGTAGACAGCTCATAAGACAGGTGGTTTCTACCTTGGTGATAGCTTTGTGCAGTTATAAACAAAAATGTATCTATAAGTAGATGACACTAGTTAACAAACCAAAGAAACAAAATGCCTTTTTAAGGCTACTGCTGCAATAAATGGTTCAGTCTGAAGTGCACTGGAATAAATTGGTTGATAGGACAATGATAAATCTGGAGGCATAGAAGAATATTAAAAAAAAAGAGAGAAAGAAGAGGGTTGAAGAGACTGGCAGACACCATCTGTCAGTATTAAAAGGCTTGAATCACACGGATTGCTTTTAACTCCTTGTTCTCTCGTATCCTTGGTTAATGATAACTTTTTTATTTCTTCACACAGCTTGGCCATGTAAATCCACCACAGAGTGGTGACACAATAATATAGATGAATACCTGGGGGGGGGGGCAGAGAAGGCAATTTTATTTTCTTGAATCTATCATAGGCTCCTAAATAATATATAAAGACTGATGAACAAATATTGGTTCCATTAGGGTAGGAGTTGTGTAATAATACAATACACTAATCAAGTATTTTCGAAGACAGAAGTGGAATTAAAATGATCTTTTTTGATATAACTCACATCCACTTGAATTCCACTGTTTTCTTTTCTGTTAAGGAAAGCAGTGGGGTCGTTTCTCTTCATTGGGAAGTACGCAGAATGGAAATATATAAGCAACTCTACTGATAACATCATTGTCATAAAGATCACAAATTAGCATGATTCCCTTAAGTATTATTTTGTAATTAAGTACATTTTTAGGTTTTGCACATGGATTAATTTTTCATTATTAGGATGATTAAAAATATTAAAAAGCATGAGTAGACTCTACATCTATATCACCTATGAGCAAAAATGTTGCCATGAACCTTTCGGTGGATAACAGTGATAATTATAATTACCCAATTGTAAGTAACACAGCAAAAATACTAGTTCTAATAAAGATGTACTAGCGTTTTAGGACTCAAAAACAGGATACACTGTATGATTCTGTTACGTGAAGTCCTAGAAGAGGCAAAACTAGTCCACAGCAAAAGAAATCAGAACAATGGTAGCCACTCAGCTGGGGGTGGGGGTTGACTGGGAAAGGACATGAACCGTCTTTCTGGGGATGAAAACACTCTGTATCTTGGTGAAAGTATGGGTTACACAAATGTGTGAATCTGTCATTGAACTGTATGCTTAAGATATGTGCATCTTCCTGTAAGTATCTCAATTTTAAAAAGCTTTAAAAATTGAAAAAAACAAACGAAAAAGAGGTATTAGCTTTTTAATTATGGTATTATAATTTTAAATTATGATATTCTGCATGGCATATGCTTGCTCAGATTACTACATTCCAAAAATAGATTCATTGTAAAATTTAGGTTCACTGCATTAAATCAGTCATTTTGTTCTGATTTAAATTACAACTTTCTAAAATCTTTAAGTGACTGATTTCATTACTCACACACTTAGAAAAAAATACATTATGAATTACATGCTCCCTACCTAAAGTCAGCAAAGTGTTTTTCCTTACTTCTCTACAAATGTTGGGGGTAGGGGTTATAGAAAATTCTGGTTATTAATAAATAGGCTAAACTACTCATCATATTCACATAAACACAGATATTCCAATTTGATAGAAAGTTGACTATTTGCCACAGCTAAAATATAAGGATTTTTAAAGCCGAAGTGCAATGTTAGGTGACAACACCTTTTGGTAAAGAGTTGGCAAGTTGGCAAAGTACTCTGCATGTAATAAGTAATCAATAAATATAATCTGAATTTAATAATAATCTACCTTTATAAATCAATCTAAATTCCTAGACCAAAGAAGGAGGAAGAAGCTAAGCTGAGAAGCCAAGAATGTGCCACCTGAGGATCCTGAACAAGGGGACAATCAAGGCACAATTTCCAGTATAACATTAATAGAGCTATAGCTGCCCTTCTCTGTTAGGCAGGTCCAGCTGTCTAAGGTGGAAGACCTTCAATAGGGGTCAATGAGAAGTGGAGTTGAGTCAGAGATATCTGCTAGGAGTTAACTTTGGGCATCTGTAAATGAAAAGAGGATGAGGAGGAAATGCTGCTTTGCCCAGACACAAACTACCCCCAAAGCAAAGCATCCCTCCCCCACTCCTTAGAGCAGCAGCTCTCGAGCTTTTGGTTCAGGACTTCTTTACACTCTTAAAAATTAGTGAGGACTCCAAAGACCTCTTGTTTAGAGGTGGGTTATAACTATCAACACTTACCATATTGGAAATAAAATTTTAAAAATATACCCATTATATATAAACATAACTAACTACATTTCTGTGAGGTCAGTTTTGTGTGTCAACTTGGGGAGGCTACAGTGCACTGGTATCCAATCAAACACTAATCTAGGTGTTGCTGTATTTTGTAGATGTGATTAAAGCTCATAAATCATTTGACTTTTAAGTAAGGCAGATTATCCTACATAATCTGAATGAGCCTGATCCAATCAGTTAAAAGGCCTTAAGAGTGGAGCCAAGGTTTCCTTGAAGATATTCTGCCTGTATATACAGCTTTGCTCCTGCCCCTCAGGTCCAGCCAGCCCTTCCTGACAGCCTGCTCTGTGGATTTTGGACTTGCCTAGCCAGCTCTTACCATTGCATAAACTAATTCCCTGTGATATATCTCTGAATATATATCCAGACAAATTCAAGCAGAGAGTATATTTGTTAACAAGTACAAGTTCCATGAAAAAAAAATGTTAAAATAAGAATAATAAGAGTTCTTAGAAATTTAAAGCATGGCTTTAAAAAATTAAACATTTAAAAATTAATTTTTAAAAAGAACTGGATAGCAGAACGAACAGAGCTGGAAGAGTTAGCTGAATGATTCACCCAGAATGTGATGCAAAAAAGGAGTTTAAACATATTGAAAAGGTTACCAGACATGCAGGATAGTTCAAAGAGGTCCAATATCTTTTTATATTGGGGTTCCAAAAGGAGGACAGCATATAGACTACTTTTTTTAAAAGTTTTTTTGATGTGGACTATTTTTAAAGTCTTTATTGAATTTGTTACAATATTGCTTCCGTTTTGTGTTTTGGTTTTTTGGCCACAAGGCATGTGGGATCTTAGCTCCCCAACCAGGGATCGAACCTGCACCCGCTGCATTGGAAGGCGAAGTCTTAACCACTGGACTGCCAGGGAAGTCCCTAGACTACTTTATATTTATAGACAAGGGTAAGTAAGTAAGTATTAGGAAACTGAATTCACCATGCATTAAAAGAATACTACATAATGACCTCTTAGTACTTATCCCAGAAATGAAAGAATAGTTAATTATTAGTGCTTTCATTAATGTCATTCAATATATTAATATTAAATGTAGTTATATCATCAATTCATTGGGTAGAGAAATATCATTTCTTAAAGTGAAATGCCTATTCCTGATAAAAAACTTTTAGCACTCTAGAAATAAAAGGTTCTTTAACTTCACAATAAAAGTAACAAGAATTCATAGTAAATATCACTCATAAATATTAGAAGCATTCCAATTAAAACCAGGAACTAAATAAAGATTCCTACTGATACCACAATTATTCAGCACTGCTTGTAAATGAAATGTGTGTGTGTGTGTGTGTGTGTGTGTATAAATAAATGATGAGGTTAAGATTATTAACAGACAGTATCATAATTTACCTATAGCAGGAGTCAACAAACTACAGCCATTGCCTGTGAGCTAAGAATGGTTTTTATATTTTTCAAGTTGTTTAAAAAAAGAATATGTGACAGAGACTGTATGTGACCTGCAAGGCCTAAAATATTTACTATTTGGACCTCACAGAAAGTTTGCTGACTCCTGATCTACAGCACACAGAAGAATCAACTGACAAACTATTACAACTAATAAAAATTATGTAATTATGCAAAAATTATGTTGCCAGAAACAAAACAGATGAATTAGAAAAGAGAAAACAGAAACAAAGAAATAGAAAACAGAATTAACTAGAAAACAGAAATATAATTAGAAAATATTCACTCAATTAGAAAATGTAAGTTTAAAAGAATCCCATTTCAGCAGTGAGAAAACCATTAAATAATCAGGAATATCTGGAATGCCTTAAACGACTACTTACATATAAGAATTCTCAGTAGGGAAATGGGGTTTAAGTAGAGATGCTATGTCACAGTAACTTCATAGGAAAGCTAATCCCTGGTCATGTGTTTCACCATTAAAAGTTATATGTAGCTCATTTCAGAGTGCTAATCATTTTTTTTTCAGAGTGCTAATCACTGAGAAAGAATTCCAGCACCTAATTTCTTAGAGATTGAAAAATAAGATCATATATTAAAAGGACAAAAACTTACGACTGATATGATGATGATGATGATTGTGAGCTTGAGATTCTTCATACACATGGCTCGGGCAAGATTTCTGCTGGTTGTTTTGAAGGTGACAGACTAGAAAAAAAAAAGCATGAATTGTTTGATCCCTGGCATTGACTACATGATTGATTTGCAATAATACCTGCAAAACTTTTACTTCCATTAAATTCTGTTTCAATGTTTTTTACCCCTTCCCTCTCTTCACAGGTAGAGACTGGCCATTCATAATCACTAGTTCTGCAAAGCAGGACTTTGCCACATATATGGTAAGCAGTATGAGCCCACTGGAAAGGATTCCCTCCTTTTTCTTCTCCACCACAGCAATGCATGTGATGTTGAGCACTAGAAGTAGTTCTTCATGATAGCAGAAAAGCCTTTTTGTCTTCATGCTTCCAATAAGAAAGCATGAGCTAGTTGGCTGCAAACACATTTGCCTATTCTGCCCACTATAATCCTGGCATTGTGAACCATAAGAACCTGTTCAATTTCCATAGGAAGATATGTATTTACTTGTATGAGGGCCCAAACCCAAAGAACTTCACTCCTTCAGTTATCCATTTTCTGTTGCAGCATCAATTTCTCAATATCTACTGAACCATTCCCACCAGGACACAAGCAGTTTAAAACAAACAAACAAACAAACAAAAATCCCTAATAGCCCAGCAATTCCACTCCTAGGTATATACCCAACAGAGATATATGCATAAGTTCATCTAAAGACATATACAAAAATGTTTCTAACTGCACTATTTGTCTAATCTCAAGACTGGAAACAACCCAAATGCCTACTAAGTGTACTGTATCGTAAAGAATTTAACCTTGCCCAAAAAAGGATCTGACCTTTGCTCTCAGCTCCTGGGAGGTAACCTTTTCTTGCCTGGGGGCCATGGGCTAGCCAAATAGTAACAATGTGATTTAGTGCAGGGACTAGTCACTCTAGAAAGCCCAACTATATGATTTAGGATAGGGGCTCTGGGTCTCTAGAGGAGCTAGAGACTGGAGACTGAGATTAAGCAAGTAGGCAATCAGTCAATCATGCTTATGTAATGAAACCACAATAAAAACTGAAAAATGAAATAACAAGGTCCTACTGTATAGCACAGGGAACTATGTTCAGTATCCTATAATAAGCCATAAAGGAAAAGAATGTGAAAAAGAATACATATATATATATATGTATAACTAAATCACTTTACTGTACACCAGAAACTAATGTAACATTGTAAATCAACTATACTTCAATAAAAACAACAACAACAACAAAACTGAACAATGAAGCTTGGGCAAGCTTCCTTGTTGTACAATGCTCTGTGTATTTTGTGAAATAACATTCATATTTCATGGCAAGACAAGAAAAATTTAAACATAAAAATTTTTCTCTGCCCTTTGGCCTCCTCTCTCCCCACAATGTGCACTGTGTATCTGCATTATGCACTGACCAAACCTTCCCCATCGGCAAAAACTGCTCAACCATAAAAACCAACATTCTCCCAGCACCAACAAGACAACTTAAAGATAACATTCCTTCTTAATCTTGTAAGGGGTCACAGTGACACTTAGATCTGGATTCTGTAAGTGTCAGTAATATGTCATTTAATGTCCAGCCCTCTGTCTCAAAAGCCTTATAGAACTGTGACTTGACTTCTAACGGGCGGAACAGTTCTCTGAGCTTTCCAAGATGCTCTTCCCTGGTTATAGTTCTCAAATTTGGCTCAAATAAAATTTTCCATTTCTTTCTTAGATGGACTGATTAATTCTTTGTTGACAATGTCATCACACATCTATGCTGGGAGAGGAATGAGTCCATGGGGAGAGAACAACAGAAACTGTGGGTTTGTTACCTCCCCAACTCCACCCAATGTGCTGCTTCTTTTGGGTGAGCTTAATCTGTAACCTTTGCCTGTAAAAAACCATAACTATAATAGCTTTCATAGAGTTCTGTGAGTCCTTCTAGTGAGTTATCAAACCTGAGGATGGTTTGGGGAATGAACCAACTTGCAGCTGGTGTCAGAATTGAGGGAGGCTTGGGGACTGTGCCCTCTAAACTGTACACAGCTGGTGAACTTCTCAGTTGCCCAAACTCTTTTCAGTTACTCACAAACTAAGTCACAATAAAGACTCCAAGAAGGAGGAAGATAATATGAATAAGAAAAAGCAGTGAGCAATGAAACTAATAAACCTAAATACAGTTATGTGATTCAACAGGTTGGGGTGAAGATTTCTCCACAATCCTCAGGTCAGTATTTGAACACTGATATATCACCTGTTTAAAACCAGTTGAACTATAAAGAACAATTGTTACACCTTACCAAAGCTTCCCTTGAGGATGGGTGGGGGTGGGTGTAAGTAGAAAAGAGCAAAAAGATATAAAAACCACTGTGAGAATGACAAGGGCAAGCTGACCAGCCTGATGGCCTCTCCACTCCATGTAGATGGTTTCACTAGCAGCTGATGATGCACTAAAAATGGGCAAAGGACTTGAATAATTTCTCCCAAGAAGATATACCAATTGTCAATAAGCACATGGAAAGATGATCAACATCATTAGTCCTTAGGGAAATGAAAATCAAAACCACAATGACATACCACTTCATACCCACCAGGATGGCTATAAGAAAAATATGGAAAATAACAAGTGCTAGTGAAGATGTGGAAAAACTGGTATCCTTGCACATGTTGGGAATGTAAAATGGTGTGGCAGTTATGAAAAAATGTTTGGTAGTCCCTCAAAAAGCTAAACATAGGATTACCATATGACCCAGCAATTCCACTCCTAGGTAAATACCCAAAGGAACTAAAAGCAGGGACTTGAATGGATACTTGTATGCCAATGTTCATAGCAGCATTATTCACAAGTGCTCAAAGATGGAAATAACTCAGTGGTCCATCAACAGATGAATGGATAAATAAAATGTGGTATATCCATATAATGGAATATTATTCAGCCATAAAAAGAAATGAAGTCCTGACACATGCTACAACATGGATGAAACTTGAAAATATGATGCTAAGTGAAATAAGCCAGACACAAAAGGACAAATAATTGTAGGATTCCAATTACAGGTCTCTAGAATAGGCAAATTCATAGAGACAAAAAGTAGATAAGAGGTTACCAGGGCTGGGGGGAGTGGAAATGGGAACTTATTGGTTAACAGTTACAGAATCTGTTTGGCATAATGACAAAGTTTTGGACATAGATAGTGATGATGGCTGCACAACACTGTGAATGTAATTAATGTCACTGAATTATACACTAAAATGGTTAAAATGGCAAATTTATTATATGTATATATTTCACCACAATTAAAAATTATAATGTAATATGCCAAAACCCATTGAACTGTACACTTTAAATGGGTCAACTGTATGGTCTGTGATTTATTGATCAATAAATAAATAATTAAATAAGGCTGTTAGAAAAACCAAGAGGTGATAAAATGAAACAATTTTTAAAATATTTGAATAAACAAAATAAAAAAGAGGAACAAAGAGGACAGAGCAAATAAAAACCAAAGAGCAACATAGCTTACTTAAACTCAACTCTATCAATATTTATATTACATGTAAGTGGAATAAACATTTCAATTATAAATATACTTTATATATTAAGCAATGTAGAGGAAAGCATGCAAATGTTAAGGAGACAGATGAAAGACATAAAAAGATCAAAATCAAACTTGTAGACGTGAAAAATATACAAAATGGGAGTAACAGATTACAAACTGCAGAATAAAAAGATAAGTAAACTTGAAGACACTGTAATAGAAACTATCCTAAATGAAACACAGAAAGAAAAAAGACTGAAAAAAACGAACAGAGCATCAGTGAGTTGTGGTACAACTTCAAGTGCTTTAATGTACACATAATTGGAGTCCTAGAAGGAAAGGACAGAAAAATATTTGAAGAAATAACAGCTGACTGTTTTCATAATTTGATAAAAACTACAAACCCACAGCTCAACAAACCCAGAGCTGAAGAAACATGAAGAAAACTATATCAAAGTATATTATAATCAAATTTCTTAAAACCAATGATAGAAAAATCTTATAAGCACCCAGAGAAAAAAAAGACATTATATATGTAAAAACAACAGTGGAATTTTTGCCAGAAACAATATAAAAGACAGTGATGAGACATCTTTCAAATACTGAAAGAAAAAAAATAATACAGAATTCTATTCTGTGAAAATATCTTTAAAAAAAAGAAGTGAAATAAAGACTTTTCAGATATACAAATACTGAAAGAATTCATTACTAGCAGACCTACACTACAAGAAATGTTAAAAGACATCCTACAGGCAGAAAGAAAATGTCACCAGATAGAAATCTAGATCTACACAAAAGAATGAAGAGAGTTACGAGAAATATTAACTACATGGATAAATAGAAAGGATGTTTTTCTTATTATTTAAATCTCTTTTGAAGGTTATATGTGTAAATAAAAGTATGACAAAAATAGCACCAAGGCCAGGTAAAAATTGGAGGTATACTATTATAAGGTTCTCATACTATTTGTGAAGTGGGATAATACCACTTGGAGGTAGACTATGATAAGTTAAAGACTTATACTATAAACCTTAAAGCAATCACAAAATAACAAAACAGAATAAAAATGGAATTTAAGACGTACTCATTAATGGAACAGAAGGCAGAAAAAGAGAGTGAAGGGAACAAAGAACAGATGGTAAAAAAAAAAGGAAACAAATAGTAAAACGGTAGATTTAAAACCTTCCCACAAAGAAAACTCCAGGCTGAGACTGCTTCACTGGTGAATCCTTCCAAACAGCAAAGGAGCAAATAATGTCAATACTACCTAAACTCTTTTGGAGGATAGAGAAGGAGAGGTAACACTTCCCAACCTGTTTGATGGGGCCAGTATATCCCTGATACCAAAGCCCAAAAAGAAAAATAAATTATAGACTAACATCCCTCATGAACACAGATACAAAATTCCTGAATAAATCAATAGCAAATCCAATAAGGTATTATATAAAAAGGATAATGTATCATGATCTTGCAGGAATGCAAGGTTAGTTTAACATTCAGAAATAAATATTAGTTTAGTAAGTTAGGTTCAGTCATATTAACTGATTAAAGGAGAAAAACCATATAATCTTCTCAATAAATAGAGAAAAAATATTTGATAAAATTCCTGAATAAGACTCTGAAATGAGGAATTGAAGGAAATTCTTTCACCTGATAAAGGGTACCTATTAAAAAATCTACAGCTAACAACATAATTGTGAAAATACTGAATTTTTCCCCATAAGATGTGCTTCATTCAAGAATGTCCAGTCACGACCTGTCTTCACTATTGTGTACAAGGTTCTAGCCAGTGCAATAATACAAGGAAAAGAAATAAAATGTAAGCACCTACAAAAAAGCTCGTAAAACTAATAAGTGAATTTTGCAAAGTTGAAGGATACAAACCAGGTCAATATACAAAAATCAATTTCATTTCTATATAATTAGCAATAAATATTGGAAAACAAAATTTAAAATTTACAATAGAATGCAAAAGCATGAAATTCTCAAAGGTATATTTCACAAAATATGTGCAAGACTTGTATACCAAAAACTAAAAAACACTGGTGAGAAAAATTAAAGAAATCCTATGCAAAAGCAGACATATGCCAGGTTTATGGATAGGAAGACTCAATGCTGTCAAGATTACCAATTCTCCTTAAATTGACCTATCAGTTAAATGTGATCACAATCAAAGATACAAATTTTTTTAAGGATGGAAAATAACAAGCTTATTCTGAAACACAAACGGAAATGCAAAGGACCTAAAATGGTGAAGACAGTCCTGGAGAAGAACATAGTGAAGGACTCAGGGAATTCTATAAAGCTACAGTTAGCAATACAGTGTGGTACTGGCATAAAGACAGACCAAGAGAACAATGGAACAAAACAGAGAATCCAGAATTAAAGCCCCACAGAGGAGAATGGATAAATAACTTGCGGTAGGTAGACTTATACAATGGAATATGTAGTACAAAACAATAAAAAATAATAAATTATTACTACATTCAACAACATGGATGAATCTCATAGGCATACTGGTGAGTGAAAGGGGACAGACGCAAATACATAACATACGTTTCCATTTTTCTATACATTTTAAGAACGGGAAAAACATTATCTAGGGTGCTGTAAGTCAGAAAAATTACTTCTGTTGGGGATTACTAAATGGAAGGGGCTTGAGGCTGCCTTCTGAGGTGTTGATAGTGTTTTATATCTTGACCTAGGTGGTGGTTACATGGGTATAAACATATGTAAAAAAATAACTGAGCTGCACACTTATTAGAAGTAGCACACTTATTAGAAGTAGCACACTTGCTGCACTTTATTGTATTTGTTATTCCTCCATAAAAAGAGGCAGCAGTTAATGAGTACCTTTTGTTAATCTGGGTGATGTAGTCAACAAAATTAAGAAAACTTTTTTTGGAAAGTGCAGACTATCCTAGTACTGGTCAAACACAGGCCACTCCAGCTAAATAGGGTCATCTTCAGGGACTAAGGATACCTAAGAGATAGACTGGAAGTACCAAAAAACTTCTCATCAGATCTACAATCAGACACCTGTTTTCTCTCTTTGTCCCCAAGCAACGGTTTACAAAGTGAGTCATTATAGAACCCTGGTGTCTTAACTTCCTGGTGCCACCCTTCCTCCAATTTCCATGTACTTTGGTGAAAAAACTATTATCCTCCTAAGACCTACTGTTAATAGATGTCTCTGTAAAACTAACAATAACAATAAACCTTTAAATAGCTCTTACTATGTATCAGACACTGTGTTAGGGACTTTGCATGCATTGTGTGCTTTAACCCTCAAAACACTATGAAAAAGATTCATCTTCATTTTACAGATGATGATGACTGAGGCATAGAGAGTTTAAGTAACTTGCCTAAGGTCACACAACTAGTGAGTGACAGAGCTGGGATTCAATCCCAGGCAACCAGACTCTAGAGCTTGTGCTCTTAACCACTACAATCTACCTGTCAGTAAGAATGAACAAGATCACTCACTGATATCTGTTTCAAGGGGTAAATTTCTACTCTTCGTGTAAATTTGTAATTGTGTAGACCCAAATTGTAACTGATCTCTGCCCTCCTTCTATTCACTGTATATGTATCATCTTTCCTGAAAACTTTCATCCACCAACCAGATGGAAAATGCGGAGACACACGTAACTGTAGCATAAGTAGGTTACAGGGACACATCCTTCCCTATCAATCTCTGCCTCTTGCTTAATACAAAAAAAGCTCAAGCTGTCATGGTAAGCAAGAAAGTGACTGAATTGTCTGATTTTTAGGATCCATAATGAGTCACAACTGGCCTGCACTTTTGTGTTTTACAAATATACAGAGAACAGACTGGTATATGTAGCTAAGGTGCTAAATTATGTAGGCATCAATCCAAAGCTTTAAAAAAATTGTTTCTTTATATTGAGTATGTTTTCCAAACGAAAGCTTCCTTACTGGCTATTAATGGGTTGTGGCTTTTTTCTATGCCTCATTGTTATCCTCATGATCACACGTAGTCACATAATGGGGGTTAGAACGGAAAAAAAACCCCCACTGAAGTATTGAATTTAAGACATTTCCCTATTATATTAGCCATCAACCACAGTTTCTCTAGTTTACATCCTGGGAAAATATTACCATATCCCATACTTACCGAATCCACGAGATTTTCTGTTTTATCTATCAATAATTCCAATCTTTCGCCTCGCTGAGCTACCAGATCTGAAAATGTTGGAAAAACAAAAAATATCATGTTTATATTACAAATCTACTAATTTTGCTTTTAAGCCAAATCTGATTTTAATTATTGTTGGTATTCTTGACAACTCATATTTACTACGGAAGCACTTATATCTTTAAGTAATGAAAGACTTTAGTAAAGCTTATCAACTAAAGTAGGTGTTGTCAGTTTTTTTGTAAAGGGCCAGACACTAAATATTTTAGGCTTTGTGGACCAAATGGTCTCAATTGCAATTACTGAACTCTGTCAGACATAAACAATACATAAACGAATGGGCATGACTGTGTTCCAATGAAACTTTATTTAGAAAAAGAGGCCAGATTTGATCCAAGAGCTGTAGTTTGCAAACACCTGAATTAAGGGTATGATCTGAGAGTAAAAACAAAAAAAGAACCTTCAAAATAAATGAGAGTTGGACATTTCCAGAATTGCAGTGTGAGGAGCTCCACAGAGCCTCTCTCCAATAAAACCACCATAACTGGTAAAAATTATAAAAACAAACAAAAACAATTTAAAGTCTCTGAAACCTGTGAATGTCCTAAGGGCATACAGCAAATGGAGAAACATTTACACAAGAAAATCAATGAATTCTTAGTAAGAAAAGTGAGAGTCTATGGCATTTGAGATCTACATGATCTACTCCATGCTTCAGTTCAGTGAGATGGAAGCTCTACTCCTGGCAAATAAAGCCTGGGAGCACTATTTCCCCTCAGGTCCCATTCAAAAGCTATGCTTTCCCTCCAGGAGGGGCAACTCATCAGCATTTCTCCTCCTACCTCACCCCATCCCCAGGTCCATAAGGCAGAAGCTCTATTCCAGCATGGTGTGACCAGTAGGTGTGAGGCTTCCTCCATCTACGTTGCCCCCATGCACAGGGCAGAAGCTCTACCACAGGTGGCAGGCCAAGAATAGTGAGCTCTGAGTGCCCCTGCCCTGACGTAACTCATAGAGTAGAGGTTCCACACTGGGAGAGGCAAGCCAAGAAAACCAGGGTTACCCAGCACTCCACTTGTAGGGCAAGGGTGTCACTCCAAGAGAAGCAGTCCACTGTCCCTATCCATAGCTCCAGAACAGTGGTTCATAGATTGTTCCCAGGGGGAAAGGCAGGACTTAAGAACAGAGAGCTTTCCTAAGAGAATAGACTCTATTTGGAACAGAGTATGGGGAAGTTCAAGCCTAAGGGTGCTGTCAAAAACAATGGAGATTTGGGAGATAAGCAGTTACAGTGAAGCTGGGAGCTTCATGAGAATAACAAGCTAAACCATGTGACAGCTAGAAGTTTAACAGAGAGTACCTGGGGGAAGAGTCAGCTAAGAAGAACCCTCCTGAGGTCAGAACAAATACCTAAGACTGGCCTCAAACACAAGGGAACCCAAATCGAATTAGATCACTGGAGGACTTTATGTATGGGAAACTGTCAGAAAAATAAAAATGGAGCAATTAGCCTGCAATTAGTGGAGGCTAACAGCTGGGTGAGGTACCACAGAGGCAGGCTTAATAGGGAGATTAGGAAAAGAAACAAGAGAGCTGTGTCATTCCAGGGTGACTGTGTGCATGCCCAAGGCTGTTCCCTCTGAGAGGTGACATTAGAGGCCGCACACTGTGGGAGAAATAGACTTCAAAGAAAAAGTGCAGCCAAGTCACTAAACAAATAAACCAGCAAACAATACACCCTAGGAGTTGGGAATCAGTACCCAGAGTTGCTACAATACATTACCCAAAATGTCCAATTTTCAAAAAAAGTTATGATATGAAAAGAAACAGGAAAGTGTGATCCATACACAGGAAAAAGAGCAGAAATTAGAAACTTACTTGGGGGAGGGGGAGCTCAGCTGTTTCACTCAACAATGAAATGAAATTAGAAATCAATAACAAGGAAAACTTATGGGATGAAGTAAAAGCAGTGAATAGAAGGAAATTTATAGCAGCAAACACCTACATTACAGAGAAGAAAAATGTTATAGACTGAATTGAGTCCCCACAAATTCATATATTGAAGCCCTAACCCCTAATGTGATAGTATTCGGAGATGGGGTCTTTGAGAGATCATTAGATTTAGATGAGGCCATGAAGGCTTATGATGGGATTAGTGGCCTTATAAGAAGAGACACCAGAGAGCCTGCTCCCTGTCTTACTTCCAGCCATGTGAGGACACAGTGATAAGGCATCATCTGCAAGCTGGGAAGAGAGTTCCCATCAGAGCCCAACCATGCAGGCACCCTGATCTTAGAATTCCAGCCTCCAGAACTGTGAGAAAATCAATTTCTGTTGTTTAAACCACCCAGTCTATAGTAATTTTTTATAGTACTCTAAGTTGACTAAGACAAAAGATCCCAAATTAATAACCTATTGTTCTATCTTAACGAACTGGAAAAAGAAGAGCAAACTAAATCCAAAGCTAACAGAGGGAAGTAGATAATAAACATTAGAGCAGAAAAAATATATAGATCATAAAAGAAAAATAGAGAAAATCAATGAAACCAAAAGTAGGTTTGAAAAGATCAACAAAATTGACAAATATTTGCATAAACAGACAAAAAAAAGAGAATACTCAAATTACTAAAATAATAACTATCAAATTCATAGAAATGAAAGGGATCCTAAGAGAATACTATGAACAAGAGTATGTCAACATATTAGATAAATGAAATGGATAAATTCCTAGAAAGACACCAACCACCAAAACAGACTCAAGAAGAAACAGAATATCTGAATAGAGCTACAACAAATAAAGAGATTGAATCAGTAATTTTTAAACTTTGCAGAAAGAAAAGCACAAGCACAGATGGCTTCAAGGGTGAATTCTACCAAACATTTCAAGAAGAATTAATACCAATTTTTCACAAATTCTTTTAAAAATAGAAGAGGGAACACTTGCAACTTATCCTATAAGGTCAGTATTACTCTGATATCAAAACCAGATAAAGATATCACAAGAAAATAATAGATCAATATCTCTTATGAATAAAGACATAAGAAGTCCTCAGTAAAGTACTGGCAAAATGAATCCAGCAATATATAAAAAGGATTATATACCATGATGAAGTGGCATTTGTTTCAGAAATGCAAGGTTGATTTAGTATTCAAAAATCAATTATTGTAATGTTTTAATAAAATAAATAAAGGACAAAAAACAATATGATCATTTCAATAGATACAAAAAAGGACTTGACAAAAACCAACACCTTTACATGATAACTCAGCAAACAAGAAATAGAAGGGAACTTCCTGAACCTGACAAATAGCATCTATGAAAGAACCACAGCTAACATCATACGTAACTGTGAAAGTCTTCCTAAGATCAGGAATAAGACAAGGATGTCCACTCTTGCTACTTTTATTCAACACTGTACCGGAGGTTCTAGCCAGGGCAATTAGGCAGGAGAAAGAAATGAAAGTTATCCAGATTGGAAAGGAAGAATTAAAACTCTACTTTCAGATGGTATGATCCTATATACATAAAATCATAAGGAACTATTAAATGAGTTCAACAAGATTGCACAAGATCAAAATATAAAAACCGACTGTATTTCTATACATGAGCAATGAAAAATCCAAGAACAAAAGAGAAAAATTCCATTTACAATAGCATAAAAAAATGGGAACAAGGCAAGAAAGATGTTGGAAGAGAGATACTATTAAAAAGAAATTATTCTGGCACTTGTCAAAAATGGTAAGAAAGACTTTATTCAAGACTATTGCAATAGGGGTCAAGATTATAGGGGAGAATAGGGGAGAGAGACTGAGCTCAACTCTGAATATAACAAGGACAAGTGATGTCAGCATCATAGTGGCATAAGATATTCCTTTTTGTCCCCCCTTTTAAACAACTAGTTAGGCATCCATCCATGAACAAAAGTCCCTCTGTTAGAGTTCTGGGATCCAGATATGCCAAGGGACCTGGGAGGAGTCTCATCCACCTGTGCATCAGTAATAGGCAGAAAGACCATTGTATGAGCTGTGGAATCAGCAGAACCGGTGAACTTGCCCCAATCCCTTTTGGCCATGGTTGGCTTGGGGAAAACCTGAAGAGTACTGACTTGAGCAGGTACCCAAGGACAAAAGAGAATTTGTAGAACTCCAGCCTTGCTGAGGGGAGATTCCAGCATGCTACTGGAGCAAAACAAATTTGAGGCTGGGACCTCCATGACTGGGGGAAGGGGGAAGGGGGAAGGGGGAAGGGGGAAGGGAAGAAGCAGGTAAGAATATCAATATTAAAGGGATATAGTTCCTGATGACTCTGTTCAGGACTTCAGTGGAAAGTCCATCCGTGAGCTTCTGGGAAACCCTCACCCGATGATCCCCTCACCAGTCCCACAGTCACCCCCAATGCCTAGAGTGCAAGACTCACACCTCCCCCCGCTCTCCGGCCAGCTCCTTATATGTGCTCCTGAGTTCAGTGGCAAGAGCAAGCTCCAATAAAAGTAGTGCTCTCAAAATATCTGACCAGGGTCTATGTGAAAGGGAGAAACCATAAAATTGAACTGTAGTGCTACCTTCTGAAAAACAAAAGAGAGGTTTCTAGCAGACATTCTGGTGAGCTGTAAGACCAGACAAGACATAAAAGCTTAATAATTATGCCACAAGAGGGAGCAAGAAGCATGGAGCAGGTATATCCACGCAAGGTCAGAGAAAACCCCAGATATAACAGGACGTATGAACAGTATTTCCCACCTGAAGGCAATTAGCAAAGCTTTGAGGCGGTGTCTGCTACTTCATATGTGAAAGCAGTGACACAAAACTCCAAGGAACATGAAGAATCAAGGAAACATGATATCACCAAAAGGTAATAATCATTCACCAATAACCAAAATCAAAGACATGAAATTTTAGGATCTAGATGATAAAGAATTCAAAATAGCAGTTTTGAGGAAACCAAAAGAGCAGCAAGAGAACACAGAAAGAGAATTCAATGAAATCAGGAAAACAGTACATGAACAAAATCTGAAATTTAACAAAGAGATAGAAATCATGGAAAACAAACAAACAGAAATTCTGGAGCTGAAGAATTCAATGAGTAAAATGAAAAATGCAATAGAGAGCATCTATCTCAGAGTAGACTGAGTGGAAGATAGACTAAATGAGCTAAAGGATAGGAAATCTGAAATCAGAGGATAACAAAGAAAAAATAATGAAAATGAGTGATTTAGAAAGCCTATGTGATCTATAGGACTCCATCAAACATACAAATATTATAATAACTGGGGTTCCAGAAGGAAAAGAGAGGGATAAAGGGCAGAAAAGTTATTAAAGATATAATAGCTGAGAACTTCCCAAACTCAAGGAAAGACTGGGACATCCAAATTCATGACGCTAATCACCCTATTATCTCAATGCAAAAAGACCTTCTTAAGATAAATTATGATGAAACTGTCAAAAATCAAAGATAAAGAGAAATTCCTATAAGCAGCCAGAGGAAAAAGATTGTGACCTGCAAAAGAACCCCCATTAGGTTATCAGCAGTTTTCTCAGCAGAAACCCTACATGCCAGGAGAGAGTGGAATGACACATTCAAAATGTTGAAAGAAAAAAACTGTCAGCCAAGAATACTCTATATGGAAAAGTTATCCTTCTGATATGAAGGAGAAATAAAGATGTTCCCAGACAAACATAAGCTGAGGGATCTCATCACCACCAGACCCGCAATGCAAGAAATGCTGAATGGAAAAGATGCTAATTAGTGAAATGAAAACATATGAAAGTATATAATACACTGGTAAAGGTAAGTATGCAGATTTAGAACACTCTAATTCTGTAATAGGATGGTGTCTTAAACACAACTATAGTATAAAGGTTAAAGCAAAAGAGTAGTAAAAATAACTACAGCTACTGGAGAGGAGTCACGATGGTGGAATAGGAGGACGTGGAATTTGTCGCTCCTCACAAATACATCAAGAATACATCTACAAATGGAACAATTCTCATACAGCACCTGCTGAACATTAGCAGAGGACTTCAGACAACCTAAAAGGACAAGAAAAATCCCCTCAAAACCAGGCAGGATGAAAGAAAGAAGAAAAAAAGAAAAGAGGAATCAAAACAGGGACCAGCAATCTGGCGGGAAGCTGAAGGTGAGGGGAGGTCCCCACACTCAGAAAAGCTCCCTCACAGTGGGGAAATCAGCTGGGACAGAAACGGACCTTTGGGGGATCAAAGGAGAATGCAGTGGACGCTCTGTGGAAGGCAGGACAAAAAACTGCATGCATGGTCTACACTGCAGCTCTGCACATTCCGGCCTGAGTTGTGAGTTGCCTGTTGCGGAGGGGGGCTGGGTGCTGGAAAGTGGGGTTTGGAGTGCGGACCCAGGGAGGGGACAGCTGTTGGCTGTGAAAAGACAGCCTGAAGGGACAGGAGTAAGGAGCTCCACAACCAGGAAAGTCTGTGGGAAAAGCCCAGGATACCATAGAAGGTGTCATTGTTCAGTGGTGCGTGAGGGGTGGAGCCACCATTACAACCCCTTTCCCCACCCGCCGGCTTCTTCAGCCTCTACAGGCACTGAGAGGGGCTCCCATCTGAGCAGGCCCACTTGCCCCTCGAGCTGGGGTCTCTGCCCGTGGGCTCTGGGGGACTGAGCGCTGCACATCCCAAAGCCTCCTTGGGAATCAGCTCTGGGCACCCTTGCCTGGGACCAAAGTCTGCCAATGCTGGCGGGGGCTGAGAACTAAAGTGTGGGGTTGGGAGAATGGGTCTGGGGAGAGGAGTGCTGTTGGCTGTGTGGATACAGCAGAGGGGACAGGAGTGAGGGGATGCATGGCTGGGAATGCCCCTAGAGGAAGTGTGGTCTGCCTGGAAAGCGAGGCACCATTGTTGAGAGACACGTGGGGGGCAGGGCCCCCACATTCCAGCTTCTGCCTCCGCGGGCACTGGGAGGGACTCTCACCAGAGCGAGTGTGCTAGTCTGTTGCAACTGCCTGCTGGTTCTGCCACCGCAGGCAATTTGCACACAGCCCAACTGTGGCCGCTGTACCCCTCCCTGGCCTGAGTAAGTGTGCCGCAAGCAGCCACTGCTTTCGCTCCCTCTTGCCTGGGCAAGGAACAGATGCCTGAGGGTGGTGCACACGCAGAGGTGGGGTCAAAACCAAAGCTGAGGCCCAGGGGCAGTGCGACTAAGGAAGAGGAAAGGAAATCTTTCTGTGCAGCTGCGCAAGCTGTGGATTAAATCCCTGAGATTGGCTTGCTAAATCTTGCGTCTGTGGAATACCTGAGTAGACAACGAGTGTTCCACAACTGAGACCAGTCTAGCCTTTCCAGCAGTGGACTCTGGGGGCAAGGAGTCTGGCCAGGTCAGAGTCTGAGCTGGCCCCACAGTACCCACAGCAGGTCCCGAGGCCTAACTAGAGGTATTGAAGGCCTCCTGGGGAGGCAGGGATTGGCTCTGGCTCACTGTGGGGGCAAGGACACTGACAGAGGAGGTCCCAGGAAAATATTCTTATTACTATTATTCTTTTTTTGTTTGTTTCATTTTGTTCAGTTGTTGGTGTTGTTTTTATTATTTTTTACCTTTTTATTCTTTATTTTTATTTAAAAAGAATTTTTTAACATATATTTTTAAATTTTTACTTTACTTTTTTGTTG
Source organism: Balaenoptera borealis (assembly GCF_965194805.1). Taxonomy (NCBI): domain Eukaryota; kingdom Metazoa; phylum Chordata; class Mammalia; order Artiodactyla; family Balaenopteridae; genus Balaenoptera; species Balaenoptera borealis. The sequence goes on along the minus strand of NC_138881.1, from coordinate 129,334,772 downwards.
TTTTGTGGGTTTTTTCTTGTTTTTGTTCTTTCCCTTTTATTTTTTATTGTTTTTTATGTCTCTATTTTGTTTCCTTCACTTATTTTGCTGTTTGCTTTCTGTTTTAGTTTTATTTTTCATTTTTTTGTTTTTGTTAGTTTAGTCCTTATGGACTATTCTCATCTTTGAATTCCTTTGTTTGTGCTCTTGTTTTGTTTTTCTTTTCTTTTCTTTTTTCTGTGTGTGTGTGTTTGTTGTGTTGCTGCTGCTGTCTGTTTGCTGTTGTTTTTGCCATTTGTCTTGGGTTTTGTTTGTCTGTTTGTTTTCTTTTCTATTTTTCCTTTTTTTCTCTGGTCACTCTGTGAAGCTTGCAGGCTCTTGGCTCCCTGGCCAGGGGTCGGGCCTGGGCCTCCGGGGTGGGAGTGCCAACTCCAGGACACTGGACTGCCAGAGAATCCCCGGGCCCAGGGAATATTAATCGGTGCATGTGCTCCTGGAGGTATCCACATCAACACCAGGACCCAGCCCCACGCAACTGCCTGCAGGCTGCAGGGCTGGACACCTCACGCCAAACAACCAACAAGACAGGAACACAGCCCCACCCATCAGCAGACAGACTGCCTAAAGTTGTACTAAGCTCACAGAAACCCCAAAACACACCACCTGATGCGGCCCTGCCCTAAGAGGTAAAAGACTCAGTTCCACCCACCAGAGCACAGGCACCAGTCCCTTCCACCAGGAAGCCTACACAAGCCCCTAGACCAACTTCACTCACTAGGGGGCAGACAACAGAAGCAAGAGGAATTACGACCCTGCAGCCTGTGGAAAGGAGACCATAAACACAGTAGGTTAGACAAAATAAGATGACAAAGAAATATGTTGCAGATGAAGGAGCAAGGTAAAAACCCACAAGACCAAATAAATGAAGAGGAGATAGGAAATCTACCTGAAAAATAATTCAGAGTAATGATAGTAAAGATGATTCAAGATCTTGAAAAGAGAATGTAGGCAAGGATAGAGAAGATACAAGAAATGTTTAACAAGCACCTAGAAGAACTAAAGAACAAACAATCAGTGATGAACAACACAATAACTGAAATGAAAAATATACTAGAAGGAATTAACAGCAGAATAACTGAGGCAGAAGAACAGAGAAGTGAGCTGGAAGATAGAATGGTGGAAATAACTGCCATGGAAAAGAATATAGAAAAAAGAATGAAAAGAAATGAAGACAGCCTAAGAGACCTCTGGAACATTAAACACGCCAACATTTGAATTACAGGGGTCCGAGAAGAAGAGAAAGGGAAAGGTCCTGAGAAAATATGTGAAGAGATTGTAGTTGAAAACTTCCCTAACGTGGGAAAGGAAATAGTCAATCAAGTCCAGGAAGTGCAGAGAGTCCCATACAGGATAAACCCAAGGAGAAAAACACCGAGACACATATTAATCAAACTAACAAAAATTAAATACAAAGAAAAAATATTAAATGCAGCAAGGGAAAATCAACAAATAACCTACAAGGGAATCCCCATAAGGTTATCAGCTTATTTTTCAGCAGAAACTCTGCAGGCCAGAAGGGAGTGGCAGGACATATCTCAAGTGATGAAAGGGAAAAACCTACAACCAAGATTACTCTACTCAGCGAGGATCACATTCAGATTCGATGGAGAAATCAAAAGCTTTACAGACAAGCAAAAGCTAAAAGAATTCAGCACCACCAAACCAGCTTTACAGCAAATGCTAAAGGAACTTCTCTAGGTGGGAAACACAAGAAAGGAAAGGACCCACAAGAACAAACCCAAAACAATTAAGAAGATGGTAATAGGAACATACATATCTATAATTACCTTAAGTGCAAATGGATTAAATGCTCCAACCAAAAGACACAGACTAGATGAATGCATTCAAAAACAAGACCCGTATATATCCTGTCTACAAGAGACCCACTTCAGACATAGAAACATATACACACTGAAAGTGAGGGGATGGAAAAAGATATTCCATACAAATGGGAATCGAAAGAAAGCTGGAGTAGCAATACTCATATCAGAAAACATAGACTTTAAAATAAAGACTATTATAAGAGATAAAGAAGGACACTACATAATGATCAAGGGCTCGATCCAGGAAAATATAACAATTGTAAATATTCATACACCCAACATAGGCACATCTCAGTACATAAGGCAAATGCTAACAGCCATAAAGGGGAAATTGACAGTAACACAATAATAGTGGGGGACTTTAACACCCCACTTACACCAATGGACAGATCATCCAGACAGAAAATAAATAAGGAAACACAAGCTTTAAATGATACAATAGACCACATAGACTTAATTGATATTTATAGGACATTCTACCCAAAAGTGGCAGAATACACTTTCTTCTCAAGTGCTCACGGAACATTCTTCAGGATAGATCACATCTTGGGTCACTATCAAGCCTCAGTAAACTTAAGAAAATTGAAATCATATCAAGCATCTTTTCTGACCACAACGCTATGAGATTAGAAATCAATTACAGGAAAAAAAATTGTAAAAAATACAAACACATGGAGGCTACACAATATGTTACTAAATAACAAAGAGATCACTGAAGAAATCAAAGAGGAAATCAAAAAATACCTAGAGACAAATGACAATGAAAACACAATGACCCAAAATCTATGGGATGCAGCAAAAGTAGTTCTAAGAAGGAAGTTTACAGCAATACAACCCTACCTCAAGAAACAAGAAAAATCTCAAATAAACAAGCTAACCTTACACCTAAAGCAACTAGAGAAAAAACGAACAAAACCCAAAGTTAGTAGAAGGAAAGAAATCATTAAGATCAGAGCAGAAATAAATGACATAGAAATGAAGAAAACAATAGCAAAGATCAATGAAACTAAAAGCTGGTTGAGAAGATAAACAAAATTGATAAACCTTTAGCCAGACTCATCAAGTAAAAAAGGGAGAGGATCCAAATCAATAAAATTAGAAATGAAAAATGAGAAGATACAACTGACACCACAGAAATACAAAGGATCATAAGAGACTACTACAAGTAACTCTATGCCAATAAAATGGACAACCTGGAAGAAATGGACAAATTCTTAGAAAAGTACAACCATCCAAGACTGAATCAGGAAGAAATAGAAAATATGACCAGACAAATCACAAATAATGAAATTGAAGCTGTGATTAAAAATCGTCCAACAAACAGAAGTCCAGGACCAGATGGCTTGACAGGCGAATTCTATCAAACATTTAGAGAAGAGCTAACACCAATACTTCTCAAACTCTTCCCAAAAACTGCAGAGGCTGGAACACTCCCAAACTCATTCTACGAGGCCACCATCACCCTGACACCAAAACCAGACAAAGATACCACAAAAAAGAAACTTACAGGCCAATATCACTGATGAACACAGACTCAAAAATCCTGAACAAAATACTAGCAAACAGAATCCAACAACACATTGAAAGGATCATACACCATGACCAACTGGGATTTACACCAGGGAAGCAAGGATTCTTCAACATACGAAAATCAATGTGATACACCATATTAACTAATTGAAGAAGAAAAACCATATGATCATCTCAATAGATGCAGAAAAAGCTTTTGACAAAATTCAACACCCATTTACGATAAAAACTCTCCAGAAAGTGGGCATAGGGAGAACCTACCTCAATATAATAAAGGCCATATATGACAAACCCACAGCAAACATCATTCTCGATGGTGAAAAACTGAAAGCATTTCCTCTAAGATCAGGAACAAGACTAGGATGTCCACTCTCGCCACTATTATTCAGCATAGTTTTGGAAGTCCTAGCCACGGCAATCAGAGAAGAAAAAGAAATACAAGGAATCCAAATTGGAAAAGAAGAAGTAAAACTGTCACTGTTTGCAGATGACATGATACTGTACATAGAAAATCCTAAAGATGCCACCAGAGAACCACTAGAGCTAATCTATGAATTTGGTAAAGTAGCAGGATACAAAATTTATACGCAGAAATCACTTGCATTCCTATACGCTAACAACAAAAGATCAGAAGGAGAAATCAAGGAAACAATCCCATTTACCATTGCAACAAAAAGAATAAAATACCTAGGATAAACCTACCCAAGGAGGCAAAAGACCTGTATGCAGAAAACTATAAGATACTGATGAAAGAAATCAAAGATGACAAAAACAGCTGGAGAGATATACTGTGTTCTTAGATTGGAAGAATCAATATTTTGAAAATGACTATACTATGTAAAGCAATCTACAGATTCAATGCAATCCCTATCAAATTACCAATGGCATTTTTCACAGAACTAGAACAAAAAAGTTCACCATTTGTATGGAAACACAAAAGACCCCAAATAACCAAAGCAATCTTGAGAAAGAAAAACGGAGCTGGAGGAATCAGGCTCCCTGACTTCAGACTATACTACAAAGCTACCGTAATCAAGACAGTATGGCAATGGCACAAAAATAGAAATATAGATCAATGGAACAGGATAGAAAGCCCAGAGATAAACTGACATACCTATGGTCACCTAATCTATGACAAAGGAGGCAAAAATATACAATGGAGAAAAGACAGCCTCTTCAATAAGTGGCGCTGGGAAAACTGGACAGCTACATGTAAAAGAATGAAATTAGAACACTCCCTAACACCATACACAAAAATAAACTCAAAATGGATTTAAGACCTAAATGTAAGGCCAGACACTATAAAACTCTTAGAGAAAAACACAGGCAGAACACTCTTTGACATAAATCACAGCAAGATCCATTTTGACCCACCTCCTAGAGTAATGAGAATAAAAACAAAAATAAACAAATGGGACCTAATGAAACTCAAAAGTTTTTGCACAGCAAAGGAAACCATAAACAAGACGAAAAGCCAGCCCTCAGAACGGGAGGAAATATTTGCAAACAAAGCAACTGACAAAGGATTAATCTCCAACATATACAAACAGCTCATGCAGCTCAATATCAAAAAAACACACAAGCCAATCAAAAAATGGGTGGATGACCTAAATAGATATTTCTCCAAAGAAGACATACAGATGGCCAAGAGGCACATGAAAGGATGATCAACATCACTAATCATTAGAGAAATGCAAATCAAAACTACAATGAGGTATCACCTCACACTGGTTAGAATCGCCATCTCAAAAAATCTACAAACAATAAATGCTGGAGGGGGTGTGGAGAAAAGGGAACCCTCATGCACTGTTGGTGGGAATGTAAACTGATACAGCCACTATGGAAAACAGTATGGAGGTTCCTTAGAAAACTAAAAATAGAACTACCATATGACCCAGCAATCCCACTACTGGGCATATACCCTGAGAAAACCATAACTCAAAAAGAGACATGCACCCCAGTGTTCACTGCAGCACTATTTACAATAGCCAGCACATGGAAACAACCTAAATGTCCAATGACAGATAAAGAAGATGTGGTACATATATACAATGGAATATTACTCAGCCATTAAAAGGAATGAAATTGGGTCATTTGCAGAGACGTGGATGGACCTAGAGAGTGTCATACAGAGTGAGTAAGTCAGAAAGAGAAAAACAAATATCGTATATTAACACACATATGTGGAATCTAGAAAAATGGTATAGATGATCTTATTTGCAAAGCAGAAATAGAGACACAGACATAGAGAACAAATGTACGGATACCAAGGGGGAAAGTGGGGCGGGGGTGAGGAAATTGAAATTGACACATATACATTATTGATACTATGTATAAAATAGACAACAAATGAGAACATACTGTATAGCACAGGGAACTCTCCTTAATGCACTCTGGTGACCTAAATGGGAAGGAAATCCAAAAAAGAGGCAATATATGTGTATGTATAACTGATTAATTTTGCTGTACAGTAGAAACTAATACAACATTGTAAAGCAACTATACTCCAATAAAAACTAATTAAAAAATAACTAGAACTACTATAATTTGTTAATGAATGCACAATATAAAAAGAGGTAAAGTGTGATGTCAAAAAGATAAAATAGGGATAGTAAATGGGTGGAGCTTTGTATGCAAAGTTAAGTTGCTATCAGCTTAAAATGGACTATTTTATCTATAAGAGCCTTTATGTAAGCCCAATGGAAACCACAAAACAAAAATCTATATTAGATTCACAAAAGACAAAGAAAGGGGAAATAGAGGACACAACCACAGAAAATCACCAATTTTAAAAGGTAAGCAGAAGTAGAGAGAAATAGGAACAATGAAACTATAAAACAGGCAGAAAGCAATGAATGAAATGTAATTAGTAAGTCCTTTCATATCAATAATTACTCAAACTGTAAATGGATTGAATTCACCAATCAAAAGGCACAGAGTGGTTGGACAGATAGAAAAACAAGACTCAACTATATGCTGCCTACAAGAGACTCACTTCCAGATTTAAGTCCACACACAGGCTCAAAGTGAAGGGATAGACAAAGATATTCCATGCAAGTAGAAACCAAAAGAAAGTGGGTATAACTATACTTATATCACACAAAATAAGACTGTATACCAAAAATGGTAACAAGAGACACATAAGGTCATTATAAAATAATAAAGTGGTCAATTCATTAAGAAGATATAACAATCAATGATATGCTCACACGATATCAGAGCACCTAATTATCTTAGGCAAATACTAAAAGATCTGAAGGGAGAAATAGACAATACAATAATATTAGGGGACTTCAATACCCCACTTTTAGCAATGGATAGATCATCCAGACAGAAAATCAAAAAAGAAACATTGGACTCAAAACACACATTAGACCAAGTGAACCTAACAGACATGTACAAAACAATTCATCCAACAGCAGCAGAATACACAGTCTTCTCAAGTGCACACAGAACATTCTCCAGGATAGATCATCTGATAGGACACAAAACAAGTCTTAACTAACTCAAGAAGATTGAAATCATACTATCTTTTTTGTCCACAATGGTATGAAACTAGATATCAACAATAAAAGGAAAGCTAGAAAATCTACAAATATGTGGAAATTAAATAACACACTCCTGAACAACCAATGGGTCAAAGAATAAATCAAAATGGAAATAAAAAATATCTTGAAACAAGTAAAAATGGAAAGACAACACACTAAAACCTATAGGATGCTGCAAAAGCAGTCTCAAAGGGAAATTTATAGTGATAAATGCATATATTAAGAAAATAGATCTCAAATAAACAACCTAACTTTACACTTCAAGGAACTAGAAAAAGAACAAAGTAAGCCCAAAGTTAGTAGAAGAAAGGAAATAACAAAAATCATGGTGGAAATAACTGAAATAGAGACCAGAAAAACAATAGAAAATATCAGCAAAACTAAGAGCTGGTTTTCTGAAAAGATAAACAAAATTGACAAAGCTTTGGCTAGACTAAGAAAAAAAGAGGACCCAAATAAATAAAATCAGAAATGAAAGAGAAGATATCACAACTGATAGCTCATATGATAGCTCAGAAATACAAAGGACCATAAGAGACTACTATGAAAAGTTATATGCCAACAAACTGGATAACCTAGAAGAAATGAATATATTCCTAGAAACATACAACCTACCAAGACTAAATCAGAAAGTAATAGAAACTCTGAAGATTCTAATAATGAACAAAGAGATTGAATCAGTAATCAAAAGCCTCCCAACAGAGAAAAGCCCAGTACCAAATGGCTTCACTGGTGAATTCTACCAAACATTTAAAGGGAAGTTAATGCCAATTCATCTCAAACTCTTTGAAAAAAACTGAAGAGGAGGAAATACTTCCAAACGCATTTTACAAGGCCAGCATTACCCTGATACCAAAGCCAGATAAGGACACTATGAGAAAACAAAACTAGATCAATATTCCTGATGAATATAGGTGCAAAAATTCTCAAAAAAATATTAGCAAATTGAATTCAACAACACATCAAAACAATCATACACCAACTAGGTGGGATTTATCCCTGGGATGCAAGGATAGTTTGATATACACAAATCAATACATGTGATATACCACATTAATAGAATGAAAGATAAATATTTATGATCATCTCAATAAATGGGGAAAAGACATTTGACAAAATTCAGCATAATTTCATGACAAAAACTCTCAACAAACTGAATATTGAAGGAGTTTACTTCAACATAATAAAGGCCACTATGTCAGACCCATAGCTTAACATCATACTCAATGATGAAAGATGGAAAGCTTTTCCTCTAAGATCAGGAACAAGACAAGGGTGCCCACTCTCATCACTATTATTCATAAAATACTAGAAATCCTAGCTAGAGCAATCAGTCAAGACAAAGAAATAAAAGGCATCCAAATTGGAAAGGAAGAAGTAAAATTGCCATTATTTAAGATGATATGATATTATACACAGAAAATCCTAAAGATTCAACCAAAAAAAACTGTTAAACTAATCAATGAATTCAACCAAGTTGCAGGATATAAAATCAACATACAGAAATCAGTTGTTTCTATATAATAACAAAATATCAACAAAAGTAATAAAACTATACCAATCACAATACCATAAAAAATAATAAAATATTTAGGAATAAACTTAACCAAGGAAGTGAAGATCTGTGTGATAAAAACTACAAGACTTTGATGAAAGAAATTAAAGAAGATACAAACAAATGGAAATATATCCCATGTTCATGGATCAGAAAAATTAATTTTGTTAAAATATTCATAGTACCCAAAGTCATCTACAGATTCAATACAATCTCTATCAAAATTCCAATGGCATTTTTGACAGAAATAGAAAAAACAATCCTAAAATGTATATGAAATCACAAAAGATCCCAAATAGCCACAGTAATCCTGAGAAAGAAGAACAAGGCCAGAGGCATTACACTTCCTGATTTCAAACTATACTATAAAGCTATAGTAATTAAAACAGTATTGCTGGCAAAAATAGATACATGGACCAATGGAACAAAATAGAGAGACCAGAAATAAACCCCCACATATAGAGTCAACTAAGATTTGACAAGGGAGTCAAGAACACTCAATGGGGAAAGGATGGCCTCTTCAGCAAATGGTGTTGGGAAAACCACATGGATAGCCACATGCAGAAAATTGAAATTGGACCCCTATATACATCACTCAAAAAATTAACTTGAAATGGATTAAAGACTTAAATGTAAGACCTGAAACCAATAAAACACCTAGAAGAAAATATAGGGAAGAAAGTTCTTGACATTGGTCTTTGCAATGATATTTAGCATACCAAAAGCACAAGCAACAAAAGCAAAATCAACAAGTTGGACTACATCAAACTACAGAGCTTCTGGACAGGAAAAGAAACAATCAACAAAATGAAAAGGCAACTTATAGAAAGGGAGAAAATATTTACAAACCATATATTGGATAAGAGGTTATCATCCGAAATATATAAAGAATTAATACAACTCAATAACAAAAAAACAAACAATCGGATTTAAAAATGGGCAGAGGAACTGAATAGAATTTTTCCAAAGAAGATATACAAATGGCCAACAGGTACATTAAAAGATGCTCAACATCACAAGTCATCAGGAACATGCAAATAAAAACCACAATGAAATATCAACCTCATACCAGTTAGAATGGCTATCATCAAGAAGAAAGAGATAAGTGTTGGTGAGCATATGGAGAAAAGGGAACCCTTATGCACTGCTGGTGGGAATGTAAATCGGTTCAATCACTATGAAAAACAGTATGGAGTTTCCTTAAAAAAATTAAAAATACAACTACCATATATATCTAGCAATTCCATTTCTGGGTATCTATCTGAAGGAAATGAAAGCAGGATATTGAAAGGATATCTGTACTCCCATGTTTATTGCAGCATTATTTCACAACAGCCAAGATATGGAAGTAAGCTAAGTGTCTGCCAGTGGATGAATAGATAAAGAAGATGTGGTGTATATATATAATGGAATATTATTGAGCCATGAGAAAAATGAAAATCCTGCCATTTGCAACAACAGGGATGGATCTTGAGGGCACCATGCTTAGTGAGATAAGCTAGTCAAAGAAAGACAAATATTGTATGATATTACTCATATGTGGAATCTAAAAATGTGAACCTTATAGAACCAGAGTAGAATGGTGGTTACCAGGGGCTGGGGGGTACAGGAATTGGGGAGATGTTGTAAAAGGGTACAGACTTGCAACTAGAAGATTAGTAAGTTCTGAACATCTAGTGTACAGCACACTAATTGTAGTCAACAATACTGTATTATACACTTCAAAATTGCTAAGGCCACATTTTATATAACTCCATTTATATGAAATGTCCAGAACAAGCAAATCTATACAGACAGAAAGGAGATTAATTGTTGCTTAGGTCTGCAGGTTGAGGGGAAAAGAGGAGTGACTGTAAATGGGTACAGAATTTCTTTTGGGGGTAATGAAAATGTTCTAAAATTGACTGTGGTGATAGTCACACAACTCTGTGGACATAGTAAAAACCATTGGATTGTATACTTTAAATGGGTAAATTGTATGGTATGTGAATTATATGTCAATAAAGCTATTAAAAAATCAAAGGGAGATGATTAGAAAGGTTTTTGCTACATTTTTAATTTGCTATTTCTGTAATTCTAAACATAAATGTCATTTAAGAGGAGTTGATTAAAAAGGTTCATTTTCTGGAAACATTATGCATCTGCAATAAATACTACTGTAGCAGTTGGCTGCTTCCACTTTTAGGCAAAAATGAATATATTTGGTGACCAAAAAAAGAGAAAAATATTAGTAGTTTTTCAATAGGTATATTGAAAGATATATTTAAGAGTTCTCTAGTCTGCATCTAGACCTATATTTAAAACTAAAATCAATGAAAGGAAATCACTTCAAATAACCAAGAGACATACATATTAAGAAATATAAAAATGTTTCTGCCTTTTGATTATTAATCCCATTCCTGGGAACTAATCTCAACAAAATAAGAAAAATATAATAGGCACAGAAACATTTATAACAGTACTGTTACTATAACACAAACTCTAAATCAGTGCTACCTAAGAGTGTCTGCTACTGCTCAACTAAGTCTCCAAGTATACTGTTCAGTCAAATTGACATTTTCATAGCAAGATGTTCTCAATGAAGGAAGCACAGCACTGACTTCTATTCTGGAGCAAGCTCCTTATCTGGTTGTAAAACAGCACTCTGAGTAATAATGCTCTAAAGACCCAAAGTGTCCAACATAAGGACATAATTGGTAACCTGTGATATAACTCAAAGAAACACTGTACGAGCATAAAGTAGACTAACAGCTAGCAATCATTCAGCTCTTACTATGTGCCAGGCACCGTACACAGTGTTTTACATACATTACCTCTTTTATCCTGGTAACCTCAGGTTCTATTACTTCCTTTTTGCAGATTAAGGAATAAAGGTCAGAGAGGTTAAAGGACTGATCAAGGCCTAACAGCAGGTAGGAAGTGAAATCAGGACTCAAACTCAGGCATGTATGACTCCAAATCTTGATTACTCTATTATACTGCCTCCACAAAACTGAATATAAACTATGATTAACTATGTATACATGTGAATAAAAATTTAAAGGAAAGAAAATATAAATGAAACTTTAGGATGGTGAGACAAAGTAAATTTTTTAGAATGTCTTTTCATAACTTTTAAGTGTTCTAATAATAAATGTAAAAGTAATTCAAATAGTAGATTCAAAATTGTAACTAAATGGACATTTACAAAATGACGTCTCAGTTAAATATCTTGTAAAGCATTTATATACTAATTTTTGTTCAATTTTATATTAAGAATTTATTCTCTGCAAGACATTCCTCTTAAAAGATATATTTAAGAGTGGTTCTATAACTTGAGTATGTACTGGAATCCTCTGGAGGGCTTGTGAAAACACAGATTTCCCATTCCAAGAGTTTCTGATTCAGTAGGCTTGGGGTGGGGCCTGAAAATTTGCATTTGTAACAGGTTCCCAGGGGATGCTGATGCTGCCGGCCCAGGGACTACATCGTGAGAACTGGTGCTATTAAAAAATTAACATCATCCTAAATCTAAATACCACTGTTATAATCAATTTAAAAATAAACAGTGCATTTCTCTGGATTATTTTAATGTGGTAAATAGGTTCTTGACAAAACACAGGCCAATGGAATTCATGCCATAGTTCATTCTCTTGAAGAATACAACAGTTTTTTGGTGCAATTCTTTCTCAGTCAAGAGCTACAAACTTTCTAAAGAGATCAAATAGTTATACTTTAAGTGTCTATACTGATGATATCAACTATCTGGGTATTTCCAGCCAAAACTGACTAAATTATTCTAAGTTGCTGAACTGTTTAAGGGTCTTGGAAATTAGTCTTGCTAAGCAAGCTAACAAATTTAGAATGAATAGTCATAAGTGCTAAAAAGAAACCATCATACAGCAGGCAGTATCATAGGTAAGTAATATCCATATCTCAGCTGACAATTAGCTTCCAATATTATGAATAAGGAAGTGCTGTTTCAGCCTCTCTAGAATGATTTGACCCCAATCAAGTAATCTATTATCATTTTTGCCCTCATGCATGCAGAGTATGCCATGAAACATACCTATGTTTCTGACCATGATTCCTTTAAGTTCATCCACTTGGGCTTGAGTCTCCATCACTTTATCTAGGCCTTTATTCTCGGAGTGATGCTTCTATAAAAAAATATGATTTAACTCATGATACCCAGACATTATTTACAATACGAAAACAAAAAGAAGAGGAATGACATTGAAGAATGCTATAAAATTGTCTTTATCTTTGGCACAAAAGATAGATGTCACTTCATTCAAAAATTGTTACCAAAAATATAGGCAAGCATAAAACTTGCTACCATATGAAATATAAGTGTTATAGTATAAAAAAATCACCTTATTTTAAATGAAATAAAGCTAAACATATTATATCAAATATACATCTGAGACTCCTGGGGCAGAAGTAGGGTGTTATATAATCTGTGCTCAGACAAGGAAGAAAGGAGAAAAGACTGTAGTGGGGACAGGGGGAGCAGGACGGGGAAAGGGTATGCTAAATTTTTCCCCATTTCTTGGGTATGATGAGGTAGGGACTGGCCCAGCTTCTGAGCATCTGTTCTTGTATCTGTTGGGATCAGCGTATGCGTCCTATTTTCATTGGCTTCTTATAGGATCTAGAAATGTTAAGACACTGAAGACAGTATATATTTTGAAATTATTATCTATAGCAAACAATTGTGGACTGCTTAATACACAATATTCCAGTCACTTCACTGTGCTAAGTGCTTCAAATAGGGGATATTATTTAATCCATGCAAAAACTCTATGACGAAGATGCCATTATTATTATCTCCATTTATAGTCAAGGATCCTGGCACAGATTTGTTTAGAGGTTCACACACACATCAGGAGCTAAAGACAAACCAGCTAAATTGAAAGTTTTGCTGCCAGCTAACCCTATTTACCTTTTTTCCTCCTTGTGATGAGAACTCTTAGGATTTACTCTCGTAACAATTTTCATACATAACATAAAGCATTATTAATTATATTTATCATGTTGTCCACTATATCCCTAGTATTTATTTATCTTATAACTGGAAGTTTGTACTTTTTGACTGCCTTCATCCAATTCCCCTCCCCACAACCCCGCCTCTCTGATCTCTCTTTCTATGAGTTTGTTTTTAAAGTATAATTGACCTACAACACTATGTTAGTTCCTGTTACACAACATAGTGATTTGATATTTCTACACATTTCAAAACGATCACAACAATAAGTTTAGTTACGATATGTCAAAATTCAAAGATATTACATAGTTATGACTATATTCCCAACATGGCACATTTCATACCTGTGACTCATTTATACTGCAACTGGAAGTCCATAACTCTTAATCTCCTTCACCTATTCTTTCCTACCCCCAACATTCTCCCCTCGGGTAACCAGGTATTTGTTCTCTGTATCTATAACTCTGTTAATGTTTTGTTAAGTTTGTTCATTTGTTTTGTTTTTTAGATTCCACATATAAGTGAAATCATACAGTGTTTGTCTTTCTCTGACTTATTTCACTTAGCATGATAGCCTCTAGATCCATCCATGTTGTTGCAAATGACAAGATTTCATTCTTTTATATGGCTGAGTAATATTCCTGTGTGTGTGTGTGTGTGTGTATGTGTGTGTGTGTGTGTGTGTGTGTGTGTGTGTATGCCACATCTTCTTTATACATTTATCTCTTGATGGGCATTCAGGTTGCTTCTATATCTTGGCTGTTGTAAATAATGCTGTGATGAACATAGGGGTGTATGTACCTTTTCTAATTACTGTTTTTGTTTTCTTCGGATAAATACCCAGGAGTGGAATTGCTGGATAATACAATAGTTCTATTTTTAACTTTTGAAGGAATCTCCATATTGTTTTCCATAGTGGCTGCACAAATTTACAATCTCATCAACAGTGCAGGAGGGTTCCCTTTTCTCCACATCCTCACCAACACTTGTTATTTGTTGCCTTTTTTGAAAACAGCCATTCTGACAAGTGTGAGGTAATATCTCATTGTGGTTTTGATTTGCATTTCCCTGACAATTAGTGATGTTGAGCATCTTTTCATGTGCCTGTTGGCCATCTGTATGTCTTCTTTGGAAAGGCAGCTATTCAGCTCCTCTGCCCACTTTATAGTTGGTTTGTTTTTTAGATGTTGAAGTTCTATCAGTTCTTTGCACATTGTAGATATAAAGCCCTTATCGGATATACTGTTTGCAAATATCCTCTCCCATTCAGTAGGCAGCCTTTTCATTTTGTTGGTAGTTTCCTTCACTGTGCAAAAGCTTTTCAATTTGATAAAGTCCCATTTGTTTATTTTTGTTTTTGTTTCCCTTGCCTGAGACATATCCAAAAAAATATTATTAGTACCAATGTCAAAGAGCATACTGCCTATGTTTTCTTCTAGAAGTTTTATGGTTTCAGGTTTTATATTTAAGTCTTTAATCAATTTTGAATTTATTTTTGTGCATGGCGTGAGAAAGTAGTGCAGTTTGATTCTTTTGCATGTAGCTGTCCAGATTTCCCACACCATTTGGTGAAGAGGGGAAAAGACAGCTTTTTCCCACTATATTCTTACCTCCTTTATCGTAGATTAATTGACCATATAAGCATGGGTTCATTTCTGGCCTCTCTGTTCTGCTCCAGGATCTATGTGTGTTTTTGTGACAGTACCATGCTGTTTTGACTATTGTAGCTTTGTAGTATAGTTTGAAATCTGGGCATGTAATACCTCAAGCTTTGTTCTTCTTTCTCAAGATTGTTTTGGCTATTCTGCAACTTTTGCGTCACCATACAAACTTCAGAATTATTTGTTATAGTTCTGTAAAAAATGTCATTGGTATTTTGATAGGTATTGCATTGAATCTGTAGATTGCCTTGGGTAGTATGGTCATTTTTAACAATATAAATTCTTCAAATCCATGAGTACAGTATATCTTTTCATCTGTGTCTTCTTCAATATCTTTCATCAAGGTCTTATAGTTTTCAGAGTACAGGTCTTTTACCTCCTTAGTTAGATGTATTCGTAAGTATTTTATTCTTCTTGATGTGATGGTAAGTGGGATTGTTTTTTAGTTTCTCTTTCTGATAGTTTGTTGTTAGTGTATAGAAATGCAACAGATTTCTATATATTAATTTTGTATCCTGCAATTTTACTGAATTTATTATTTCTAACAGTTTTTTTGGCAGTATCTTTAGGATTTTCTATATATAGTATCACATCATCTACAAAGAGTGACAGTTTTACTTTCGAATTTGGATTCCTTTTCTTTCTTTTTCATGTCTGATTACTATGGTTAGGACTTCCAATACTATGTTGAATAAAAGTGGCAAGAGTGGGCACCCTTGTCTTGTTCCTGATCTTAGAGGGTTTCAGCTTTTCACCACTGAGTATGACGTTAACTGTGGGCTTGTCATATATAGCCTTTATTATTTGGGGGTATGTTCCCCCTTTGTTCAGAGGTTTTATCATAAATGGATGTTGAATTCTGTCAAGCTTTTTCTGCATCTATTTAGATGATCATATGGTTTTTATTCTTCAATTTGTTACTGTGGTATATCATATTGATTTCCAGATACTGAACCATCCTTGCATCTCTGGAATAAATCCCACCTGATCATGGTGTATGATCCTTTTCATGTATTGGTGAATTCGGTTTGTTAATATTTTGTTGAGGATTTCTGAATCTATGTTCATTAGTGATACTGGCCTGTAATTTTCTTTATTTGTGATATCTTTGTCTGGTTTTGGTGTCAGGGTGATGCTGACCTGTAGAATGAGTTTGGAAGTGTTCCTTGCTCTGCAATTTTTTGGAATAGTTTATGAAGGACAGGTGTTAACTCTTCTTTAAATGTTTGGTAGAATTCACCTGTGGAAGCCATCTGGTCATAGACTTTTGTTTGTTGGAAGTTTTAAAATTACTGACTCAATTTCATTATTGGTAATTGTTCTGTTCATGTTTTCTATTTCTTCCTGGTTCAGTCTTGGGAGATTGTACATTTCTAGGAATCTGTCCATTTCTCCTAGGTTGTCCATTTTATTGGCATATAATTGTTCATAGTAGTCTATTATGATCCTTTGTATTTCGGTGGTTATCTGTTGTAACTTCTCCTTTTTCATTTCTGATTTTATTGATTTGAGACCTCTCTTTTTTTTCTTGATGAGTCTGGCTAAATCAGTTTTGTTTATCTTATCAAAGAACTAGCTCTTAGTTTCATTGATCCTTTCTATTGTTTTCTTAGTCTCAGTTTCATGTATTTCTGCTCTGATCTTTATGATTTCTTTCCTTCTACTAACTTTGGGTTTTGCTTGTTCTTCTTCTTCTGGCTCCTTTAGGTGTAATGTTAGGTTGAGATTTTTCTTGTTTCCTGAGGTAAGCTTGCATTGCTATAAATGTCCCTCTTAGAAACTGCTTTTGCTGGATCCCACAGATATTGAACCATTGTGTTTTCATTTTCATTTGTCTCCAGATATTTTTTTATTTCCTCTTTGATTTCTTCAGTGATCCATTGGTTGTTTAGTAGCATATTGTTTAGCCTCCATGTGTTTGTGTCTTTTGCAGTTTTTTTTTCTTATAGTTGATTTCTAGCCTCATAGCATTGTGGTCAGAAAAAATGCTTGATATGATTTCAATTTTCTTAAATTTGCTGAGGCTTGTTTTGTGGCCTAGCATGTGATCTACCTTGGAGACTGTGCCATGTGCACTTGAAAAGAATGTGTATTCTGCTGATTTTGGATGGAATGTTGTATATACGTCAATTAAGCCCATTTAGGTCTAATGTGTTAAGGCCAGTGTTTCCTCATTGATTTTCTGTCTGGATGATCTGTCCATTGAGGTAAGTGTGGTGTTAAAGTCTCCTACTGGGCTTCCCAGGTGGCACAGTGGTTAAGAATCTGCCTGCCAGTGCGGGGGACATGGGTTCGAGCCCTGGTCCGGGAAGATCCCACATGCTGGGGAGCAACTAAGCCCGTGTGCTACAACTGAGCCTGTGCTCTAGAGCCCGAGAGCCACAACTACTAAAACCCTCGAGCCTAGAGCCCGTGCTCCACAACAAGAGAAGCCACTACAATGAGAAGCCCATGCAACCCAATGAAGACCCAATGCAGCCAAAAGTAAATAAATAAATAAATTTTAAAAAAAGTCTCCTACTATTATTGTGTTGCTGTCAATTTCTCACTTTATGTCTGTTAATATTTGCTTTGTGTATTTAGGTGCTCCTATGTTGGGTGCACATATATTTACAATTGTTGTATCTTCTTGGATTGACTCCTTTATCATTAAGTAGTCCTTCTCTGTCTCTTGTTACAGACTTTGTTTTAAAGCCTATTTTCTCTGATATAAATATTGCTATCCCAGCTTCCCTTTCATTTCCATTTGCATGGAATACCTTTTTCCATCCCTTCACTTTCTGTTTTCGTCTTCAGATCTGAACTGAGTCTCCTGTAGGCAGTATATATATGGGTCTTGTTTTTGTATCCATTCAGCCACTCTATGTCTTTTGATTGGAGCATTTAATCCATTTACATTTAATTATTGATAGGTATGTACTTACTGTCATTTTGTTAACTGCTTTTCAGTTATTTTTATACTTCTTTTTTGTTCTTCTTTTGCTCTCTTCCCTTGTGATTTGATGAGTATCTTAGTGTTATGTTCGGATTCCTTTCCCTTTTTTGTGTGTGTATCTAGTATAGATTTTTGGTTTGTGGTTACCATAATGTTTATATGTAGCAATCTATATATACATACGTGATTATTATAAGTTGCTCATCTCTTAAGTTCAAATGCATTTTAACAACCCTGCATTTTTATGCCCCCTCCCACCACATTTACTGTTTTGACATATTTTACATCTTTTTTGTTTTGTGTATCCTTTATTGTGGTTATAGGTGATTTTACTCCTTTTTCTTGTAACCTTCCTCCTAGCTTTATATGTGGTTGGTTTACTACCTTTACTGTATATTTGCCTTTACCAATGAGATTTTTCCTTTCATAATTTTCATATTTCTTCTTGTGGCCTTTTCTTTTTTGCTTGGAGAAGCCCCTTTAACATTTCCTGTAAAGCTGGTTTGATGGTGCTGAACTCTTAGCTTTTGCTTATCTGTAAAACTTTTGATTTCTCCATCAAAACTGAATGAAAGCCTTGCTGAGCATTCTTGGTTGTAGGTTTTTCCCTTTTACCACTTTAAATATATCATGCCACTCCCTTCTAGCCTGCAGGGTTTCTGCTGCAAAGTCAGTTGATAGCCTTATGGGAATTCCCTTGTATGTGACATTTTGCTTTTCCCTAGCTGCTTTTAATATTCTTTCTTTAATTTTTGCCATTTTAATTACAATGTCTTGGTGTGGTCCTCTTTGGATTGATCCTGTTTGGGACTCTGTGCTTCCTGGACCTAGATATGTTTCCTTGCCCAGGTTAAGGAAGTTTTCAGCTACTATGTTTTCAAATATGTTCTCTGCCCCTTTTTCTCTCTCTTCTCCTTCTGGGACCCCTATTATGCAAATGTTAGTACATTTGATGTTGTTTCAGAGGTTTCTTAAACAGTCCTCGATTCTTTTTATTCTTTTTTCTGTTCAGCCTCAGTGATTTCCACTACTCTGTCTTCCTGCTCACTGATCCATTCCTCTGTATCATCTAATCCACTGTTGATTCCTTCTATGTATTTACTTCAGTTATTGTATTCACCTTTGTTTGGTCATTGTTTACACTTTCTCTTTGTTAAAAAATTCTAACTTCTCATTCTGTTAATCCAATCATCTCCTGGGTTCTCTGATCATCTTCACAATCACTACCTTGAGCTCTTTATTGGGTAGATTGCTTATCTCCACTTCACTTAGCTCTTCTTCTGGGATTTTATCTTGTTTCTTCGCTTGGAACATGTTCCTCTGTGCCTTCGTTTTTCCTAATTTCCTTTTTTATTTCTATGTATTTTGTAATTTGATTACATTTTCCGACCTTGAAGAAGTTGGCCTTTTCTAGGAGACGTCCTACGAGTCCCAGCAGTGCACTTCCCTCTGGTCACCAGAGCTGTATGTTATAGAGATACCTCCTACATGGGCTGTGTGGGTCCTTCTGTTGTGGCTGGCTGACTACTGTGGATAATCTGGTAGGCATGGCTGGCCCCCAGTCTGGTTGGTTGCCAGACCCTGCCTTGTGTGGAGGCTGTCAGCCGCTGGTGGGCAGGGCCAGGTCACAAGGCAGCTGGCTGTAGAGGTCCAGGGGATGCTGGGGTCTCTGGTTGCAGGGCCCTGGGGGTCCCAGAGCTGGTGTTGGCCTGCTGGTGGGCAGAGCTAGTTTCTGAGATGGCTGGCTGTGGAGTGTGGGGTGTCCCGAAGTTGGTGTTGGTCTGCTGGTGGGCAGGGCCAGTGCCCAGTGGGTCCTAGGGCTAGTGCAGGCACACTGGTGTTCAGGGCCAGGTCCTGGGCCCTTTGTTGGGCAGAGCCAGGTCCTGGAGTAGCTGTAGGCTCAGGGGTTCTTAAGGCAATCAGCCTGCTGGTGGGTGGAGGTGTGTCCCTGCCTGGCTAGTTGCTTGGCTTGAGGTGTCCCAGTACTGGTGCGGATAGGCTGGTGGGCAGGGCCAGGTCCTGGCATTAATATGCTAGAGGGAAGATTCTAAAATGGTGCTTGCGAGCTCCATTAGTAAAGGATGGTAGAACAAGCTCCCAAAAAAGGCTGCCACCAGTGTCTATGTCCCCAGAGTGAGCTCCAGGTGCCTCCTGCCTCTCCAGGAGACTCTCCAAGATCAGCAGGTGGGTCTGATCCAGGCTCCTTTCAAATTACTGCTTCTGCCCTGGTTTCCAGAGCATGTGAGATTTTATACATGCCCTTTAAGAGTGGAGTCTATTTCCCACAGCCCTCTGGCACTCCTGAAATTAAGTCCCGCTGGCCTTCAAAGCCAAATGTTCTGGGGGCTCATCTTCCCAATGGAGGACCCCAGGGGAGCCTCATGTGGGGCTTGGACACCTCGCTCCTTGTGGAGAACCTCTGCAATTGTAATTATCCATTTGTGGGTCACCCACCCAGAGGTATGGATCTTGATTATACTGTGTCTCTGCCCCTCTGTCTTACTGTGGTTCCTTCTTTATATCTTCAGTTGTATAAGATCTTTTCTACTAGTCTTCTAATCTCTCTCATCAATAGTTGCTCTGTAAATAGTTGTAATTTTGGAGTTCCCATGGAAGGAGGTGAGCTCAGGGTCTTCCTATTCCACCATCTTGGCCACCAACCTGACCCTATTTACTTTCAAATGGGCACTGGTATATATTTTGTTGGTGATGTTTTACATAGCTTCACATATATGAATGTTTCCTAGTGGAAGTATGAAACAAACCAACTGATTGAATAGTAAAGATTTATAACTATTTAAAGGAACTTCATCCCTACAGGATGCATATTTAGAAGTGTAATCCTCAAAAAGGGTATTAAAAAGAAGTGAAAAGGAACGTATTCAATTACAGTAAGTCTTTTTTTCTCATTCACAACACCATCATAGATAAAACTTACGTCTTTGCACTCAAATAGTTTCATGGATAAAAGGTAAGCATTTTTTTAAGGTCTCCACATCCTTAGTCATCAGGGAAATGCAAATTAAGACCACAATGAGACATCATTACACACCCACAAGGACGAATTACATTAAAAAGACAGACCATAACAAGTGTTGGCAAGTATGCAGAAACACTGCAAGTGCTAGTGGGAATATAAATGGTACAACCACTTTGGAAAAAAGTTTGACAATTCATTATAAAATTAAACATCATTCACCATATGACCCAGCAATTCCATTCCTAGGTATTTACCAAAGAGAAATAAAAACACATGTCTGCACAAAGATTTGTACATGGATGTTCATAACAGCTTTGTTTGTGATAGCTGAAAACTGGAAGTACCTCAAATATCCAGCAACAGGTGAATGGAGAAACAAATTGTGGTATATGCATACAATACTACTCAGCAAAAAAGGAAACTACTGATTTATACAACATGGATGAATATCAAAAAGCTTACACTGACAAAACAAGGAAGACACAAAAGAGTATATAATGTATGATTCCATTTATAGGAAATTCTAGAAAAGATAAAACTAATTTATGGCGACAGAAAATAGAGCAGTGGTTGCCTCAGGCAGAGTGACGCAGAGTGACGGGGAGGGAACTGACTGCAAAGGGATATGAGGAATCCTTTAGGGTCATGGAGATGTTTTGTATCTTCAAAAGGGTGGTATTTCACGGGTGTATACATATGTACAACTTGACTGAGCAGATAATTAAGTATTCATACAGATGAACAGACTTTCAAATGACTGACTGAGCTGTTCAAAAATTAAATTTGCCTCGTGGGAGGGTAGAGGTTAATATATAGGTTAAGAGGCCATTTGGCATGTTGAGTGGATTTACACATTAAATGGGTAGTTGAAGTAGATGATCTTTAATCTCTTTCCCAACCCTGAGATACTCTGACCACCATTTATAGAGAATATCACCAATTATTCACTTTCCATCCTAAAATGGCCCCTGTATATATTTTTTTAATCAGGTAAGTTTTACTATCTTGGCATATAATAACACAATCAGAAAAATACATTGCAGGTCAGAGTCCCCTTTATTCATGGTGCTTTAAGGTAATAAAGAAGATATGAATCAAATACTATATCCTGAGAAAGATCTTACCAGCTGTGCAGCCAAGACGCTTGAGAACTCACTATTCATGGCATATGGGAGCGCTGTTTGTGCTCTTGAACCATACGTAGTCTGGAACCTCTTTTTTATCTCATTCAGAAAATTAAAGGCTCGGGAACGCTCAAAATCCTGAAAGGAGATCAACACAGAGTTTACATTCCAGTAAACAAAGATGATATGGATGATTAACAACAACCATAAGAACAACTAACATTTACTAAGCAATGATTCTATGAGGAGGAACTGACCTCATTTTACTGAGAAAGAAACAAATGCTCTGAAAAGGTAACTAACTTGCCAAAGGTGAAACAACTAGTAAATGAAAGAGCTGAGAGTCTAATCCAAATATGTTTGATTACTGCCAACTAAGATAACAGTACCTAGGTTAGCTTCTTGAGAGCAGGAATTGGGTTTTACTCTATCTATATCTTTCACAGGATCTATTAGAAAGCCCAGCGCAAGAAGATGCTTAAGAAATCCATAATAGTAGTACAGTCTTTCACATACAAAGATAACACTATTGACATAAAGTTTGAATTGATTTTTTTCAATAGTGGTGGTACATTTGAAAAGATCAAGGGATGTACTCTTATCTAGCCCCAGTCAAAAAGTGTGTGTGTGTGTGTGTGTGTGTGTGTGTGTGTGTGTGTAACATATATACAAAAATATAATTATAGCTCAAGAAATATAAGACTCAACTCTGACCATCCCAAATTTAGTGATATTTCTCACCTACTCCAAGCACTTTCACATCAGTCATTTCAGATATAGCTGTATTTTAAAAATAATTTTAGAAAACACTGTGAAATCAGGGAATATAAATCATTGTGATGATCACTGTGGTTGACACTCATCTCCATTTCACCTAAGATGATTAGTCTAAGCCAAGAGTTCTTAAAGTGGGGTCAATGGTCCAAATTCAAGGAGCTGATGTACTTGGATAGAAAAAAAAAATCTCATCATCATTTTCACCAATCTTTAACTCAAGTTTCAATTGTGAATGTAGTAACAAACCAGATAAGTATTAAACAGTACCTGTGACTTTGTCACCAAGAGAAGTCTTTTTTTCATATACCATCAGTTACAAACATCTCTCAAAATATTATTTATACTCATCACCACATCAAAATAATTTTTATTTATTAGACCCATGAGTAGAACTTGTTATTTAATGAATTCATAAAGAAGCATATATATTACTATATCAATATTTAAAATATTTTGAATACTGTATTTCAATATAATTGGTTTTGTTTATAATCACATTTAAAAAAATTCTGGGAGGGGCCCATGAGTGCCAAAGGGGTCGGTGACACAATAAACGTAAGAACCCTGACCTATGGCAATCATGCCAATTCCATGTCTCTTGTCAGTGATCAATTTAGAAATAAGTATGTAACCTAGTCCTAGCCAGTAAGTCATGAAAAGAAGTCCACTTTGAAAGCACGGGGAGGGTAGGGTGTGCGTCTGGGAAGTTTCCTCATTCCTACAGTAAGAGACTTGAGAAGACATAGTCCATCTTTTTTGGACACAAATAAATAAGCATGTGGCTCCATGCAACCATAAGGGGAATGCATCCAGGAAGAAGCTGACACTAGGATTGCAGAGAGGAGAAAGGACCTTGATGACCACCGTTAAGTTATTGAGCATTTTCCGTCTAGAAGCTACAAATACTCAACAACCTACCAATGTGAACGACAGGTTTACAAAGCTGATCATAATGTATTGTGATTTCGTTTTCCCAAAGTCCACATACATTAAAAAAAATTCACTATTGATTGGAGGGGTGAAATAATCTATTTACTATTTCAGATAAATAAATTTTGAGAGGGTCTGATACCAAAGAATCATAATTATGAACACCAATTCTCACTACACAATAGAATAAATGTAGAAATTACAAGAGGTTAAGCTAAAACTCTACAAAACCAAGCTGATTTGCATATACCCAGATATCAACTTTTCTTTTGATTTGCTGCTCTATATGATAAATGCAAAGTATAGAAAAAAAATTTCCAGCTACAGACAGTTATATTCACATCACCTTTACCTACCACAGATAGAGATAATTAAGAACTGACTCTATTAACATTACACATACTTAAATAGCAACATGTCTTCAAGTTACTTACATCATCAGTGATACAAAGATATACAATCCTGTCTTGGCAGATGTAATGAAACAAATAACTGTAGAATAAAAGATATAAAACTTACTGTGGTTATGAGTAATATCTCTTTCACTTCTATCTATGTTTAAGAAATTTTAGTACTGCCAACGTGACCATATTATTTACAGATACTGTCTATTCTCCCTCTCCCCTGTATACATGTTCCTCTGAAGTCAAACTGATAGAAATAAATAAGAAATTAAAACAAGCTACATAGTGCAATGTTATGCACATTACCCATTAAAATAATATCTACAAAAGCATAATTGGACATTTTTTTTTGGCTGTGCCACGTGCCTTGCAGGATCTTAGTTCCCCAACCAGGGATTGAACCTGGGCCCTGGCAGTGAAAGCACCGAGTGCTAGCCACTGGACCACCAGGGAATTCCCAGATACTTAAGGTTTGAACAAGAGATGACATCTGAGGGACACGTAATTAAGAATAACCCCCAAATGGGCCATACAGTCTTCTTTGCCTTCTCCTAAGATCTCATAGCAAACACTTTTTCTACCAAATACTCAACAGTAACATTTATTTGGCATCTACTTTGAACCAGTTACTGGGCTAGGTGCTGAGGATACAAATAAGCAAAACCATCAGTCCCTGCCTTTACAGAGATGAAAGTGCAGGCAATTGTGGAACAACATAGTAAGAAGGATGATAAGGAGTTAAAGGCAGTACATGGTGCTGTGGGGACATAGAGGAGACACCTAACAGAGTTTGTCAGAGGGTAACAGGAAGACATCCTGGAGCAAGTGATGTCTGAGCTGAGACCTGAAGACTAAGACGGCAAAAAGAACAAGCAAGAGTGTTCCAGAGTGAGAGACCAACAAGCTTAAGGGCTTTGAGATAAAAGAGCAAATACTGGGTTTAAAAGTAAAATTAGTTAATATGACTAGAGCAGTTGTCCCCAACCTTTTTGGCACCAGGGACCGGTTTCGTGGAAGACAATTTTTCCACGGGTGGGGAAGGGGTGATGGTTCAGGCAGTAATGCGAGCGATTGGGGGGATGGTTCAGGTGGTAATGAATGTGAGCGAGCGATGGTTCAAGCAGTAATGTGAGTGATGGGAGTGATGGGGAGCAATAGATGACGCTTTGCTTGGTCACACGCCACTCACCTCCGGCTGTGTGGCCCGGTTCCTAACAGGCCTTGGACCACCACTGGTCCGCAGCCTGGGGCTTGAGGACCCCTGGACTAGAGTATAGAATGTAAGGAAAAAATAAACCGCTTGCACAAATGAGGTTGTAAGTAAGCAAATACCATGCTGTATAAGACTTTCAAACCTCACTATGCTATACCCTAAGAACAATGAACAAGCATCAAAGGGTTTTAGCTTGGGAGTGTGATCAGATTTGCCACATAAAAGGATGCTTTGGCTAACGTGTGGAGAACTGACCGAAAGGAGGACCAGACAGAAGACTACTGAAGTAGAACAGTGAGAGAAACAAACTAAAGTACTATGGGCAATGAAGAAGAAGGGACTGAGAAGAAATAATAGAACTTGATGACTGGCTACTGGGGGTGAGGCAGAGGGATAAGTCTATTTTGCTTCCCAGATTTCTACCCTGGGCAAGTAGACAGACAAGAATACTTGTTGAATTGTATGATTAATGTTCACATAGAGGCTTGATATGAATTACAAGGAGGTATGGGAACTCAGGCAAAATGTCTTCCTCCACCACTGAAATTTTTCACATCAACTCCACCAATGATTTCCACACTGCATATCCAGTGGCTCTCTCTGACACATTTGATAGTGCTGATCACTTCCTTCCTCTAGAAAGTGTTTTCTCTCCACTAGATTTCTTGACACCAGGCTTGCCTGGTTTATATGGTAGTCTCTTTCGCTTTCTGTTGATGTCTTGCAGCATCCTCAGCCCCCTGCTTTTCTCACACACACTCCCTGGAGGGTGGCATCCACTCTCTTGTTTTGCTGTCGATATCTGTTTTCAGCTACTACAACTATAATGATTCCCAAATCTAAATCTGACCTATCTCCTGAGCTCCAGGCCTGCATATGCTACTGTCTACTAGACATATCCAACTGGAGTACCACAGACAACTTAAACACTATAGGTGCAAAAATGAAAGTCATCATTTTCCCCACAAAATTTGTTTCTCCTAAACCACACTTGGAAGTACGTTGGTGCAAAGACCACAGAAGGTAATGAGGTATGGTCCTTGCCATCAAGGAGCCTACAGTCAGAGGACAGAGACAGAAAATAAAGATAGCAATTGTAACACTGCATCACAAGTGCTACAATATGAATAAACACACGATGCTATGGAGACACACACAAAGGGGGCACCTGGCCCAGTCTTGGAGTTCAGGGGTTTCCAGAAGAGGAAACATATAAGCTCAGGAAGACAAACTCAGATTTTTTAAAAGTAATAGCTATTGCAAAGGCTAGGAAGAGAGAAAGAACCCAGCATTGAAATGCACATAGCTGAGTATGGCTGGAGAACAAAACTGAGGGCTCAAGTAATGAGAGATAAGGCCAGAGAAGGGAGCAGGGGCAGATCTTGAAGAATCTTTCAAGTAGTGTTAAGGAACTTTACCCTGAGTACCTGCTGAAGGAAGGGACATGATCAGAACTGCCCTTTTAGAAGGATTAAAGTGACAATTAAGAAAGTATTTCATTTGGAACCTGTAAAATGAGCAAAAATTTACCAGGGGGCCTAGGAAGGGAAGGACATTCCAAGACGCAAAATCATGAAAAAAATATACCAAAGCTTGAAATAACATAGATAGGTCAGGGAATGACAAAGATTTCTATAGAGATAAGGATAGAAAAGTCAGGAATAGACAAAACTGTGAAGGCTGAGTTTGGGCTTTATTCTAAAAGCAATGGGTTTTAAGCAAGAAAGTATAATCATAGGAATGTGAAATACAGATTTAAGGAGGGATCAACTAGAAGCAGAAAAACCAGCTAGGAGGAGGTTATTAGAAATGAGAAACAATGAATGCCTGAACAAACACTGTGACAAGTGAGGATAGAGGAGACTGAAATACCTCCTGTAGGAGAATGGCAAGGATTTGGTTAAGAAGTCAAATATGATTCTGAAGTTTTAGGCTTAGCCAACTGAATGACTGGTGATGCTATTAAAGAAAGAAAGAAATAGCAAGAAAAAGGTCAGATTTCAGGGAGAAATGATTTTCATACAGTAAAATGTACTTTTTTCTGTTGGTGTACAGTAATAAAAGATATTTTTGATTGGGATGATGAAACATGATTATAGGAAAGAAACTAAGGCAGAAGGTTAAAAGGAAAAGACAATTCAGTGATAGAGACTTACTCCAAAGGATACCGGGTAGGACTGGGTCAGATGCAGGTGGAAAGACACAGCAGATGGATAACATCACTTTCTTGCACTATAACCACATTTTCGTTGGATTACATAGTCTAGTTTCCCTTGTGGCTAGATATGGCTAGTGACTAAGTTCTGCCTGATAAAATATGAGTGGAAGAAACATGCCCTACTTCCCAGCCTTGCCTCTACAAAGATGACATGTGCTTTCCCTGAGCATTTTCCTGGGAACTGACTAGAAACACGATCGTTGAGCCCAATAAATTTTTGAAGAAACCCTAAAGCCATACTCACAAGAAACCGAGGTCATTTAACCCAGAGGTAACTTCTTAGCCCCTAAACTACACCAGAAGTAACAGACTACAAAACCTATACAGTTCCCAAAGATGACACACTAACACCCATTCTGGATGTGGCCAGAGAGGATAATGGACCAGGAAGAGCCTCCTGGAGAACAAAGGGAGAAAAGATGAAGAATTTCTTCCAAGAAAGCAGAACCCAGGTCAGAATAGGAGTCTCTGAAATTGCTGTGGAGTAGTTATTTGAATATTGCTAAGAAGCAGTGGCATCTATGTGTTTCTTGTTCTTCCCTTTTCTAAATCGAGGTTTACAACTTCCACTTGGTGATGCTGTTCTTATTCCACCAATGTCTATTGGGTTGGGCTGGTGAAACAGGGAGATCATATGACTTGTCTTTTAGTTTGTTGTTAATGGGCCACAGGAGCCACTCCTGGGCATGATGGAGAGGACTGTGTATCACTCAGACTGTCTGGACCTGGAGCTGGACACAGCGATCAGATGAGTCTTTGGGGCCACCTCCTGCAGAGAGGAGGTATGCTCTATGTTTGGGAAGAAGAGTACATCCTAATATTTTGGTGGCCCAGAAGAGTAGACTGGAAGGTTGCAAGCTGTCTCCTGATGTCCTATAACTTCCTCCAGAGTAACAGAGTTTTAGCTGAGCATATGGCTGCACAGCTAGAGATGACAAATTCTAGTCTCCATTCCAGCTAGGTTAGCTACATAACTATGCAGTGAACAATAAACTGCCAGGCCACTTCTGGGCTTTGCCTTTAAAAATACTGGGCAAGCACAGGGAAGTAACAAGAACTGAAGAAGCTGCCTTGGCCAGAGTTGGAAGGCAGTAATTAAAAATGGCAGAGCCACCCCACCAGTCCCGAAGTACTCATCTCTGGGCTATCTCATAAATTAATACTGTATTTTGGGGTCTCTCTCTTACAGCAGCTTAGACTAGATCCTAAATTATACAAGGAGTTGGCCCTGGAAACCAATAAGGACCTCCTTCTGAGATAGGGTCTAAGGAAATTAGGATGAGTTAGGTAACAAAAGATTGTTAAGTACTGAGGAGGAAGGTGGAGGCACTTTTTATGATTACTAAGATTTCCCACCTATGCCCCCTCCAATTCATTCTCCAACCAGCCATGACAGTGCTCTTTCTAAAGCAAAAGCTTACCACGTCACACCCCAGCTGAAAACTTTCAATGCCTTCCCATTGCCCATACGGTAAAGTACAACCCCTTAACATGGCCTATGAGGCCCTACAGGACTTCTCTTCTGTCAGTCTCGCTAGCTTTATTTTCACCATGTTGGGCACCAGTCACAGACAACCACCTGCAGTTTGCTAAATATGCCTCCATACTTCTCTACCAGCTGTTCCTTCTACCTGGAATACCATTCCCCTGTCCACTAGCTTCTATTCTCTACTGTGATCACCTATGGATATGACTGTCTCCTTCATTAAACTATAACCTGCATGAGGGAAAATACTGAATGATTTCTTGTATCCCCAGCACCAAGCAAAGCGTCTGGCGATAGTCAAGTGCTCAGTAAATATTTACAGAAAGAATGAAAGAAAAAAATATTCTTTATCTTAACTACATCAAGCTTCACATATACTAGAGCTCTATAGCAGAGTCACTTTTACATCTAACATTTCCATATCTTTCTTTAAAATATTTTAATATCACTTCGATGACAAAATAATTTTTAGTTAAATTTAAAATTAATAGAACCAGACATTTTCTAAGCTGGTAAGGATTATTGTTCTGTCAGTTTATTCAAATTATCTACTGAGAAGCTTGCTTTTCTAGTTTTCTACTGTTCTGATTATAATAATATAATTCACTTCTTTCACCCGCTACCCACACAGAGCAGAACTCACTTGCCGTGTGAGTACGTTAGCTTGTTATTTTCAGAAGGTATCTTAGCCAGAATCTGCTCTGTCACCTCCAGGAAGTTGCCTCCACACCAAGCATGTTTGGCAAGGATAGTGGTTCCTCTGGCAACAACAGCAAAAAGAATGGCCATGGCTTCGATCTATCAAAAGGAAAAAAGACACATAAGACTTAGAATATTTATTTGACATAATCTTTCAAAAGTAACTTACTATCATTACCTACATCCATCTGGAGACAGTACTGACCAAGGCACTGTAACATTAAACAGAACAGACTTAACAACAAACTTAACAAAGTCACAGTCTTCTAAAAGCTTATAATCTAAACCACACTGATATGCATTCATATTTAGAGACAAACCAAATGCATACACATAATATATTTTTATGTGTGTGTGTATATACAATGTAATGTATATGTGATACATGCATACACACACGTACATTACATTGATAGATAGGTTGCATTTACAAATTACACAGCACAAACTGTTATCATCCTCTGAAAAGCAATGACCATAGACGGCAAAGGGACATAAAAATGTCTTCATCCTTTAATAAAGTAATCCCATCCTGAAAATTTATCCTAGGGAAATAGTTCAACAGCAGTTAGATTCTATATTCACAAATATACCTATTAACAATAATAATAGCACATATTTATTAAGCACTTACTATGCGCCAGGTACCATTTTAAACACTTAATTTAATCCTTACATCAATGAAATTAATACACTATCATGATACTTACATTAAAATGAGGGAAATGAAGTATAAATGACTTAAATAATTTGTCCAGAATTACAGAGCTAGTAAGTGGTAAAAGATGGGATTTAAACCCAGGCAGTATGGTTCTAGAACCCACAATTTTATCCCTATACTATATTCTGCCTCTCCTATGAAGGCATTATCCATCACAAAAATAAACTGAAGATAACCCGAATCTTCTGCAAGAGAGGAATGGTTCTATAAATTATGGTAAGATCCTTTTTAAACAAAATATTTCTAAAACAATACAGAATGAGTTTAAGATTACAGTAATACCTTGGAGGTATTGCAAGTTCAGTTCCAGACCACCACAATAAAGCAAATATCACAATAAAACAAGTAACATGAATTTTTTGGTTTCCCAGTGCATATAAAAGTTATGTTTACACTATGCTGTAGTCTATTAAGTGTGCAATAGCATTATATCTAAAAAAAACAACAATGTACATGTCTTAATTTTAAAAAACTTAATTGCTAAAAAATGCTAACCATCATCTGAGCCTTCAGAGAGTCATAGCAGTAACACCAGAGCACTGATCACAGACCACCATAACAAACAAACTGAAAAAGTTTGAAATATTGCAAGAATTATTAAAATGTGACACAGAGACATGAAGTACCCAAAATACTGTTGGAAAAATGGCACTGACAGACTTGTTCAATGCAGGGTTGCTACAAACCTTTGATTTGTTAAAAAAACAAAAACAACAACAAAAAACCCCAGCAATATCCGTGAAGCACAATAAAGCAAAGTGCAATAAGAAGAGGTATGCCTGTATTTTCCTCGTGTTTATGAATCTGTACTATTTTTTTTCCCCACAGAACAGCCTGGTTTCTCTGATTTAATGGCATGAACTTATAAAAGAGATGAACAAATATCTTCCTATTCTTCAACTAACTCTTCAACCTAATGTTATTTGTTTTTTTTTAACATCTTTATTGGAGTATAATTGCTTTACAATGGTGTGTTAGTTTCTGCTTTATAACAAAGTGAATCAGTTATACATATACATATGTTCCCATATCTCTTCCCTCTTGCATCTCCCTCCCTCCCACCCTCCCTATCCCACCCCTCTAGGTGGTCACAAAGCACCGAGCTGATCTCCCTGTGCTATGTGGTTGCTTCCCACTAGCTATCTATTTTACGTTTGGTAGTGTATATGAGAGTGGCATGTTATTTGTTAACATGTTCAGTTTCATCCAATAAGCCAGAGTCATCTTGGGTGGCAAAGTGAGAGTCACTTATTAAAAATTCAAATCCTTGGTATCATTCCCTGAAATTCTGATTCAGTAGGCCTGAGGTGGGGCCCTGGAATATATACTTAAGCCAAGCCTGTCTGGATGCAGGTGATTTACATGACCACGTTTTGTGAAACACAGCAACTATAAAATGCTTGAGGTCAGGGAATCCGCTGATTCCCTCTTGGAATGTCCTTGGTATGAAGGACAGCATACAGAACAGAAATGCTCATGTGTCTCTTGAGCTGAACTCCTCTTGGGGTCTCTTCATTGCACTCTCTAAATGAAGGTGTTTCCCAGGGTTGTGTCCTCAGCCATATTCTTTCTGGATTTCTCCAAACACATATGTAGTAGCATGTTATAATTTCCAAATGACTTTCTCATACATTATATCCCTTGATCCTAAAAGCCTCAACTGACCATGTAACATGCTCCAGGTACTGCTCCATTTCTTAAAATCATCATCTACACACTATCTCTGCTTCTCTATCTTCTTTTAATTCTTTTCTATAATCTGGCTTTTCCCCTCAACACTCCGCAAAACCATGCTTGTCAAGATCACCAACAGCCTCTACATTGCAAATTTCTGTGGTCATTTCTCTATTCTCACCTTACTTGACCTCTCAGAAATAGTCAACACAGCTGAATAACCCTCCTTCTGGGAACACTCCTACATGTCTGGCTGCTCCTTCTGTCTTCTTGCTGAATCCTTCTCCTCTAGCTGACCTCTAAATGTTGACTTTCCATGGGGATTGGTTCTCCACTCTCTTATCCTAGATGAGCTCATCTAGACCTGCCATTTTAAACATGCTTTATTTGCCAAAGATACATTGCATACAGAAAAAAACCAAAGGCACAACCAAAGTTGAGGGAAAAACCAAAAACAAAACACAAGGCATACCAAAAAGTTGAGGGAAAGGTAGATGAATAGAGACCCACAAAGATGGAGGAGGACCAACCAGGAAAGCGAAAGGAAAGCCAGAAGAGTGTGGTGGCCTTGAAGCCAAAGGAAAAGAAACCTTGAAGAAGGAACAAGTGTCACCTCCCAGCTCTGTTCACTGATACACAGTATTAAGACTGTAAAACAGTCACTGAAATTTTATAAGGAAGGAGGTCATTGGTAAGGGTCAAAGAGACGTGCAGTGGAGTGGGAAAAAAACACAAAGAGAAACAGAGATGAGAAATCATATGGTCCCTGAGACAAAGAGATGAAAAGGTAGCAGCCTCAGCCGTTTAGCAACTTCAAAAAGAAAACTGAGTTTAGCAACAATACAAAAAGATCTAGTGTGCTAGCGGACCATAAGTTCGTTATGAAGTGTTATGATGTAATTGCTTAAAATGCTTATGTAATCTTAAATTACATTAAGAAACAGGGTGTCTTCATCTCTTTAAGTACTATTGCCATTATACTCTGTGCTGTTTAGAAAGCATGTGTAATACTGAGTTCAATTCTAGGTACAGTATTTTAAGACTGGACAGAAGGGCAAAGTATGGCGAGAGACCTGGAGGTTGTATCATGTGAAGAACGGCTAGAGGAACTAAAAATATTACACATGAAAAAGACAGCAATCTTCAAGTTTATATAAAGTATAGTCACCTAGAAGAGGGAGGACATTATTTGGAATATAACTAGGAACAGTGAATAATAAGTTATAAGGACAGCTATGCAAGTTATGCATAGTAGTGTTTTATTCAATAAAAGCAGTCCTCAATTTTAAAAATGCCTATTAAACATTGGGTACATAGCAACAGAAATTTTACTTTCCTCTCAGATGTCACTAATAAGCATTTCTTGAGGGGACCTTCAAGATGGCACACGAGTAAGACGTGAAAATCACCTTCCTCCCCACAAATATATCGAAAATACATCTACATGTGGAACAACTCCTACAGAACACCTACTGAACACTGGCAGAAGACCTCAGACTTCCCAAAAGGCAAGAAAATCCCTACGTAGCTGGGTAGGGCAAAAGAAAAAAGAAAAAACAGAGACAAAAGAATAAGGACGGGACCTGCACCTCTGGGAGGGAGCTGTGAAGGAGGAAAAGTTCCCACACCCTAGGAAGCCCCTTCACTGGTGGAGATGGGGGGAGGGCGGGGGAAGCTTCAGAGCCATGGAGGAGAGTGCAGCAACAGGGGTGCAGAGGGCAAAGCAGAGAGATTCCTGCACAGAGGATCAGTGCCGACCAGCTTCACCAGCCTGAGACGCTTGTCTGCTCACCCACTGGGGTGGGCGGGGGCTGGGAGCTGACTGGACCTGCCTAAGAGGCAAGAGACCACTGTTTTGGGGTGTGCAAGGAGAGGGGATTCAGAGTACCACCTAAACGAGCTCCAGAGACGGGCACAAGCCATGGCTATCAGCTCGGACACCAGAGATGGGCATGAGATGCTAAGGCTGCTGCTGCAGCCACCAAGAAGCTTGTGTGCAAGCACAGGTCACTATCCACACCTCCCCTCCTGGGAGCCTGTGCAGCCCGCCACTGCCAGGGTCCCATGATCCAGGGACAACTTCCCTGGGAGAACGCACGGCGTGCCTCAGGCTGTTGCAACGTCATACTGGCCTCTGCCACTGCAGGCTTGCCCCACATTCAGTACCCCTCCCTCCCCCCACCGGCCTGAGTGAGCCACAGCCCCCTAATCAGCTGCTGCTTTAACCCCATCCTGTCTGGGAAGGAACAGATGCCTGAGGGTGACCTACATGCAGAGGCGGGGCCAAATCCGAAGCTGAACCCCAGGAGCTGTGCAAACAAAGAAGAGCAAGGGAAATTTCTCCCAGCAGCCTCAGGAGCAGCGGATTAAATCTCCACTATCAACTCGATGTACCCTGCATCTGTGGAATACCTGAATAGAAAATGAATCATCCGAAAGTTGAGGCGGTGGACGTTGGGAGTAACTGACTTGGGGTCTGCTGTCTGGAACTGATTTCAGATTTTTATGTTTATCT
Source organism: Balaenoptera borealis (assembly GCF_965194805.1). Classification (NCBI taxonomy): domain Eukaryota; kingdom Metazoa; phylum Chordata; class Mammalia; order Artiodactyla; family Balaenopteridae; genus Balaenoptera; species Balaenoptera borealis. The sequence continues at coordinate 129,299,974 of NC_138881.1, read as the reverse complement.
TAGTATAGTTTTTAGCGCTTATTATCATTGGTGGATTTGTTTATTGGTTTGGTTGCTTTCTTCTTTTTTTCATTATTACTTTATTATTTTAATAATTAAAATTTTTTTATTTTAATTATTTTTAAATTTTTTTTATTATTTTTTTCTTTTTTTCTCCTTTTTCTTCTGAGCTGTGTAGCTGACAGGATCTTGGTGCTCTGGCCTGGTGTCATGCCTGAGCCTCTGAGGTGGGAGAGCTGAGTTCAGGACATTGGACCACCAGAGACCTCCCGGCCCCATGTAATATCAATCAGCGAAAGCTCTCCCAGAGATCTCCATCTCAACTCTAACACCCAGCTCCACCCAACAGCCAACAAGCTCCAGTGCTGGATGCCCCATGCCAAACAACTAGCAAGACAGGAACACAACCCCACCCGTTAGCAGAGAGGCTGCCTAAAGTCATACTAAGTTCACAGACACCCCAAAACACACCACCAGTTGCGTCCTGCCCACCAGAAAGACAAGATCCAGCCCCGCCCACCAGAACACAGGCACCTGTCCCCTCTACCAGGAAGCCTACACAACCCACTGAACCAACCTTACCCACTGGGGGCAGACACCAAAAACAAAGGAAACTACAAACCTGCAGCCTGCGAAAAGGAGACCCCAAACACAGTACGTTAAGCAAAATGAGAAGACAGAGAAATATGCAGCAGATAAAGGAGCAAGGCAAAAACCCACCAGCCCAAACAAATGAAGAGGAAATAGGCAGTCTACCTGAAAAAGAATTCAGAGTATGATAGTAAAGATCCAAAATCTTGAAAACAGAATGGAGAAAATACAAGATATTTAACAAGGGCCTAGAAGAACTAAAAAGCAAACAAACAATGATGAACAACACAATAAATGAAATTAAAAATTCTCTAGAAGGAATCAATAGAAGAATAACAGAGGCAGAAGAACGGATAAGTGACCTGGAAGATAAAATAGTTGAAATAACTACTGCAGACCAGAATAAAGAAAAAAGAACGAAAAGAATTGAGAACAGTCTCAGAGACCTCTGGGACAACATTAACCACACCAAGATTCAAATGATAGGGGTCCCCAGAAGGAGAAGAGAAAAAGAAAGGGGCTGAGAAAATATTTGAATAGATTATAGTTGAAAACTTCCCTAACATGGGAAAGGAAATAGTCAATCAAGACCAGGAAGCACAGAGAGTCCCATACAGGATAAATCCAAGGAGAAACACACCAAAACACATGTTAATCAAACTATTAAAAATTAAATACAAAGAAAAAATATTAAAAGCTACAAAGAAAAAGCAACAAATAACACACAAGGGAATCCCCATAAGGTTAACAGCTGATCTTTCAAAAGAAACTCTGCAAGCCAGAGGGAGTGGCAGGACATATTTAAAGTGATGAAAGGGAAAAACCTACAACCAAGATTACTCTACCCAGCAAGGATCTTATTCAGATTCGACAGAGAAATCAAAAGCTTTACAGACAAGCAAAAGTTAAGAGAATTCAGTACCACCAAACCAGCTTTACAACAAATGCTAAAGGAACTTCTCTAGGCAAGAAACACAAGAGAAGGATAACACCTACAATAACAAACCCAAAACAATTAATAAAATGGTAATAGGAACATACGTATCGATAATTATCTTAAATGTAAATGGATTAAATGCTTCAACCAAAAGACACACACTGGCTGAATGCATACAAAAACAAGACCCATATATATGCTGTCTACAAGAGACCCACTTCAGACCTAGGGACACATACAGACTGAAAGTGAGGGGATGGAAAAAGATATTCCATGCAAATGGAAATCAAAAGAAAGCTGGAGTAGCAATTCTCATATCAGACAAAATAGACTTTAAAATAAAGACTAATACAGGAGAAAAAAAGGACACTACATAATGATCAAAGGATCAAACCAAGAAGAAAATATAACAATTGTAAATATTTATGCACCCAACATAGGAGCACCTCAATACATAAGGCAAATGCTAACAGCCATAAAAGGGGAAATCGACAGTAACACACTATTATTAGTAGGGGACTTTAACACCCCACTCTCACCAATGGACAGATCATCCAAAATGAAAATAAATAAGGAAACACTAGCTTTAAATGACACATTAAACAAGACGGACTTAATTAATATTTATAGGACATTCCATCCAAAAACAACAGAATACACTTTCTTCGCAAGTGCTCATGGAAAATTCCCCAGGATAGATCATATCTTGGGTCACAAATCAAGCCTCAGTATATTTAAGAAAATTGAAATCATACCAAGTATCTTTTCTGACCACAACTCTATGAGACTAGATATCAATTACAGGAAAAAACTGTAAAAAATACAAACACATGGAGGCTAAACAATACACTACTAAATAACCAAGAGATCACTGAAGAAATCAAAGAGGAAATCAAAAAGTACCTAGAAACAAATGACAATGAAAATACGATGACCCAAAACCTATGGAACACAGGAAAAGCAGATCTAAGAGGGAAGTATATAGCAATACAATCCTACCTCAAGAAACAAGAAAAATCTCAAATAAACAACCTAACCTTACACCTAAAGCCATTAGAGAAAAAAGAACAAAAAAACCCCAAATTTAGCAGAAGGAAAGAAATCATAAAGATCAGATCAGAAATAAATGAAAAAGATTTGAAGGAAACAATAGCAAAGACCAATGAAATGAAAAGCTGGTTCTTCGAGAAGATAAACAAAATTGATAAACCACTAACCAGACTCATCAAGAAAAAAAGGGAGAAGACTCAAATCAACAGATTTAGAAATGAAAAAAGAGAAGAAACAACTGACCCTGCAGAAATACAAATGATCATGAGAGACAACCACGAGCAACTGTATGCCAATAAAACGGACAACCTGGAAGAAATGGACAAATTCTTAGAAAAGTATAACCTTCCAAGACTGAACCGGAAGAAATAGAAAATATGAACAGACCAATCACAAGCAGTGAAATTGAAACTGTGATTAAAAATCTACTAACAAAAGCCCAGGACGAGATGGCTTCACAGGTGAATTCTATCAAACATTTAGAGAAGAGCTAACACCTATCCTTCTCAAACTCTTCCAAAAAATGCAGAGGGAGGAACACTCCCAAACCATTCTACAAGGCCACCATTACCCTGATACCAAAACCAGACAAAAATGTCACAAAAAAAGAAAGCTACAGGCCAATATCACTGATGAACATAGATACAAAAATTCTCAACAATATACTAGCAGAACCCAACAGCACATTAAAAGGATCATACACCATGATCAAGTGGGGCTTATCCCAGGAATGCAAAGATACTTCAATATATGCAAATCAATCAACGTGATACACCATATTAACAAACTGAAGGATAAAAACCATATGATAATCTCAATAGATGTAGAAAAATCTTTCAACAAAATTCAACACCCATTTATGATAAAAACTCTCCAGAAAGTGGGCATAGAGGGAACCTCCCTCTACATAAAAAGGCCATATATGACAAGCCCACAGCCACCATCATTCTCAATGGTGAAAAACTGAAACCATTTCCTGTAAGATCAGGAACATGACAAGGGTGCCCACTCTCACCACTATTATTCAACATAGTTTTGGAAGTTTTAGCCACAGCAATCAGAGAAGAAAAAGAAATAAACGGAATCCAAATTGGAAAAGAAAAGTAAAACTGTCACTGTTTGCAGATGACATGATACTATACATAGAGAATCCTAAAGATGCTACCAGAAAACTACTAGAGCTAATCAATGAATTTGGTAAAGTAGCAGGATACAAAATTAATGCACAGAAATCTCTTGCATTTCTATATACTAACGATGAAAAATCTGAAAGGGAAATTAAAGAAACACTCCCATTTACCACTGTAACAAAAAGAATAAAATATCTAGGAATAAACCTACCTAAGGAGACAAAAGTCCTGTATGCAGAAAAGTATAAGCCACTGATGAAAGAAATTAAAGATGATACAAACAGGTGGAGAGATATACCATGTTCTTGGACTGGAAGAATCAACATTGTGAAAATGACTATACTATGCAAAGCAATCTACAGATTCAATGCAATCCCCATCAAACTACCAATGGCATTTTTCACAGAACTAGGACAAAAAATTTCACCATTTGTATGGAAACACAAAAGATACTGAATAGCCAAAGCAATCTTGAGAAAGAAAAACAGAGCTGGAGGAATCAGGCTCCCTGACTTCAGACTTTACTACAAAGCTACAGTAAGCAAGACACTATGGTAATGGCACAAAAACAGAAATATAGATCAATGGAACAGGATGGAAAGCCCAGAGATAAACCCATGCACATATGGTCACCTTATCTTTGATAAAGGAGTCAAGAATAGACAATGGAGAAAAGAAAGCCTCTTCAATAAGTGGTGCAGGGAAAACTGGACAGCTACATGTAAAAGAATGAAATTAGAACACTCCCTAACACCATACACAAAAATAAACTCAAAATGGATTAAAAACCTAAACGTAAGGCCAGACACTATAAAACTTTTACAGGGAAATATAGGCAGAACACCTTATGACATAAATCACAGCAAGATTCTCTTTGACCCACCTCCTAGAGAAATGGAAATAAAAACAAAAATAAAAAAATGGGACCTAATGAAACTCAAAAGCTTTTGCACAGCAAAGGAAACCATAAACAAGACAAAAAGACAACCCTCAGAATGGGAGAAAATAGTTGCAAATGAGTCAGCTGACAAAGGATTAATCTCCAAAATATACAAGCAGCTCATGCAGCTCAATATCAAAAAAAACAAACAACCCAATCCAAAAATGAGCAGAAGACCTAAATAGACATTTCTCCAAAGAAGATATACAGATTGCCAACAAACACATGAAAGGATGATCAACATCACTAATCATTAGAGAAATGCAAATGAAAACTACAATGAGGTATTACCTCACACCGGTCAGCATGGCCATCATCAAAAAATCTACAAACAATAAATGCTGGAGAGGGTGTGGAGAAAATGGAACCCTCTTGCACTGTTGGTGGGAATGTAAATTGATACAGCCACTATGGAGAACAGTATGGAAGGTCCTTAAAAAACTAAAAATAAAACTACCATATGCCCTAGCAATCCCACTACTGGGCATATACCCTGAGAAGACCATAATTCAAAAAGAGTCATGTACCACAATGTTCACTGCAGCACTATTTACAATAGCCAGGACATGGAAGCAACCTGAGTGTCCATCAACAGATGAATGGCTAAAGAAGATGTGGCACATATATACAATGGAATATTACTCAGCCATAAAAAGAAACGAAATTGAGTTATTTGTAGTGAGGTGGATGGATCTAGAGTCTGTCATACAGAGTGAAGTAAGTCAGAAAGAGAAAAACAAATACCATATGCTAACACATATATATAGAATCTAAAAAAAAAGAAAAGTGGTTCTGAAGAACCTAGAGGCAGGACAGGAATAAAGACACAGACACAGAGAATGGACTTGAAGTCACGGGGAGGGGGAAGGGTAAGCTGGGACGAAGTGAGAGCGTAGCACTGACATATATACACCCCCAAATGTAAAACAGATAGCTAGTGGGAAGCAGCTGCATCGCACGGGGAGATCAGCTCAGTGCTTTGTGACTACCTAGAGGGGTGGGATAGGGAGGGTGGGAGGGAGATGCAAGAGGGAGGGGATATGGGTATATGTGTATACATATAGCTGATTCACTTTGTTATACAGCAGAAACTAACACACTGTAATGCAATTATACTCCAATAAAGATGTTAAAAACAAGTAAGCATTTCTTACTCTCTCCTATACTGCTAAAAATCACACCTGTAATCAAGTCTCACATGTGCCCACTATTATTATCTTGCAATAGAATCTGTAATGTTTTAATGAATATTGGGACAACAGAAACAACTGTGGCCGAAAGAATACTGCATTTGAAGTCCGAAAACATGGCTCTGCTAATTATTAGCAGTATGTGAATGTTCAATAAATGATAAAGTGCTATATAAGATCAGATTCAAGAAGAAAAAGAATTAAACTATAAACCAGAAAGAGAAGAAAAAAAAAAGATAATGGAATATAAAGGAAAGTTGTCTTAACACTGTTCCTCCCTGTTCTCTTACTCACTCCTTGCTTGGTCCCATAGCCATCATCCCAATTCTACTACATTCCTGCTAAGAATCCTGTATGAGTTTCCTGTGGCTGCGTGACAAAGTACCAAAAGATGCAAGGCTTAAAATAACAGAAATTTATTGTTTCATAGTTTTGGAGGCCAGAAGCTTGAAATCAAGATGTTGGCAGGTCCATGCTCCTTCTGAAATCTGTAGGGGAGAATCTCTTCTAGAATCTCTTCCTAGCTTCTGGTGGTTTGCTGGCAATCCTTGGCGTTCCTTGGCTTGCAGCTGCAGCACTTCAATCTGTGCCTCCATAGTCACATGGCATTCTCCACGTGTGTCTATGTCTTCACATGGTAGTCTCTGTGTCTCTTCCCTTCTTATAAGGACACGTACTCCAGTATGACCTCATTTTAACTTACATCTTAATTACATCTGCAAAGACCCTATTTCCAAATAAGGTCCCATTCACAGATAGCAGGGGTCAGGATTCAACATCTTTTTTGAGGACACAACAAACCCCATCTTGGGAACTCACCATTCCTCCCAAATCACTCCTACTCTCCCCTCTCCACATATTCATATCACCCCAACTTGCCTCCCTCTCTTCTCCAAAACCTCTGTCTCACATCCTTCCATAATCATATTAGAGGCCTGTCCTTAGAACGATGGGCCAGAAGAGCAACCTTCAACAGCTTGGAGTTAGAAAGACCAGTTTCTACTGCCCAGAAAGTTCCAAGGAAAGAACATTTTTGTTTCAGTTGCTGGGATTCCAAAAAAAAGATATGCTACGGGGGAATCCGAGTTAGAATTCTGAATGTAGTTTTTTATAGAGGAATTGTAGTGAAGGTCTTTAAGTCCATTAAAGGTTATATATGATGCTATTCGTTGGCTTAACAACCGAAATGTCATAAGTAGCATTATTTATAGGAAAAAAGGCACCCAGAGTTTCAAACAATAATCTTACAAAGGAACTTCTGGGATATATCCATTTGTATGGGATTGCCTGCATTAAAAATATTGCTAACAAGATAGCACAGGAACAACATAAATGTTCCTCCCCAGTGGAGGCATCTTCAAATGGAAGTTGAAGATGGTTTCAGGGAACTGAGAAGGGTAAAAGGACGAGTCAGTGTTTCTCACACTCAAGTCTTTGTGTTCTGAGAAATTTTTTAATTCTGTATTTTTATTTTGATAACATTAAAAATATATACGAATACCCGGATTATCTACATGTATACCATATAAATGAGTGATGGCAAACAATTCAGTGCTGCATTTGCATTACGAAGGCATAGGTGCCAAGAAATTCCCTAAAACGGTGCTTAATTTTTAATCTACTGGAAGCATGTCTGGCTGCTCCTAGGTTGACACATCCTAAAATCATAATGACAATCATGACTCAAGCACTCTTGTATTCCTGTTGTGTTTTTTAATCAGTTATAAGGACAAAATTTATACTTTGCAGTAACGATTTACATCTGAAAGATATCTGCATGGAAAAAGCCTTTTATTTTTAAGAACTGAGACTTAGTTATCTGACATTCTGAAAATGACAGTGTGGAAGAATAACGTTAACTCATAAATTATCTCAAGCTAAGCAAAAAATAATACTCAAAGGTGTTTGTACCAAGTAGAACCCAAATGATACTATAATGTGCTATATGAATAAACGTTGCGCAACTATTCAAACAGAACAAAGAGATGGAAGAATTAACTCGTCACATAGCACATGGCAATAGCCAATGCCAAATCAAAAGAAAGCATTCTGTATCATTATCTGTATTACTGCAAGGAGATGTATTATGTTTAATCCTTGCAACAGTTCATTAGCAGAATGTTTCACAGGAAATACATTACGGAAATTAAATTTTTTCCACCCTTGTATCATGGGGCATACTATTAAATTGTCCCATTAAATTAAATGCGGAGGGCATGGAAGGTGCTCAGGAAAAAGATGGGAACTCATTTTAGGAGACAGCTATGGAACAAGAGAAGGCACAGAAGTGAGAACATGCTTGAGAAGGTAAATAAACTAGCCTGATGAGATGGAATGGTCCATATTTGGCAAATGAGAAGGTTTAGGGATAAGTCTAATGGCCATATGTAAAAAGAAGGCCTTGCATTAATTAAGTAACTTGTATTTGCTCAAATAGTTTTTCTATTTCAGTTCAACACACGTTCTAAGGCTTTACTATATGGCACCCAATATAGTAAACATTGGAGGTATGAAGACCAGTAAGAAAGGACGTCTATACTCAAGGAAACCACAGTAAAATATGGAAGACAGACATAAACAAATAAATGCAATAATCTTTAAGGGTGAATAATCTAAGAATGCACACAATTGTTTAGAAGATTTCTTAAAGTTTTGTGATTATCTCATCTTGGATGAAGAAAAAAAATGCAGGTGTCAGCCTATGAATTGGGAATTTCCTCAGTATACAATTATTTCTTCTTGGAAGAGAGGTCAAAGTGTCTGTTTTATCCTTACTAGGTTCTCACTGCCCAGCACAGTGCCTGACATATAATATTCCCTCAAATATTTAATAAATTAATAAACACTGAGCATGTTTTGGTTTTAAATATACTATAAATGACAGATAACTTTATATTCAGTAGGACCTGGCAAGAACAATATTTTGATTACCAAACTATCTCCCTAAGATAAAGGAGTTGAGCTGAGAATAATCCAATCCACAACTCTTCTTAGGGAGGAACTAAGCAAATGACAGAAAAGCCCCCAATTCTGACGTAATAACCTTGGAGGAGACAGAAGAACAAACATTGATATGAGAGAGAGAAAGAAGAGGTGTTTATGAAAATCCTGAAGTCTGGTCACAGATCAAGACTATTCTTGTTGGTATTACAAATATTCTCTTGGGGTGATGCTCTGAGACCCAACCCAACCCTTCTAACTTTCTCAGGATAGGAGACTACCCTGTCAAGTAAAACATTTGTTCTATTTTGCATTAACCACCACCACCATATAACATCACCTTGATTCTTCTTGTTTGCCCCTTCCGCACACACTCACAAATATGTAAGCTACTGAGAGTAGCGATCTCCTATGTCTTGTTTCCAGCTATATCCCTTGCACTTAGAAGACTGTCTAGCACGTATTAGCTGTTCAATAAATGTTTGTTAAACAAAACATATGAGTGGCTCTGCTCTCAGTCACAGCTATTCAAAGGGAAAAAATGTCCGAAACATGACAGTATACTCCGGGATCAAGGGTGGGACAATGGCGGTACAGGTAGTTGAGAGCAATTAATAAGACAGAGAGAAAAGGACTTGATAACTGATTGTTTGTGGGGATTATGGAAGAGGGAGGTGTAAAGCATTTACTAAAGAGTCTAGTACGTGGTCAATTTGTTAAATATTGGCCAATAGTAATAAGAAGAACATTGTACAGGTCTGACGCTGAGGAAATAGGTCGGGGCAGAGATATAGAGCTCCTATCCGAACTGAGGAAGAAGAATTACAACACTGGGCCTTGGAGGAAGGGCACACAGAGGGCTAGGAGCCCAGAAGTAGGAGGTAAAGCAGAAAGTGACGTCATCGAAACAAGGGCGTAGAGAGTTTTTAGAAGATTCAAGAAATCTCAAGAGATTCAAATGCTACAGAGAGGTCTTGCAGAATGCAAACTGAGGGAAAGTTAACATTCTTTTTTCCTCTGTAACAACTTAAGTGACGCATTCTGACTCTTTCACTCGAGGCCCTTTTACCGGCATAAAACGCACTTCACCAAAACTGTACCTGTCCGACAATTCGAACTGTCGACACCAGAGAAGCCCTAGTCACCCTTGCATTACCTCCTAATTCCACCTTCCCGTCGACACCTCTGCCCTCCCTCTGCCATCGTCTCCCCGCCTTCGGCCCAGCGTTCCCCGCTGCTTTTACCTGTCCGGACACCGTGTGAGAACTCGGGGATCGGGAAAGAGTTGCGCGGGTTAGCGCGGGGTCGCCAACTGCTTGCTCCCGGAGGAGGCTGGACCGGACGCCGCCGGCTTCCGCAAAAGCGCCCCGCCCGCGCGCGGCTTCCTGGGAATGTGAGCGCTCCTCCAATGGGAGCGAGAGGCGGGGAGGGGCCTGCTGCGTTCCCAGCCCCCGCACTTCCCAGGAGCCGCACTGCATTCTGGGAGTGGTAGTTTCGGCTGGCCTTCGCCGAATCTGTCACCCGCTCCATCAACAATTCTTGTCATAAACAACATCAAGCGCTGTTCTTTAGAGAAAGCGAGAGAATGCACGGCCACAAAAAGTCCACCGGCGGGATAAATGAAGAGCCGAGCTTTCCCCACCGTCTCCCTGCTTAGTCTCAGCAGGCAACGTCGCCTGTTACTTCACAGACAAGATAGAATTCATCGGACAGGAATTCCCTCTACTTTAGCCACGAAATTTTTTTAACCTCCTTGGATCCCTCAGCAATCCTTTCTCCCATTCTTTTGCAATAATAAAAATGGTAATAATAATAATAAATCAACTACTCTCCTTTGATGTAAATTCCCTCATCCCCTTTACATCCCTATTCCTTCTTACTAACTCAGTCGAGCTCCACTAATAAACTAGTCTGTCTCGTGTCTCAACGGCTCCCTGCTTATTTGCCCTTTATTATCAACATTTAAAGATTGTCGAAGTTTCTCTCATCTAAAATATTCCAAAGTCACCTTTCTCAACCTCACACCACCCCAAACCTCTCACCACACACAGACTTAACTTCCCCTTTCCAGTCAAAATTCTCAACCGTGTTGCTAAAATAGACACTGTTTAACCATTACCATACCTCAGCTCTGCAGGATTTTACATTGGTTATTCCCTCCTTCTTGAAACCCCCTTAGTTTGGGCTGCTTTAACAAAATACCTCAGACTGAATGGCTTAAACAGAAATTAATTTCCCACAGTTCTGGAGGCTGGGAAGGTTCAGACCAGGGTGCCACAGTATGGTGGGGTTCTGGTGAGGACCTGCTTCCTGGCTTGCAGACTGCTGCCTTCTTGTTGTGTCCTCACGTGGTGGAGAGATAGTATCTCTCTCACATCTCTTATAAGGGCACTAATCCCATTCATGAGGGCCCCACCCTCATGATCTAATTAACTCCCAAAGATCCACCTACAAATACAATCACATTGAGGATCCAGACTCTAATATATAAATTGGGGTGGGAAGAACACAAACATTCACTTTATAGCACCCTCTATTCTCTAAGCTTTTTCTAAGATGCTGCACTCTTCTGGTTCCCCTCCCACTTTTGTGGCAGATCCTCATTTTCCTTTGAAATGTTCATGTTCCATAGGGCTCTTCCTTACACTCTCTTCTTTTCTTACTCGTCAAACTTTTCTTGGGTGATCTTAACTAATCCCATTGCTTTGATTATCATCTGTATGCTGATGATTCTCACATATAGGAAGCCCAGACAAGACTCCTGTAACCCAGACTGAAATATCTAATGAAAGCTGGGCATCTCTTTCCGGCACCTAAAACTTAATGTAGTCTTTAGTTGACCTAATACATTTCTACTCTCCCCTCTCCCATAAGCTGCTCCTCCTTCTCCTCTAATCCCATCTCAGTGAATGGCACAACCATGCAATCAGTTGCCCACACCAGAAAGCTGGGTATCATTTTGAATGCTTTCACTCCCTCATAGCTCACATCCAAATAATCAGCAAGCCATGTTAATTCTATTCCCTAAATATCTCACTTGTCAAACTTCAGTTTTCTCATCTTTGAAATGAAGATAATAACGGCACCTGTCTTCAAAGATTGCTGCAATGATAAATGAGCAATACTGCCTGGCAAAGGGACAATAAGCATTTATTGAACAAGCATTATATTTGCCATTAGTTCTTCTTTATTAGGTCTTACATAATGATAGCTAGCATTTACTTTATATTTAGGGAGAAAGAAAAGGAAAATGAGAAATGGTGAGATATTTTGTGTAAGTTACAATCCACTCCATTCCTCAGTATTTTTCCAATCATGACAAAAATATAGCAGTAGTCACGAGGCACTATACAAACTGTTCTACTCTAATGTGTGCAGCATATACCATACCTTATTTATTGTTATCAGCTCTGGCTGTGATACAGACATTAAAAAAATCATGACAAATGATCTGAGCACTAGAAACCAGAAGTAATATCTCTGTACCTACAGTATCTCCTTCACCATCTCCCTCCCACCCACTCCTCATCACTTGAAATTGTTCTATCTAAAACAAAATCTGATCATTTCCAAATTCTACTTAAAATCTTAATTCACTCCCCATTATGTAGAGGATAAAGTCTAAGATTCTAAACGGAGAATTCAAGGCCCTCCATGACCTGACCTCTCTCTACCTTCCCTGCTTCATATTCTGCTTCTCTCACCAACACATCCTGTGTTCAAGCCTACTCTTGTATGGTGTCATTCACTAATTCATCCATCTATCTATTCCTCCAACAAATATGTACTAAGTGCCTACTATGAGCCAGGCCTATTCTGGATTCTGGTGATATAGCAGTGAACAAGACAGACAGTGTCCTTGCCTACTGGAGTTAACACTTCAATACCATGCTCTTTCATGCCTCAGTGACTTTGCACAGGCTGCCTCCCTTATCTAAATCTTATTTACCCTTTAAGACATATCTTAAATATCACCTCTTAATTTTCCAGCAAAGTATATGCTTTTTTAAGCTTTTTCATCCTCTGCAAAGGTTTACTTTTCATCTTAATATTAATTTAATTTTATTCAATACCTATTATTTGAGAGACAGCATAGTATCTTAGAAAGAGAAGTTTTGGAGCCAGACAGTCCTGAGTTAATAGCTGTATGAACTCTAAATGTTGCCTCAATTTAGAGGTTTTAGAGCTCTATCAAAGCCCCTCTTGTTACTCTATATTCTCCCCTAAAGTAATTTCATCTGTGCTTCAAAATTTGTATCTTTAGCACAAGCATTTATACTGGGAAATCAGGGAAAGTTCTCTCTGAGGGGGTAATATTTAAGCTGAAATATAAATGTCAAGAAGGAATCAGCCATAAGAAGATCAGAGGGAACAGAAATAAAGCCATAGTGACTGTAGGGTAGTGGAAGTGAGGGGAGAGTAGTAGGAGAGGAGATCACACAGGCCTTTCTGCTCCTCAAATATGTCAAGCTCCTCCTCACTTTATATCTTTGCACCAGCTCTCTCTGCTTGGAGTTTTGTTCCCTCTTATCTTTTTGTGGCCAGAGGTCTTGCAAGGCTGCGTAAGCTAGAAGAAGGAGTTTGGACTTTATTCTAAGTGTAACGGGAAGTAGAGAGGTTCAAGCAAAGGAGTGATCTGATGTATGGGTTTTAAAAAATTATCTGGCTTGGGCTTCCCTGGTGGCACAGTGGTTGAGAATCCGCCTGCCAATGCAGGGCACACGGGTTCGAGCCCTGGTCTGGGAAAATCCCACATGCCGCGGAGCAACTGGGCCCGTGAGCCACAACTGCTGAGCCTGCGCGTCTGGAGCCTGTGCTCCGCAACAAGAGAGGCCACGATAGTGAGAGGCCCGCGCACCGCGATGAAGAGTGGCCCCCACTCGCCGCAACTAGAGAAAGCCCTCGCACAGAAACGAAGACCCAACACAGCCAAAAATAAATAAATAAATTAATTAAGAATGCAAATCACCCAAGGATCAGGTGTTTCAATTTAAAAAAAAAAAGTCAGGTTTATGGATATATAAGTTACATACAGTAAAATTCACCATTAAAAAAAATTATCTGGCTTTATTTAGCATACCAATATACTGTCTACCCTGGTAATAAATTAATATGTACAGTTTTCAAGATATGTTGGGTAGTTTCCAAGAGGAGTGCTTCTGGATGTGTATACTACAGTGCATGCAGAACCGTTTAAATAGGTGGCTTTATAATTCGATAATTTTCAAATTTAGAAGTTCTGTTACCATTTCATCAGGTTACTGAAAAATTGATTCTCTTTTTTATAATACATGATTTTAGATAGTTTGAGCTTATGGAGTAAAGGTTTCAATTTCCATTTCAGTTCCTGCAGCTACCAAACCTGGAATTATAGAACTGATGGTTTAGATAACCTAATCCAGTCTCCCAATTGTACACATGACAAAGATTTCAAAGCTAAGAAGAGATGGAGCCTGGATTACAAACTAGCTTTCTTATAGTAGATGCTCCAGAACTGTCTGTTGCACTAAAATAAGATATGTATATCATACAGAACTCTAGTCATATCTGAGAGATCCTGGTTTTACATTCTGCTTAACAGGATTGGATCGTGATGTGTTATTTTGTAGTTCACAAACAAATCTAGTGACTGTTGTTTTGGCATCAACATCATTCACATTATTGCAACTTATCACTGATCACCAGTGCTATTTATGCTTCTTTTCTCCTGGATATTTGGACTTGGGCAAATTTTCTTCCTGTTCATCTGTGCTCAAAATAGACCTACCTTGAGAATGCCTGTTGTCCTTTGAAATTCACAATCAGTAGAGGGAGCTAACACATTAGCAATATCTACGAAATCATTGACATTTGAGTACGGGACAGTTTGCTTCTCTTTGTAGCTCATTCCAGTTAGTGTCATCACACTTCCTGCCCCGTTGGTCTGAGCCATCGATGGTTCCAACACCAGCTTTGGCAAAGCAGTTGTGGATTACTTCTGAGGTTTCTATCACACATAGCAATGAAATTTCTCATCATACGAAGGACATGCCGTTTCTTTACACCTGCAATAGAACAGTGCTTCTCATAACACACCAAGCATTTCCATCATCCAACTTTTGATGATTTATTATTTCTCAGTCAAATGGCTACACGTAGCCATGCTGGCAGGCGAAAATAAAAGACTACAAACGTTTTAATTTAAACCTCTGGTGTCCATGTGCAGCTAACAGTAATAGAATGTTCACATTCTGGTAAGCCATTTTATTTTCTAATTGCAGGAGCCATTTCCCAAACAACCTGCCAGACGTCAGTGCATTTTTGTTAAGTTTATATACACACAGGAAAGTTGTGTATAAAAGGGGAGTTTTCAAATTTCCATATTGATTCTAATTTCTTGCTCCTCTCAGCATTCTAATGGAGGAAAGTTGATGACCCAGCTTTCTTTATATATTTATTTTTCTCCAGGACAACATTCTTCTGTCAGAGTGTTCCTCTGGTTTGGTCACAGATTATAGAGGCGCATTAGATATGCCCCCAAGGACACATCTATTCAGATTTGGCTACTCATTTTCAAGACAATCATCAGCAAACAGAGTTATTGTAGGTGCTTCACTGTTTAGGTTAAGTAAAATGATACTGTGATAATGCTGAAAGCATTGTTTCCAGTCATAAAGACTTGACATCAACTCCCATCTGAAGAGCAATTTCATTAGCTTTTTCTAAAAACAAGTGAGCATCAAGATATAGAAATATCTGCCCTGGTCTGGCAAAATTATTCAAGTGTTCCAATTACTAAGTTGGCATATTTTGCTCCTCTCATTCTGTTATGAATTTTACCTCCCTCAGCTCCTTGACTTTTTCCAGTTTTCAAAAAATAATACAGAATATTCATGAGGAAATTCCAAATTTTGTGACCATTTAACTTTTTGACTTTTCTTTTTTATCTACGAACATCTAGTCCTGGAGAAATTGGGAGCTCACTATATTTTCGCTTTAATGGCATGACAGACACCGCATGGAGCGTAACAGAAAAGGCCTGCTTCATAGAACATGAACGTTCTCAAAAGGGCAAGATCAAGGGAAAGCCTGAGGCTTGGTGCAGGAGATGAAAGTGTAGCACTGACAAGGCAACTAAGTGTCTTAAGTTCCAACGTTTCCAAAGCAAAGGTGATGTCAAACTGTAAAATGGGCTACTTTGAATTATTTTTATAACCAAGTCAAAAATAAGGGACACTAATGACTTGGGGGTAGATACTGCCACTATCAGACAGCAAGTAATTAGGTTTAAGACATCAAAAGGATGAAACAGGGAAAGAAAGCACTGACTTGAAATTATCCTCCTTTACAATTCTGATGAAAAATTGAGAACACTTCGAGTTCAAAGCTCTAAGCATAAAATCCATATGTTGGCTTACTTCTAATCTGATGTAAAGAATCCACAATCTAACGCAATAGCAAACCACAAAACTGGTGTCCCTATGGGAGAGGCCTGTAACTTGACATTTGTTTTTTCCACCTTGCCTCATTTCCAATTGTTTAGAATTTTTGACTCCTCAAGCCTTCAGCCTTTAACCAAGTATTTGCTGGTGGAAGGGGCTGGGATTGTTTCTCCACACATAAACTGATCTTTGTCAAACTGATCTTTATCATCAATCACTTTCATAATGAGAGAACATCCAGGACACATAGCAATATCTTCCCCATTCTCCAACTCTTCCTTGGTAGGGATGAAGATGTCCATATAAGTTATCCCCACATGCACAGGGTTAGAAATACATCTCTAAGGCGTGATCATATTGCAAGCCCATGATTTCTATCTTGGAACAGATCTGGTATGTTCCTACCTTTGAGTTTTTGCATCAGCTGCTTACTCAGCACTGAATGCTGAACCTCCATATCTGTGCACATGTCTTTCTCTGGTATCAAATAGTATTCTAAGATAAATATATATTGCTGCATTTAATCATCAGTGTAATGCTAGGAAGTCATTATTATTGTCATCACCCTTGTTTTCCAGATAAGAAAACCGTGGCTCCAAGTTGCACAGAAACTGAAGGGGCCAAGGTTTGCCTCCCGAGGTCTTGGCTTCCTAACCCACCCCCTCTTTCGTAAGTTTCAGAAGTTCCTTAAGAGGGAATGCAAGGAAGGATAGGCAATCAGTGTTGGTTGACTAAATCGAACAGTTCCAGATCCACCTGTTTGCTTCCGTTTGTCCCGTCCATTTCTGTTCCTGTGTCCTGGGCCTTCCTGTCACCTTGAAAAGGGACGATTACAGCACAGAAGCCGCAGAGATGGGGGAGGGAGCAGAAATCTCACATTTCTCAGCAAAATGGTTGGAAGGCAGTCCGTAAGTGCTACCGAAGGGCGAAGTATTTCAGAGTACACAGCACAGGGACCTTGGCAGAAAGGGCCCAAGGGGCTCAGAGCTTGAAACAGAGCTGGGAACAAGGTCAGGGGACAGGAACCAGGCAGGCCCGGTGTTGTGTCACTGCCTGTGGCAGCTTCTCTGCTAAGGGTGCAGCGCCCCAGTGAGGAGTGGAAGGGTAGGAGGGCCGCTACCCTTCCATACTGAACATGGCCGCTGAATGCGAGCTCATGACCCCGGTTCGGGAAAGCAGCGGGAAACCGACCGAACCTGTGACCTTCTTCAAGGGGCAAGGGAACAGAACAGTCATGAAGAGCAGGTTAGCTTTGGTTTTCTTTTGTCTCTTTTATTGCTTCTCAAAAACACAGTGAGCAGGATTTCATCTCCCTCCCCACTCGGCTCGGGATTTACCTGGAGCACTTCTCTGACAGGGTGGGGGTCGGGGCAGGGACCACCGATAGAGTCTAAAACAGTAAGGCTCACAGGGGTTGCTCTACATCATCCCGGGGTTAGAGACTGTGGAGCTGGGACTAGAACCCAAGGCGGCTGCCACCCACACCTTTGGTCTCCCCAAGGCATCACAAGCCTTTTTTTTTTTCCTTCCCACTACAGCCTTCAACTTTATTTCAAATCTGCGGCCGCGGTAGCTCCTTGTAAGGAAAAGAAATTTTAAAAGGCTTCAGATAGCTTACATGTAAAGGTAATGGTTTTCACACTATGTTTTAAGAGTGTCTGAAAGCTGTGAGTCCATATGTAACACAATGGAAATCAAGGGATATATATTTTTAATTTGTGTATCTTACTTCCTTCTGGGAAGTAATTGCAGAGTGTTTTGGAAGCTCTGTAAAAAAAAAAAAGTGGCTGGAATTCATTCACATATCCTGTGGCTCACAAGATCTCTAGGATACACTCTTGCTCAACTCTGCATTGTATCTTCACACAGCTGTGCAGATAATTAGCTTTCTTGAGAGATGGAAATACTTTTTGTAAGAAGACAGTAAGTTTCTAAGTATAATGGAAAGTCATATAGAAATTTAAGAGGATTGAATCAACATACAGGCTAATGGCTTCTATTTAGCAAACATTTATTGGAGCCTGCTGAAGACCAAGAACTGGGAGACTACAAACAAGGATAAAACCATACGTTCACAATCTGGGTCAAGGTATTTAGCATGGTAGAACAATAATTGATATGACAGAGATTTTATGAACAAAGTAGGCAGAGGAAAGGAAACATTAATATTTTATTTATTGAGCATATATTTAATGAGTCCCTGCTATGTCTGAGATACTAATGCAACAGTACACAAAACACAGTTCCTGCTCTCTTGGAGACTGCAGTTGTTGAGTTCCTACTAAGTGTCAGGCACGTTCTTACATTCATTTTTTTAGATATATGTGGTCTCAGTTAATATTCCAACAACCCTGGGTAGTATCTTCTTGAGGTCCATATCTTAAAATTTCAGTAACAACTAGAATTTTACAAACAATCCATAGACATCTCCTTATGTAGATATATAAAAGAACATGGTGAAAATGGTGAGAAATCTTGGGTTTAAATCTTGTTAAAGGTTAATAGCAAAGCAGAAATTCAAATCCAATGTCTATTTTTACTCCACGGTCCCCATATACCTTTATACAATGCAGCTTCCTGTGGGGCCAAGCCCAATCTGACTTCACAGTCAAACTGCATCTTAAAGGATGAGTGGGACAGGAGCATAATAGAGACAAAGGTTACTGCTTATGTAATAAATCCCACAGAAAGAACTTCTTTTCTTCAGTCATTAAGGTAACATGATTTAGTTATCCAGACTTACTGAGTTATTCATACAATTTTAGCCTGCCAAATTAGGAAGGCCAGCATTCTAGGAAATCTTTTTAGAAGTTATCGCCATGACTTTGACTACCTGCAATTAAACAGAGCAGTTCAGTTCAACAAACTTTACGGAGGCATCATGTGCCAAGAAGTATGCTAAGTACTAGAGATACATGCTCTGAAAAAACTTAAATAATATATGCAATTGAGACATTTTTGTCCTGGATTTTGTTACAATTCTGATTTCAATACAATTCATATGACTTCATCTTTCTGACTCTCCTCTATAAATTATGAGGTTGTATTAGCTGGTCATTAAGAAAAATTTTTATAATCTAGCTGTATTAGAATCTGGCAAAAAGTTTTCTTTAAGTGGTTACTTTTCTCTTTCAAATTTTGCTGCATTCTATGGTCTGGTACTTGATACTGAGGAATAACATAATCTTTCACTTTATCTTGGTTGGCAGGTGCTGGCAGTTGATGCATATAGAAGTTGTATCACATTTTTATTGCCCAAGGAGGACTCTAAGAAACTCTCATTATATGATCATGAAGAAGTGAGTGTAAATGTCCATTCACCAAGAGTTTGGTGGTTTCTTCCTAGAGCCATTGGACTAAAACATTGATCCTTTAACACCAGTGTACAGATAGGCTACACAAGAATCACCCGGGGTGTTAGCTGTTAACATAGATTCCTGGCCTACAAAGTCACATTTTTGAGGGTGTAAGATGAGTATCTGTATTTGTAGCAAGGAACACAAGTGATGCTGATAAGCTTAGAAAACACTGCAAAAGCAGAGACTATGGAAACCTATTTAATCCCCCAATTCCAAAATAGGGTCAGATTTAATCCTAAACTGGGATCAGATTTTTCAATTTGCAGTAGTGCCTACCAGAGTTAACAACACAAACAGAATGTTGTTTAGTAGATATAACCAAAATCTATCATTCTGTAGTTTCAAGTCCATTTACTGTCCATAGCCTCTAGGATACACTGCTACCGAGGCCTAATTTCAGTTGCCACTTTGTAAAACAAATGCAAACGAAATCTGTCACTAGACAGACTATAAGCCTCATTATTTTCCAACCTTATTCAAAACCTACTTTCATTTGATAAGTCATAAAAGTTTTTTAAGTTACACAAGTAATGCATGATCAGTAATAGAAAAATCTGAAAATGCAAGTAGGTAATAAGGAAAATATAAAAATCAACCTTAATCCTACCATTTAGGGTATATATCTCACGAGACTTTACATGTACATATAGACGTGTGTATGTGTGTGTAAAAAATTACTTTAAATTTTTTCTGAGTGTGTATGATTTATGACATTGTATAGGAAAGCAAAATTCATTATACCATGGAAAAGGTCACTGATAAATTGATCACATAAAATTAGTCCGCCTCAAAAACCTAAACAATAGCATCTATACTCTTCATCATATCATCGGTCCTTTGTTGACTACTGAATGCTAACAATGCAAAAATTACAAATTAATGGGAATTCCCTGGCAGTCCAGTGGTTAAGACTCTGCTCTTCCACTGCAGGGGGCGCAAGTTCAGTCCCTGGTTGGGGAACTAAGATCCCGCATGCTGCGTGGCATGGCCAAAAAAATTACAAATTAATCGCAAGGTAAAATTATAAATCATGCAAAAGATACAGGATTTCATAAAGTTGAAAGTGGTGTTGGATAATTGCTTCAATACACCAAAGCCACTGACACACGAATTAGATCAGTTAACAACTGAAGTGAAGAAAATCTACATGGAGGATGATTGATAGGTATTTTGATACCAAATTAATGAGGAGTCTTTAGAAGAAACAATGAATTGTTCAAATGTTTGGGCAAAAATCACCGTTTTATGCTAGGAGAACAATAAATGGGGTGAAGGATACTGTATCATGCGATACTTTTATTGGAAAAATGCCCCAAATTCCCCAAACAATTCTTATTTCATTCTTTGTCCAATCTAAAAATTAGTGCATAGCTGCAATTAAAACCTAAATTCTTTTAAATATGAGATTAAGTAAGCTTATTTTCATAATCTTAGGTTTTATTTTTCTGGACGAAGTCCCAAACAAACCTTTTATCCATCATTTGTGATGAAATTTTTTTCTCCTTTTAGGTTGATTCCCTTCAGGTAGCATTTTAAGTACCAGTTGTCCTTGGATAATGAGGACTTTCTATGTGTGTGCATGACATTGTTCTTGGTTTTTATTTTAATTGAGATATAATTGACATACAACATTATACTAGTTTTAGGTGGAACCTAATGGTCCAATATTTACATATATTGTGAAATGATCACCACAATAAGTCTAGTTAACATCCATCACCACACATAGTTACACCTTTTTTTCTTGTGATGAGAACTTTGAAGATCTAGTCTCTTAGCAACTTTCAATTATATAATGCAGCATTATTAACTATAGCCACTGGGTTGTATATTATATCCCCAGGATTTATTTGTTTTATAGCTGGAAGTTTATACCTTTTGACCACCTTCACCTATTTTGCCCACCCTCCCGAATCCCCCACCTCTGGCAACCAGCATTCTATTCTCTGTGTTTTTGAGTTCAGTTTTTTTCCCAAGATTCCACATATGAGATCATACAGTATTTGTCTTTCTCTGTCTGACTCATTTCATTTAGAATAAAGCCCTCAAGGTCTAATCATGTTATTGCACATGGTAAGATTTTCTTCCTTTTTATGAATGAATACTATCCCGTTTTGTGTGTGTGTGTGTGTGTGTGTAAAACATTTTCCTTTCCATTCACCCATTGATAGGAACAGCTTGCTTCCATGTCTTGGCTATTGTAAATAATACGGCAATGAACATGGGGGTGGATATATCTTTTTGAGTTAGTGATTTTGTTTCCTTTGGATAAATACCTGGAAAAGGAATTGCTAGATCATATGGTAGTTCTACTTTTATTTTTTGAGGAACCTCCATATTGTTTTCCACAGTGGCTGCACCAGTTTACATTCCCACCAAGAGTTCACAAGAGTTTCCTTTTCTCCTCATCCTTGCCAACACTTGTTATTTCTTGTCTTTTGAAAATAGCCATTCTAACAGGTGTGAGGTGAAATCTCATTGTGGTTTTTTTCTTTCATGTACTTTTCTTTACATTTTATGAGAGTACAATTGCTTTACAATGTTGTGTTAGTTTCTACTGTATCACAAAGTGAATCAGCTATATGTATACATATATCCCCATATCCCCTCCCTCTTGTGTCTCCCTCCCACCCTCCCTATCCCACCCCTCTAAGTGGTCAAAAAGCACCGAGCTGATCTCCCTGTGCTATGCGGCTGCTTCTCACTAGCTATCTGTTTTACATTTGGTAGTGTATATATGTCCATGCCACTCTTACACTTCGTCCCAGCTTACCCTTCCCCCCGTCCTGTATTCTCAAGTCCATTCTCTACGTCTGCACCTTTATTCCTCTCCTGCCACTAGGTTCACCAGAACCATTCTTTTATAGAGTCCATATAAATGTGTTAGCATACGGTATTTGTTTCTCTCTTTCTGACTTACTTCACTCCGTATGACAGACTCTAGGTCCAACCACCTCACTACAAAACTCAATTTCACTTCTTTTTATGGCTTAGTAATATTCCGTTGTATATATGTGCCACATCTTCTTTATCCCTTCATCTGTTGATGGACACTCAGGTTGCTTCCATGTCCTGGCTATTGTAAATAGTGCTGCAATGAACATTGTGGTACATGTCTCTTTTTGAATTATGGTCTTCTCAGGGTATATGCCCAGTAGTGGGATTGCTAGGGCATATGGTAGTTTTATTTTTGGTTTTTTAAGGACCTTCCATACTGTTCTCCATAGTGGCTGTATCAATTTACATTCCCACCAACAGTGCAAGAGGGTTCCATTTTCTCCACACCCTCTCCAGCATTTATTGTTTCTAGATTTTTTGATGATGGCCATGCTGACCAGTGTGAGGTGATACCTCATTGTGATTTTGATTTGCATTTCTCTAATGATTAGTGACGTTGAGCATCCTTTCATGTGTTTGTTGGCAATCTGTATATCTTCTTGGGAGAAATGTATGTTTAGGTCTTCTGCCCATTTTTGGATTGGGTTGTTTGTTTTTTAATATTGAGCTGCATGAGCTGCTTGTATATTTTGGAGATTAATCCTTTGTCCGTTGATTCATTTGCAACTATTTTCTCCCATTCTGAGGGTTGTCTTTTTGTCTTGTTTATGGTTTCCTTTGCTGTGCAAAAGCTTTTGAGTTTCATTAGGTCCCATTTTTTTATTTTTGTTTTTATTTCCATTTCTCTAGGAGGTGGGTCAAAAAGGATCTTGCTGTGATTTATGTCACAGAGTGTTCTGCCTATGTTTTCCACTAAGAGTTTTATAGTGTCTGGCCTTACATTTAGGTCTTTAATCCATTTTGAGTTTATTTTGTGTATGGTGTTAGGAAGTGTTCTAATTTCAGTCTTTTACATGTAGCTGTCCAGTTTTCCCAGCACCACTTATTGAAGAGGCTGTCTTTTCTCCACTATATATTCTTGCCTCTTTTATCAAAGATAACGTGACCATATGTGCATGGGTTTATCTCTGGGCTTTCTATCCTGCTCCATTGATCTATATTTCTGTTTTTGTGCCAGTACCATACTGTCTTGCTTACTGTAGCTTTGTAGTATAGTCTGAAGTCAGGGAGCCTGATTCCTCCAGCTCTGTTTTTCTTTCTCAAGGTTGCTTTGGCTATTCAGGGTCTTTTGTGTTTCCATACAGATTTTTAAATTTTTTGTTCTAGTTCTGTGAAAATGCCACTGGTAGTTTGATAGGGATTGCATTGAATCTGTAGATTGCTTTGCATAGTATAGTCATTTTCACAATGTTGATTCTTCCAATCCAAGAACATGGTATATCTCTCCACCTGTTCATATTGTCTTTAATTTCTTTCATCAGTGGCTTATACTTTTCTGCATACAGGACTTTGGTAGGTTTATTCCTAGATATTTTATTCTTTTTGTTGCAGTGGTAAATGGGAGTGTTTCTTTAATTTCCCTTTCAGATTTTTCATCGTTAGTATATAGGAATGCAAGAAATTTCTGTGCATTAATTATGTATCCTGCTACTTTACCAAATTCATTGATTAGCTCTAGTAGTTTTCTGGTGGCATCTTTAGGATTCTCTATGTATAGTATCATGTCATCTGCAAACAGTGACAGTTTTACTTTTCTTTTCCGATTTGGATTCCGTTTATTTCTTTTTCTTCTCTGATTGTCGTGGCTAAAACTTCCAAAACTATGTTGAATAATAGTAGTGAGAGTGGGCACCCTTGTCATGTTCCTGATCTTACAGGAAATGGTTTCAGTTTTTCACCATTGAGAACGATGGTGGCTGTGGGCTTGTCATATATGGCCTTTATTATGTTGAGGTAGTTTCCCTCTATGCCCACTTTCTGGAGAGTTTTTATCATAAATGGGTGTTGAATTTTGTTGAAAGCTTTTTCTGCATCTATTGAGATTATCATATGGTTTTATCCTTCAGTTTGTTAATATGGTGTGTCACATTGATTGATTTGCGTATATTGAAGTATCCTTGCATTCCTGGGATAAGCCCCACTTGATCGTGGTGTATGATCCTTTCAATGTGCTGTTGGATTCTGTTTGGTAGTATATTGTTGAGAATTTTTGCATCTATGTTCATCAGTGATATTGGCCTGTAGTTTTCTTTTTTTGTGACATCTGTGTGTGGTTTTGGTATCAGGGTGATGGTGGCCTCGTAGAATGATTTGGGAATGTTCCTCCCTCTGCATTTTTTGCAGAGTTTGAGAAGGATAGGTGTTAGCTCTTCTCTAAATGTTTGATACAATTCGCCTGTGAAGCCATCTGGTCCTGGGCTTTTGTTTGTTGGAAGATTTTTAATCACAGTTTCAATTTCAGTGCTTGTGACTGGTCTGTGCATATTTTCTATTTCTTCCTGGTTCAGTCTTGGAAGGTCATACTTTTCTAAGAATTTGTCCATTTCTTCCAGGTTGTCCATTTTATTGGCATATAGTTGCTCGTAGTAGTCTCTCATGATCATTTGTATTTCTGCAAGGTCAGTTGTTTCTTCTCTTTTTTCATTTCTAATTCTGTTCATTTGTGTCTTCTCCCTTTTTCTCTTGATGAGTCTGGCTAATGGTTTTTGCTTTCAATTTTCAAAATGTTTTCAATTTTGTGTATCTTCTCAAGGAACCAGCTTTTATTTTTATTGATCTTTTCTATTGTTTCCTTCATTTCTTTTTCATTTGTTTCTGATATAATCTTTATGATTTCTTTCCTTCTGCTAACTTTGGGAGTTTTTTGTTCTTCTTTCTCTAGCTGCTTTAGGTGTAAAGTTAGGCTGTTTATTTGAGATTTTTCTAGTTTATTGAAGTAAGATTGTATTGCTGTAAACTTCCCTCTTAGAGCTGCTTTTGCTGCATCCCATAGGTTTTGGATCATCGTGTTTTCATTGTCATTTGTTTCTAGGTATTTTTTTATTTCCTCTTTGATTTCTTCAGTGATCTCTTGGTTATTTAGTAGCGTATTGTTTAGCCTCCATGCGTTTGTATTTTTTACAGTTTTTTTCCTGTAATTGATACCCAGTATCATAGCATTGTGGTCAGAAAAGATACTTGATACGATTTCAATTTTCTTAAATTTACCAAGGCTTGATTTGTGACCCAAGATATGATCTATCCTGGAGAATGTTCCATGAGCACTTGAGAAGAAAGTGTATTCTGTTGTTTTTGGATGGAATGTCCTATACATATCAATTAAGTTCATCTGGTCTAATGTGTCATTTAAAGCTTGTGTTTCTTTATTTATTTTCATTTTGGATGATCTGTCCATTGGTGAAAGTGGGGTGTTAAAGTTCCCTACTATTATTGTGTTACTGTCAATTTCCCCTTTTATGGCTGTTTGCATTTGCCTTATGTGTTGAGGTGCTCCTATGTTGGGTGCATAAATATTTACAATTGTTATATCTTCTTGGATCGCTCCCTTGATCATTATCAAGGATCGATAGTGTCCTTCTTTGCCTCTTGTAATAGTCTTTATTTTAAAGTCTATTTTGTCTGATATGAGAATTGCTACTCCAGCTTTCTTTTGATTTCCATTTGCATGGAATATCTTTTTCCATCCCCTCACTTTCAGTCTGTATGTGTCCCTAGGTCTGAAGTGAGTCTCTTATAGACAGCATATATACGGGTCTTATTTTTGTATACATTCAGCCAGTCTTTGTCTTTTGGTTGGAGCATTTAATCCATTTACATTTAAGGTAATTATCGATATGTGTATTCCTATTACCATTTTCTTAATTGTTTTGGGTTTGTTTTTGTAGGTCTTTTCCTTCTCTTGTGTTTCCTCCCTAGAGAAGTTCCTTTAGCATTTGTTGTAAAGCTGGTTTGGTGGTGCTGAATTCTCTTAACTTTTGCTTGTCTGTAAAGCTTTTGATTTCTCTGTTGAATCTGAATAAGATCCTTGCTGGGTAGAGTAATCTTGGTTGTAGATTCTTCCCTTTCATCACTTTAAATATGTCTTGCCACTCCCTTCTGGCTTGCAGAGTTTCTACTGAACAGTCAGCTGTTAACCTCATGGATTCCTTTGTATGTTATTTGTTGCTTTTGCCTTGCTGCTTTTAATATTTTTTCTTTGTATTTAATTTTTGATAGTTTGATTAATATGTGTCTTGGCGTGTTTCTCCTTGGATTTATCCTGTATGGGACTCTCTGTGCTTTCTGAACTTGACTCACTATTTCCTTTCCCATGTTAGGAAAGTTTTCAACTATAATATCTTCAAATATTTTCTCAGACCCTTTCTTTTTCTCTTCTTCTTCTGGGACCTCTATAATTCAAGTGTTGGTACGTTTATTGTTGTCCCAGAGGTCTCTGAGACTGTCCTCAATTCTTTTCCTTCTTTTTTCTTTTTTCTGCTCTGAGGCAGTTATTTCCACCATTCTATCTTCCAGGTCACTTATCTGTTCTTCTGCCTCCGTTATTCTGCTATTGATTCCTTCTAGAGTATTTTAAATTTCATTTATTGTGTTGTTCAGCATTGTTTGTTTGGTCTTTAGTTTTTCTAAGTCTTTGTTAAACGTTTCTTGAAATTTCTCCATTTTATTTCTGAGATTTTGGATCATCTTTACTATAATTACTCTGAATTCTTTTTGAGGTAGACTGTCTATTTCCTCTTCATTTGTTTGCTCTGGTAGGTTTTTACCTTGCTCCTTCATCTGCTGCATATTTCTCTGTCTTCTCATTTTGCTTAACTTACTGTGTTTGGGGTAAGCCCCCTTTTTGCAGGCTGCAGGTTTGTAGTTCCCATTGTTTTTGGTGTCTGCCCCCAGTGGGTGAGGATTGTTCAGTGACTTGTGTAAGCTTCCTGGTGGGGGAGACTGGTGCCTGTGTTCTGGTGGGTGGGGTGGATCTTGTCCTTCTGGTGGGCAGGGCCACATCCAGTGGTGTGTTTTGGGGTGTCTGTGAACTTATTATGACTTTAGGCTGCCTCTCTGCTAATGGGTGGGATTATGTTCCTGTCTTGCTAGTTGTTTGGCATAGGGCATTCATCACTGGAGCTTGCTGGCCATTGGGTGGAACTGGGTCTTAATGTTGAGAGGGAGATCTCTGGGAGAGCTCTCACTGATTGATATTACATGGGGCCAGGAGGCCTCTGGTGGTCCAATCTCCTTGACTCAGCTCTCCCATCATGGAGTCTCAGACCCAACACCTGGCTGGAGCACCAAGACCCTGCTAGACACACGGCTCGGAAGTAAAGAAAGAAAGAGAAACCGAACAGATAGTACTGCAAAACAAATGGTAAAAGCAAAACTAAACCGACAAAATCACACAAAGAATTATACACACACACAGTCATAAAAAGAAAAAACAAAAAACCCCACAAAAAAACCACAAAAAAACAAAACGAAGCAAACAAAAAAACTGAACAGACAGAACCCTAGGACAAATGGTAAAAGCAAACCTAAACAGACAAAATCACCCAAGGAAACATACACACATACACTCTCAAAAAGAGAGAGACAAAAAAAGGAAGAGAGCAACAAAAGCAATAAAAAAATCCACCAATGATAACAAGCACTAAAAACTAAACTAAGATAAACATAAAACCAAAAACAAATCAGACGCAGAAAGCAAACCCTAAGTCTACAGTTGTTCCCAAAGTCCACCACTTCAATTTTGGGAACATTCATTGTCTATTCAGGTATTCCACAGATGCAGGGTATATCAAGTTGACTGTGGAGATTTATTCTGCTGCTCCTGAGGCTGCTGGGAGAGCTTTCCCTTTCTCTTCTTTGTTCGCACAGCTCTTGGGGTTCAGCTTTGGATTTGGCCCCACCTCTGCATGTAGGCCACCCTCAGGCATCTGTTCCCCACCCAGACAGAAGGGGGTTAAAGCAGCCGCTGATTAGGGCTCTCTTGCTCACTCAGGCCAGGGAAAGGGAGGGATACGGTAGTCATAATTGGAATGCGGGGTGAGCCTGTGGCAGCAGAGGCTGGCATGACATTACAACAGCCTGAGGCGTGCTGTGTGTTCTCCCAGGGAAGTTGTCCCTGGATCATGGGACTCTGGCAGTGGTGGGCTGCACAGGCTCCTGGGGGGAGGTGGGTAGTGAACTGCACTTGCACACAGGATTCTTGGTGGCAGTGGCAGCAGCATTAGTGGTCCATGCCTGCCTCTGGGGTCCTAGATGATAGCTGTGGCTCACACCTGTCTCTGAAGCTCAGGTGGTGCTCTGCCATCTGTGGGCACATGGAGCAGGAAGCCCCTCTCCTCATGCACCCCAAAACAATGGTCTCCTTCCTCTCTGGCAGGTCCAGAGTTTTTCCTGGACTCCCTCCCAGCTAGCTGTGGCGCACACTAGCCCCCTTCAGGCTGTGTTCACGCAGCCAACCCCAGTCCTCTCCCTGGGGTCTGACCTCTGAAGCCCGAGCCTCAGCTCTCAGCCCCCACCTGCCCCAGCGGGTGAGCAGACAAGCCTCTCGGGCTGGTGAGTGCTGGTCGGCACTGATCCTCTGTGTGGGAATCTCTCCGCTTTGCCCTCTGCACCCTTGGTGCTGCGCTCTCCTCTGTAGCTCTGAAGCTTCCCCCCACCCCACCCGTGTTCCCACCAGTGAAGGGGCTTCCTAGTGTGTGGAAACTTTTCCTCCTTCACAGCTCCCTCCCAGTGGTGCAGGTCCCATCCTTATTCTTTCGTCTCTGTTTTTTCCTTTTTCTTTTGCCCTACCCAGGTACGTGGGGAGTTTCTTGCCTTTTGGGAAATCTGAGATCTTCTGCCAGCGTTCAGTAGGTGTTCTGTAGGAGTTGTTCTACATGTAGTTGTATTTTTGATGTATTTGTGGGGAGGAAGGTGATCTCCACGTCTTACTCCTCCACCATCTTGAAGGTCCATCCCCACTGTGTTTTGATTTGCATTTTCTCTGATGATTAGTGATGTTGAGAACCTTTTCATGTGAATATCCATTTGAAAATCTTTGGGAAAATGTCTATTCAGGTAATTTGCCCATTTTTTACTTGGATTATTTGTGGGTTTTTCTGACACTGAATTGAATGGGTTCCTCATATATTTTGGATATTAACCTCTTATCAGATATGTGGTTTGCAAATAATTTTCCCCATTCTGTAGGTTTCCTTTTCATTTTGTTCATCATTCCTTTTGCTATGCAGAAGCTGTTTAGTTTGATGCAGTCCTACTTGCTTATTTTTAATTTTGTTGCTTGTGGTTTAGGTGTTATATCTAAAAACTCATTGCCAAGACCAATGTCAGAAAGTTTTTTCCATTTGTTTTCTTGGAAGAGTTGTATGGTTTCAGGTCTTGCATTTGTCTTTAATCCATTTTGAATTACGTTTTGTGAGTGTTGTCAGATGGAAGTCTAGTTTCATTCTTTTGCATGTGAATATCCAATTTTCCTAGCACCATTTATTGAAAAGACTGAGTTTTCTCCATTGAGTATTCTTGGTTCCCTTGTCAAATATTAGTTGGCCATATATGCATGGGTTTATTTCTGGGCTCTTGGTTCTGTTCCATTGGTCTATGTATCTGTTTCTATGTGTCTGTTTTTATTTATGTTTTAAACATAAATCAAGGTTTTTTAATTATAATAGCTTTATAATATTGTTTGAAATCAAGAAGTGCAATGCTTCCTCTAGCTTTGTTCTTCTTTCTCAGGATTTCTTTGGCTATTTGGGGTCTTTTGTGGTTCCAAACAAATTTTAGGATTGTGTTTTTGACTTCTGGTATTTTTCCATTGGAATCTTGATAGGGATTGCATTTAATCTATAGATGGCTTTGGGAAGTATGGACATTTAAACAATATTAATTCATTTCTTTATAAGATTTTTTTTGATGTGGACCATTTTCTAAAGTCTTTAGTGAATTTGTTACAATATTGTTCTGTTTTATGTTGTGGTTTTTTGGCCGTGAGGCATGTGGGATCTTAGCTCCCCAACAAGGGATCGAACACGCACCCCCTGCATTGTAAGGCGAAGTCTTAACAACTGGACCACTAGGGAAGTCCCAATATTAATTCTTTTATTCCATGAACACTGGATATCTTTCCATTTTTTTGTGTCTTCTTCAATTTCTTTCATCTGTGTCTTATAGTTTTCAGTGTAGAGATCTTTCACCTCTTGGTTAAATTTATTCCCAAGTATTTTGTTGTTTTTGATACTATGATAAATGGGATTGTTTTCTTTGTTTCTTTTTTGGATAATTTTATTGTTAGTGTATACAGATGCTGCTGATTTTTGTATGTTGATGTATCCTACAACTTTA
Organism: Balaenoptera borealis; assembly: GCF_965194805.1. Classification (NCBI taxonomy): domain Eukaryota; kingdom Metazoa; phylum Chordata; class Mammalia; order Artiodactyla; family Balaenopteridae; genus Balaenoptera; species Balaenoptera borealis. The sequence continues at coordinate 129,269,244 of NC_138881.1, read as the reverse complement.
CTGAGTTTATTGATTAGATCTAACAGTTTTTTTGGTGGAGTCTTTAGGATTTTGTATATATAAAATCATGTCACCTGCAAATAGAGACATTTTTACTTTTCCCTTTCCAATTTTGAACCTTTTATTTAGTTTTTTTACCTGATTGCTCTGGCTAGGACTCCCAGTACAACAGTGAGATATATATATATATATATATATATATATCGATATATATATATATATATCGATATATAGATAGATAGATAGATAGATAGATAGATAGATAGATAGATATATACACACACACACACACACATATATATATTCACATTTTGCTTATCCATATATCCATTGATTGACACTTGGGTTGCTTCCACATTTTAGCTATTGTGAATAATACTGCTATGGACATTGGTGTTCAAGTATCTCTTCAAGACCCTGCTTCTAATTCTTTTGGGTACACCTCCAAAGTTGAATTGCTGGATCATATGGTAGTTTTATTTTTAATTTTTTGAGAAACTTCCATACTGCTTCCTACAGTGATAGTACCATTTTACATTACCAACAACAGTGCACAAAGTTTCCAATTTCCGTACATCTTTGCAACACATTATTTTCTGTTCTTTAGATATTATCCATCCTAATGGGTGTGAGTTTTGATTCGCATTCATCTAATGATTCATGATGTTGAGAATCCTTTCATGTGCTTATTGGCCATTTAGATTTCTCCATATCTTCTTTGGAGAAATGTCTGTTCAAGGGCTTTGTCCATTTTGAATCAGGTTGTTTGTTGTTGTTGAGCTTTAGGAGTTCACTATATATTCTGGATATTGATCCCTTATCAGATATATGATCTGAAAACATTTTCTCCCATTCTGTGGGCTGCCTTTTTACTGTTTATACTGTCTTTTGATGCACAAAGTTTTAAAATTTTCATGAATTCCAATTTGTCTATTTTTTCCTTTTGTTTCTTGTGCCCTTGGTGTCATATCCAAGAAACCATTGCCAAATCCAATGTCATGAAGATTTTCCCTTATCTTTTTTCTAAGAGTTTTAGAGTCTTATGTCTTACGTTTAGCTATCTGATCTATTTTGAGTTAATTTTTTTATATGATGTTAGATTTGGGTCCAACTTCATTCTTTTGCATGTGGATATTTAGTTTTCCCAGCACCATTTGTTTAAAAGACTGTCCTTTCTCCCATTAAATGGTCTTGGTAACCTTGCAAAAATTATTTGACCATATGCATGAGAGTTTTTCTCTGGGCTCTCTATCGTATTCCATTGATCAATATGTCTGTCTTTATTCCAGTACCACACTGGTTTTGATTTGCATTTTCTGATGATTAGTGATTATAAGTGCCTATTCATATGCTTGGCCATTTGTGTATCTTCTTTGGAGAAATGTCTATTCAGTTCCTTAGCTCACTTTTTGTTTGAGTTCCTTATATATTTTGGATATTAACCCCTTATTAGACATATGGTTTGCAAATATTTTCTCTCATTCCATAGGTTGTTTCCTCACTCTGTTGATTGTTTCCTTGCTGTGCAGAAGCTTTTTGGTTTCATGCAATTCCATTTGTTTATTTTTCTTCTGTTGCCTTTGTTTTGGGTGTTTGTGATGGTTAATTTTATGTATTAACTTGATTGGGCTAAGGAATGCCCAGATAGCTGGCAGATCATTATTTCTGGTGTGTCTGTGAGGATGTTTCTAGAAGAGATAGCCATTTGATTCAATACACTGAGCAAATACAACAATGTGGGAGGGGAACATCGAATCTGTTGGGGGACCTGAATGGAACAAAAAGGCAAAGGAGGGGCAAATTCTGTCTCTTTTCTTGAGCTGGGATGTCCATCTTTTCCTGTCATCAGACATCAGAGCTCCTGGTTCTTGGGACTTCAGACTTCAGGACTTACATCAGTGGTTTTTTGGTTCTCAGGTCTTTGGTGTTGGACTGGGAGTCATACCATTGGCTTCCCTGGTTCTCAGGCCTTCAGACATGGACTGAATTATACCATCAGAATTCCTGGTTCTCCAGCTTTCAGATAGCAGATTGTAGGACTTCTTGTCTCCATGACCACATGAGCCAATTCCTATAATAAATCTCATATCTATCTATCTATCTATCTATTTATCTATCTATATATCTCTATCTCTATCTCTAAGGTTCTGTTTCATGGAAGATCCCTGACTAATACAGGGTCATATCCCCCCAAAAAATCATTGTGCAGACCAATGTCAAGAAGTTTTCCCCTATGTTTTATCCTAGTAGTTTTACAGTTTCAGGTCTTATGTTTCAGTCTTTAATCCATTTGAATTAATTTTCATATATGGTGTGAGATAAGGGTCCAAGTCCATTCTTGGATATTTACAAAAAAAAATTTCTTTTTGTAAATATCCAAATTTCCCAATACTATTTATTGAAGAGATTATTTTTCCTCATTGTATATTCTTGAACCCTTGTGAAGGATCAGTTGACTGTAGGGGTATAGATTTATTTCTGGGCTTTCTATTCTGTTACATTGGTATGTATGTATATTTTTATGCCTGTATCCTATTGTTTCAATTACTATAGCTTTGTAATACATTTTGAAAACAGGAAGTGTGTTGTTTCCAGCTTAGTTCTTGCCAAAGATTGCTTTGATTACTCAGAGTCTTTTGTGGTACCATATGAATTTTAGAATTGTTTTTTCTCTTTCTGTATAAAATGCCATTGAAAATTTCATAGGAGTTGCATTGAATCTATAGATGACTTTGGACAGTATGGACATTTTAACAATATTAATTATTCCAACTCATGGACACAGGATATCTTTCCATTCATTTATGTCTTCTTCAATTTCTTTCATCAATGTTTTATAGTTTTTCAGTATACAGATTGTTCTCTTCCTTTGTTAAATTTATTCCTAAGTATTTTATTCTTTTTGATGTTATTATAAATGGCATTGTTTTCTTAATTTCTTTTTTGGATAGTTGGTTGGTTGTATATAGAAATGCAACTTATTTTTTTGTGTGGATTTTGTATCCTGCAACTTTTTAAAATTCATTGATTAGTTCTAACAATGTTTATGTGGCATCCTTAGGGTTTTCTGTGTATAAGATCATGTCATCTGCAAACAGACATTACTTCTTCTTTTCTCATTTGGATGCCTTTTATTTCTTTTTCTTGCCTAATTGCTCTGGTTAGGACTTACAATGCTATGTTGAATTGAAATGGTGAGAGTGGACATTCTTGTCTTGTTCCTGATCTTAGAGGAAAAGCTTTCAACTTTTTACCATTGACTGTGATGTTAATTGTGGGCTTATCATATATACCCTTTATTATGTGGAGGTAATTGTAGTTGAAAAAGATACTGATACGATTTTAGTCTCTTAAATTTGTTAAAACTTGTTTTGTGGCCCAACATATGATCTATCCTTGAGATGTTCCATGTGTACTTGAGAACAATGTGCATTCTGCTGCCACTGGATAGAATGTCCTGTATATATCTGTAGGTTCATTTGGTCTGTAGTGTTATTCAAGTGTTCTGTGTCCTTATTGATTTCCTGTCTGGATGATCTATTGTTGAAAGTGGACTATTGAAGGCTCCTGCTATTATTTTATTACTATCTATTTCTCCCATCATTTCTGTTAATATTTGCCTTACATATTTAGGTGTTCCAGGGTTGAATGCTTATATATTTACAAAAGCTATATCCTTTTGATGCATTTACCCCTTTATAATTATATAATTACCTATTTTGTCTCTTCTGGCAGTTTTTGACTTAAAGTCTATTTTTATGGTCTGACTATAGCTATCCCTGCTCTTTTGATTATTTGCATGAAGTATCTTTTTCCATCCCTTCACTTTCAGCCTATATGTGTCCTTAAAGTTAAGTGAGCCTCGTGTAGGCAGCATATAGTTGGATCTTGTGTGTGTGTGCCTTTTAAAAAAATCCATTCAACCTGACAGCTCAAGATGGCGAAATAGAAGGATGTGTGCTGACCCCTTCTTACAAGAACACTGGAATCACAACTAACTGCTGAATAACCATCGACAAAAAAATGCTGGAACCTATCAAAAAAGATACCCTACATCCAAAGACAATCAAGAAGCCACAGCGAGATGGTAGGAGTGGGGCAATTGCAATAAAATCAAATCCCATACCCATTGTGTGACCCAAAAACTGGAAAACAACTGTACCACAAAAGATTTCCCATTGGAGTGAAAGTTCTGGGCCCCACATCAGGCTTCCCAGCCTGGGGGTCTGGCAATGGGAGAAGGAGTCTCCAGAGAACCTGCTTTGAAGGCCAGTGGGTTTGACTGCAATACTTCCACAGGACTGGGGAAGACAGAAACTCCACTCTTGGAGGGCACACACAAAGTCTTGTGTGCACCAGAACCCAGTGCATAAAAGCGGTGACCCCATAAGAGACTGGGCCAAACCTACCTGCTAGTATTGGAGGGTCTCCTGCAGAGGTGGGGGGCAGCTTGGCTCACTGCAGGGACAAAGACACTGGCAGCAGCAGGGCTGGGAAGTACTCATTGGTGTGAGCCCTCCTGGAGGCCGCCATTAGCCCTACCAAACAGCTTGTAGGCGCCAGTGCTGGGTTGCCTCAGGCAAAACAACCAACAGGGAGGAACACAGCCCCATCCATCAGCAGACAAGTGGATTAAAGTTTTACTGAGCACAGCCCTGCCCACCAGTCCCTCCCATCAGGAAGCTTGCACAAGCCTCTTAGATAGCCTCATCCACCAGAGGGCAGACAGCAGAAGCAAGAAGAAGTACAATCCTGTAGCCTGCAGAACGAAAACCACAATCACAGAAAATTAGACAAAATGAAAAGGCAGAGGATTATGTCCCAGATGAAGGAACAAGGTAAGATCCCAGAAAAACAATTAAGTGAAGTGGAGCTAGGCAACCTTCTGGAAAAAGAGTTCAGAATACTGATAGTGAAGATGATCTAGGATCTCAGAAAAAGAATGGAGGCAAGGATTGAGAAGATGCAAGAAATGTTTAACAAAGACTTGAAGAACTAAAGAACAAACAAACAGAGATGAACAATACAATAACTGCAATGAAAAATACACTAGGAGGAATCAATAGCAGAATAACTGAGGCAGAAGAACGTATAAGTGACCTGGAAGACAGAATGGTGGAAATCACTGCTGCAGAACAGAATCAAGAAAAAAGAATGAAAAGAAATGAAGACAGTCAAAGAGAACTCTGGGACATTAAACACTCCAACATTTGCATTATAGGGGTCCCAGAGGGGAAGAGAGAGAGAAAGGACCTGAGAAAATATTTGAAGAGATAATAGCTGAAAACTTCCCTAACATGGGAAAAGAAACAGTCACCCAAATCAAGAAGTGCAGAGAATCCCAGGCAGGATAAACTCAAGGAGGAACATGCTGAAATACATAGTAATCAAATTGACGGAAATTAAAGACAAAGAAAAAATATTAAAAGCAACAAGGGAAAAATGACAAATGACATACAAGGGAACTCCCATAGGGTTATCAGCTGATTTCTCAGCAGAAACTCTGCAGGCCAGAAGGGAGTGGCACAATATATTTAAAGTGATGAAAGGGAAGAAACTACAACCAAGAATACTCTACCCAGCAAGGCTCTCATTCAGATTTGACAGAGAAATCAAAAGCTTTACAGACAATCAAAAGCTAAGAGAATTCAGCACCACCAGACCAACTTTGCAACAAATTCTAAAGGAACTCCTCGAGGCAGGAAAGAGATCAACAGCTTAAAATAATCTTGTACATATATAGACTGCCACATCAAAACCTCATTGGAACAGCAAACCCCAAAACTACAATAGATACACACACAAAAATGAAAAAGTAACCCAAACACAACACTAAAGATGGTCATCAAACCATAAGAGAATAGAACAAAAGAGGAAGAGAAGAAAAAAGAACTACAAAACAAACCCAAAACAATTAAGAAAATGGCAATAGGAACATACGTATCGAGAATTATCTTAAATGTAAATGGATTAAATGTTCCAACCAAAAGACATAGACTGGCTGAATGGATACAAAAACAAGACCTGTATATATGCTGTCTACAAGAGACCCACTTCAGACCTAGGGACACATACAGACTGAAAGTGAGGGGATGGAAAAAGGTATTCCATGCAAATGGAAATCAAAAGAAAGCTGGAGTAGCAATACACATACCAGACAAAATAGACTTTAAAATAAAGACTGTTATAAGAGACAAAGAAGGACCCTACATAATGATCAAGGGATCAATCCAAGAAGAAGATATAACAATTATAAATATATATGCACCCAACATAGGAGCACTCCAATATATAAGGCAAATACTAACAGCCATAAAGGGAGAAATCAATAGTAACACAATAATAGTGGGGGACGTTAACACCCCACTTTCATCAATGGACAGATCATCCAGACAGATCAATAAGGAAACTCAGGCCTTAAATGACACATTCTACCAGATGGACTTAATTGATATTTATAGAGCATTCCATCCAAAAGCAGCAGAATACACATTCTTCTCAAGTGCACATGGAGCATTCTCCAGGATTGACCACATGCTGGGCCACAAAGTGAGCCTCAGTAAATTTAAGAAAATTGAAATCATATCAAGCATCTTTTCCAACCACAATGCTATGAGATTAGAAATAAAACTACTAGAAAAAAACCTGTAAAAAACACAAACACGTGGAGGCTAAACAATATGTTACTAAAAACAAATGGATCACTGAAGAAATCAAAGAGGAAATCAAAAAATACCTAGAGACAAATGAAAATGAAAGCACAATGATCCAAAACATATGGGATGCAGCAAAAGCAGTTCAAAAAGGGAAGTTTATAGCAATACAATCTTACCTCAGGAAACAAGAAAAATCTCAGAAAAAAACAACCTAACCTTACACCTAAAGCAACTAGAGAAAGAAGAACAAGCAAAACCCAAAGTTAGTAGAAGGAAAGAAATCATAAGGATCAGAGCAGAAATACATAAAATAGAAAGGAAGAAAACAATAGCAAAGATCAATGAAACCAAAAGCTGGTTCTTTGAGAAGATAAACAAAATTGATAAACCTTTAGCCAGACTCATCAAGAAAAAAAGGGAGAAGACTCAAATCAATAAAATTAAAAATGAAAAAGGAGAAGTTACAACAGACACCACAGAAATACAAAGCATCCTAAGAGACTATTACAAGCAACTCTATGCCAATAAAATGGACAATCTGGAAGAAATGGACAAATTCTTAGAAAGGTATAACCTTCCAAGACTGAACCAGGAAGAAATAGAAAGTATAAACAGACCAATCATAAGTAATGAAATTGAAACTGTGTTTTAAAAAACTCCCAAGAAACAAAAGTCCAGGACCTGAGGGCTTCACAGGTGAATTCTATCAAACATTTAGAGAAGAGCTAACACCTATCCTTCTCAAACTCTTCCAAAAATTTGTAGAGGGAGGAAAACTCCCAAACTCATTCTACGAGGCCACCATCACCCTGATACCAAAACCAGACAAAGATACCACAAAAAAAAGAAAATTACAGGCCAACATCACTGATGAACATAGACACAAAAATCCTCAGCAAAATACTAGCAATTCAAATCCAACAATACATTAAAAAGGATCACACACCATGATCAAGTGGGATTTATCCCAGGGATGCAAGGATTTTTCAATATCCACAAATCAATCAGTGTGATATACCACATTAACAAACTGAAGAATAAAAATCATATGTCATCTAAATAGATGCATAAAAAGCTTTTGACAAAATTCAGCACCCATTTATGATAAAAACGCTCCAGAAAGTGGGGATAGAGGGAGCATACCTCAACAAAATAAAGGCCATATATGATAAACCTACAGCTAACATCACACTCAACAGTGAAAAGATGAAAGTATTTCCTCTAAGGTCAGGAATAAGACAAGGATGTCCAGTCTCACCACTTTTTTTTTTTAAACATCTTTATTGGAGTATAATTGCTTTACAATGGTGTGTTAGTTTCTGCTTTATAACAAAGTGAATCAGTTATACATATACATATGTTCCCATATCTCTTCCCTCTTGCATCTCCCTCCCTCCCACCCTCCCTATCCCACCCCTCTAGGTGGTCACAAAGCACCGAGCTGATCTCCCTGTGCTATGTGGCTGCTTCCCACTAGCTATCTATTTTACATTTGGTAGTGTATATATGTCCATGACACTCTCTCACCCTGTCACATCTCACCCCTCCCCCTCCCCATATCCTCAAGTCCATTCTCTAGTAGGTCTGTCTTTATTCCCGTCTTGCCACTAGGTTCTTCATGACCTTTTTTTTTTTCTTTAGATTCCATATATATGTGTTAGCATACTGTATGTGTTTTTCTCTTTCTGACTTACTTCAGTCTGTATGACACACTCTAACTCCATCCACCTCATTACAAATACCTCCATTTCATTTCTTTTTATGGCTGAGTAATATTCCATTGTATATATGTGCCACATCTTCTTTATCCATTCATCTGATGATGGACACTTAGGTTGCTTCCATGTCCTGGCTATTGTAAATAGAGCTGCAATGAACATTTTGGTACATGACTCTTTTTGAATTATGGTTTTCTCAGGGTATATGCCCAGTAGTGGGATTGCTGGGTCATATGGTAGTTCTATTTTTCGTTTTTTAAGGAACCTCCATACTGTTCTCCATAGTGGCTGTATCAATTTACATTCCCACCAACAGTGCAAGAGGGTTCCCTTTTCTCCACACCCTCTCCAGCATTTATTGTTTCTAGATTTTTTGATGATGGCCATTCTGACCGGTGTGAGATGATACTTCATTGTAGTTTTGATTTGCATTTCTCTAATGATTAATGATGTTGAGCATTCTTTCATGTGTCTGTTGACCATCTGTATATCTTCTTTGGAGAAATGTCTATTTAGGTCTTCTGCCCATTTTTGGATTGGGTTGTTTGTTTTTTTGTTATTGAGCTGCATGAGCTGCTTGTAAATCTTGGAGATTAATCCTTTGTCAGTTGCTTCATTTGCAAATATTTTCTCCCATTCTGAGGGTTGTCTTTTGGTGTGGTTTATGGTTTCCTTTGCTGTGCAAAAGCTTTTAAGTTTCATTAGGTCCCATTTGTTTATTTGTGTTTTTATTTCCATTTCTCTAGGGGCTGGGTCAAAAAGGATCTTGCTGTGATTTATGTCATAGAGTGTTCTGCCTATGTTTTCCTCTAAGAGTTTGATAGTGTCTGGCCTTACATTTAGGTCTTTAACCCATTTTGAGTTTATTTTTGTGTATGGTGTCAGGGAGTGTTCTAATTTCATACTTTTACATGTATCTGCCCAATTTTCCCAGCACCACTTATTGAAGAGGCTGTCTTTTCTCCACTGTATATGCTTGCCTCCTTTATTGAAGATAAGGTGACCATATGTGCGTGGGTTTATCTCTGGGCTTTCTATCCTGTTCCATTGATCTATATTTCTGTTTTTGTGCCAGTACCAAACTGTCTTGATTACTGTAGCTTTGTAATATAGTCTGAAGTCAGGGAGCCTGATTCCTCCAACTCCATTTTTCATTCTCAAGATTGCTTTGGCTATTCGGGGTCTTTTGTGTCTCCATACAAATTGTGAAATTTTTTGTTCTCGTTCTGTGAAAAATGCCAGTGGTAGTTTGATAGGGATTGCATTGAATCTGTAGATTGCTTTGGGTAGTAGAGTCATTTTCACAATGTTGATTCTTCCAATCCAAGAACATGGTATATCTCTCCATCTATTTGTATCATCTTTAATTTCTTTCATCAGTATCCTATAATTTTCTGCATACAGGTCTTTTGTCTCCTTAGGTAGGCTTGTTCCTAGATATTTTATTCTTTTTGTTGCAATGGTAAATGGGAGTGTTTTCTTAATTTCACTTTCAGATTTTTCATCATTAGTATATAGAAATGCAAGAGATTTCTGTGCATTAATTTTGTATCCTGCTACTTTACCAGAGTCATTGATTAGCTCTAGTAGTTTTCTGGTAGCATCTTTAGGATTCTCTATGTATAGTATCATGTCATCTGCAAACAGTGACAGATTTACTTCTTCTTTTCCCATTTGGATTCCTTTTATTTCTTTTTCTTCTCTGATTGCTATGGCTAAAACTTCCAAGACTATGTTGAATAATAGTGGTGAGAGTGGGCAACCTTGTCTTGTTCCTGATCTTAGTGGAAATGGTTTCAGTTTTTCACCATTGAGGACAATGTTGGCTGTGGGTTTGTCATATATGGCCTTTATTATGTTGAGGAAAGTTCCCTCTATGCCTACATTCTGCAGGGCTTTTATCATAAATGGGTGTTGAATCTTGTCGAAAGCTTTCTCTGCATCTATTGAGATGATCATATGGTTTTTTTCCTTCAATTTGTTAATATGATGTATCATGTTGATTGATTTGTATATATTGAAGAATCCTTGCATTCCTGGAATAAACCCCACTTGATCATGGTGTATAATCCTTTTAATGTGCTGTTGGATTCTGTTTGCTAGTATTTTGTTGAGGACTTTTGCATCTATGTTCATCAGTGATATTGGCCTGTAGTTTTCTTTCTTTGTGACATCTTTGTCTGGTTATGGTATCAGGGTGATGGTGGCCTCGTAGAATGAGTTGGGGAGTGTTCCTCCCTCTGCTATATTTTGGAAGAGTTTGAGAAGGATAGGTGTTAGCTCCTCTCTAAATGTTTGATAGAATTCGCCTGTGAAGCCATCTGGTCCTGGGCTTTTGTTTGTTGGAAGATTTTTAATCACAGTTTCAATTTCAGTGCTTGTGATTGGTCTGTTCATATTTTCTATTTCTTCCTGGTTCAGTCTCGGCAGGTTGTGCATTTCTAAGAATCTGTCCATTTCTTCCAGGTTGTCCATTTTATTGGCATAGAGTTGCTTGTAGTAATCTCTCATGATCGTTTGTATTTCTGCAGTGTCAGTGGTTACTTCTCCTTTTTCATTTCCAATTCTATTGATTTGAGTCTTCTCCCTTTTTCTCTTGATGAGTCTGGCTAATGGTTTATCAATTTTGTTTATCTTCTCGAAGAACCAGCTTTTAGTTTCATTGATTTTTGCTATTGTTTCCTTCATTTCTTTTTCATTTATTTCTGATCTGATCTTTATGATTTCTTTCCTTCTGCTAGCTTTGGGGTTTTTTTGCTCTTCTTTCTCTAATTGCTTTAGGTGCAAGGTTAGGTTGTTTATTCGAGATGTTTCCTGTTTCTTGATGTAGGCTTATATTGCTATAAACTTCCCTCTTAGAACTGCTTTTGCTGCATCCCATAGGTTTTGGGTCGTCGTGTCTCCATTGTCATTTGTTTCTAGGTATTTTTTGATTTCCCCTTTGATTTCTTCAGTGATCACTTCGTTATTAAGTAGTGTATCGTGTAGCCTCCATGTGTTTGTATTTTTTACAGATCTTTTCCTGTAATTGATATCTAGTCTCATAGTGTTGTGGTCGGAAAAGATACTTGATACGATTTCAATTTTCTTAAATTCACCAAGGCTTGATTTGTGACCCAAGATATGATCTATCCTGGAGAATGTTCCATGAGCACTTGAGAAAAATGTGTATTCTGTTGTTTTTGGGTGGAATGTCCTATAAATATCAATTAAGTCCATCTTGTTTAATGTATCATTTAAAGCTTGTGTTTCCTTATTTATTTTCATTTTGGATGATCTGTCCATTGGTGAAAGTGGGGTGTTAAAGTCCCCTACTATGATTGTGTTACTGTCGATTTCCCCTTTTATGGCTGTTGGTATTTGCCTTATGTATTGAGGTGCTCCTATGTTGGGTGCATAAATATTTACAATTGTTATACCTTCCTCTTGGATCAATCCCTTGATCATTATATAGTGTCCTTCTTTGTCTCTTGTAATAGTCTTTATTTTAAAGTCTATTTTGTCTGATATGAGAATTGCTACTCCAGCTTTCTTTTGATTTCCATTTGCATGGAATATCTTTTTCCATCCCCTCACTTTCAGTCTGTATGTGTCTCTAGGTCTGAAGTGGGTCTCTTGTAGACAGCGTATATATGGGTCTTGTTTTTGTATCCATTCAGCCAGTCTGTGTCTTTTGGTGGGAGCATTTAATCCATTTCCATTTAAGGTAATTATCGATATGTATGGTACTGGCACAAAAACAGAAACATAGATCAATGGAACAGGATAGAAAGCCCAGAGATAAACCCACACACCTATGGTCAACTAATCTATGACAAAGGAGGCAAAGATATACAATGGAGAAAAGACAGTCTCTTCAATAAGTGGTGCTGGGAAAACTGGACAGCTACATGTAAAAGAATGAAATTAGAATACTCCCTAACACCATACACAAAAATAAACTCAAAATGGATTCAAGACCTAAATGTAAGACCAGACACTGTAAAACTCTTAGAGGAAAACATGGGAAGAACACTCTTTGACATAAATCACAGCAAGATCTTTTTTGATCCACCTCCTAGAGTAATGGAAATAAAAACAGAAATAAACACATGGATCTAATGAAACTTCAAAGCTTTTGCACAGCAAAGGAAACCATAAACAAGAGGAAAAGACAACCCTCAGAATGGGAGAAAATATTTGCAAACGAATCAACGGACAAAGGATTAATCTCCAAAATATATAAACAGCTCATTCAGCTCAATATTAAAGAAACAAACAACCCAATCCAAAAATGGGCAGAAGACCTAAATAGACATTTCTCCAAAGAAGACATACAGATGGCCAAGAAGCACATGAAAAGATGCTCAACGTCACTAATTGTTAGAGAAATGCAAATCAAAACTACAATGAGGTATCACCTCATACCAGTTAGAATGGGCATCATCAGAAAATCTACAAACAACAAATGCTGGAGAGGGTGTGGAGAAAAGGGAACCCTCTCGCACTGTTGGTGGGAATGTAAATTGATACAGCCACTATGGAGAACAATATGGAGGTTCCTTAAAAAACTAAAAATAGAATTACCATATGACCCAGCAATCCCACTACTGGGCATATACCCAGAGAAAACCGTAATTCAAAAAGACACATGCACCCCCAATGTTCATTGCAGCACTATTTACAATAGCCAGGTCATGAAAGCAACCTAAATGCCCATGGACATACGAATGGATAAAGAAGATGTGGTACATATATACAATGGAATATTACTCAACCATAAAAAGGAACGAAATTGAGTCATTTGTTGAGATGTGGATGGATCTAGAGACTGTCATACAGAGTAGAATAAGTCAGAAAGAGAAAAACAAATATCGTATATTAACCCATGTATGTGGAACCTAGAAAAATGGTACAGATGAAGTGGTTTGCAGGGCAGAAGTTGAGACACAGATGTAGGGAACAAACGTATGGACACCAAGGGGGGAAAACTGCCGTGGTGTGGGGATGGTGGTGTGCTGAATTGGGTGATTGGGATTGACATGTATACAGTGATGTGTATAAAATTGATGACTGATTAAGAAAATAATTAAACTGAGATATTTCAAAACTAAAAAAAAAAAAAAGAAATGCCATCCACTCTTGACTTCAACTACCATTGATATGCTGATGACTTCCACCTTTGATTTCTAGCATACACTATTTTCTAAGCTCAATACTATATCTAATTGCATACTCTACATTTGCATATTTCAAGTTCAATATGTTCAAAATTGAACTAATTATCATTTATTCCTCAAACCTGCTCATCTTCTGGGGTTCCCAAGCTCAATAAATGGTAATACTAACAATTCAACTGCTCAAGCCATAAGCTTATGAATCAATCTTATTTTCTCCTTTTCCTTCACCCCATATATACAATGAATCAAAAAAGCCCTGCCAGTTTTACTTTCTTAAAAAAATATCTTGGGACTTCCCTGGTGGTGCAGTGGTTAAAAATCTGCCTGCCAATGCAGGGGACACAGGTTCACTCCCTGGTCTGGGAAGATCCCACATGCCGCGGAGCAACTAAGCCCGTGCACCACAACTACAGAGCCTGAGCTCTAGAGCCCACGAGCCACAACTACTGAAGCCCACATGCCTAGAGCCCGTGCTCCGCAACAAGAGAAGCCACCACAATGAGAAGCCCGTGCACTGCAATGAAGAGTAGCCCTGGGCTTCCCTGGTGGCGCAGTGGTTGAGAGTCTGCCTGCTAATGCAGGGGACACGGGTTCGAGCCCTGGTCTGGGAAGATCCCACATGCCGCGGAGCAACTAGGCCCGTGATCCACAACTACTGAGCCTGCGCGTCTGGAGCCTGTGCTCCGCAACAAGAGAGGCCACGATAGTGAGAGGCCCGCGCACCGCGATGAAGAGTGGCCCCCGCTTGCCGCAGCTGGAGAAAGCCCTCGCACAGAAACGAAGACCCAACACAGCCATAAATAAATAAAATAAAATAAATAATAATTAAAAAAAAAGAGTAGCCCTGCTCACCACATCTAGAGAAAGCCTGCATGCAGAAATGAAGACCCAATGCAGCCATAAATAAATAAATAAATAAATTTATTTTTTAAAATCTCCAATTAATTTACTTTTCTACATCTCCACAATCATACCTACTAACCACGAAGCTATTAATAATGCTTAATTGTACCACTCCAATACCTTCTTAACTAGTTTCTGCATAAAACTTTTGTCTCCACTCCAATATTTTCTCCACACAGCAAAGAGTAAAAAATTTTCATTCACATTTGATTATGTCATTACCTTGATTTCCATTGTTCTTTGAAGCCTCCTAATTACTAAATCAAACTTAACATTGCCAGGTCACTGCCTAGTTCTTTCCTATCTCATATCCTACCTTATCCCCCTCACTTTATTCCAGGTGTACTGGAATAAAGTGGGCCTTCTTTCATTTCCTTAAACATACCAAGTTTTCTTCTGCCTCAGGCATTTGCCCATGTTGGACTATCAAACCAACCCTCTTCACATAGCTTACTCCTGCTCATTCTTTAGATATCTTAACTATAACCTTTGGTTCTGGTCCCTTGAAGACTAGATTATGTCCTCATTTTACATACACTTCTATAGCATTCAGTGCTCTCACTACTAGTAGTTATTTAATTACATGTAATTATTTAATTACATATTTCATTCTTTCTTCCACTAAAATATAAACTTCATGAGGGCAGGAATAGTGATTGTGCTGTTAATTGTTGTGTCCTAACTACCTGGTATATTGTAAAACTGCTAGAAAAAAGAACACATATCAATGTTCTACAGTCTATTCCACTGACAAATAAAAATAAGTTTCAGATTATTTCTCATTACAGGTCATTAATATCACTACTCCCTTACACTAAGGCATAAAATTGAGAGCTATCTGTATTTCAATTGTGTCTATGACTTAGGCCTATACTTCATTCTCTATTGCAATCTTATTATAAAATGTGCCTGAGCTGTTGACTCAAAATTTTTAATTTGTATTATATGCTGCTTGAGAGTCATGCATTATTCATTCAATGTCAAAATATTGCCAGAAGTATTTTTAATTCTTCCTCATTTCTTACTGTGATTTTTTAAAATCCTGTTGGGTCAGGTGGCATTGACTCATCGTGGAAAATATACTCATTTGACTTCACTTACTTTGACTTTCAAATAGGAGTTCCTTATATTACAAAAGAAAAGAAACATTTTCTCTTCTCCTCTCTTGGATACAAAACCAAGATTCAATTAAGAGACTCTATTATAAAGACACAGAAAGGTAAAAAGGAAATATGTGGCAAGTGATACACAATGCAAAAATAATCTAAAGAAAGATGAAGTGGCTATATTAACATTATATAAAGTAGATTTCAGAATAAGAAATATTATTAGGAATAAAGACAGATATTTCATAATGATAAACAAGTCGATTCTCTAGGAAGACATAGCAATCCTAAATGTGTATGCACCTAACAACAGGGATTGAATGTACATGAAGTAAAAACTGACAGAAATGAAAGGCAAAAGAGACAAAACATGATTATAGTTGGGTATTTCAACACACTTTTCTCTGTAACTGACAGAACAAGTAGACAGAACATCAATAAGAGTATAAAATATTTGAAGAGTTAGATCAACCAACATGATTTAATTGGCATTTATAGAAAACTCCACACAACAGCAAAATACACATTCTTTTCAACTGTACATGGAATATTCACCAAAATAGCCATATTTGGGGCCATAAAACAAGTCTCAATAAATTTAAAAGGAGTGAAATCATACAAAGTATGTTCTCTGACCACAGTAGAATAAAATAGGACTCTATAACTATAAGGTATCTCAAAAATACCTAAATATTTGGAATTGAAAACAAATTTGTATATAACACATGGGTCAAAGAAATCATAAATTAAATTAGAAAATATTTTTAACTGAATGAAAATGAAAATATACCATACCAATATTTGTGGGTTATAGCTAAAGCAGTGCTTATGGGTTATTTATGGTATTGATTATTAGAAAGGAAAGAAGTATTCAAGTAAATGATCTAAGCTTATACCTGAATAACTAGAAATAGAAGATCAAGTTCAATCTAAGGTGTGGAAGGATGGAAATAATAAAGAAAGGGAATCAATGACATTAAAAACAGAAAAACAATAGAGAAAATCAGTGAAACCAAGAGCTGGTTATTTGAAAAGATTCAAAAGCCTTAACTAACGTGGTCAAGAATAAAAGGGAGAAGAAACAAATAATGAATATCAGGAATGAAAGAGGGCTGTCACTACATATCCTACATATATTAAAAGGATAATAAGAAAATATTACGAACAACTTTATGCCAAGACATTTCACAACTAGATGAAATTCACAAACTGATTGTAAAAAAATCAAATTTTTGAAATTGACTAAAAAATAGAAAATTGGAATAAGTTTATATTCTATAAAGACATTGAATTCATCATTTAAAACACTATAGGACCAGATGGACAAGATGAATTCTATGAAACATTTAAGGAAGAAGTAATATCAATCTTACACAAACTCTTTCAGAAATTAGAAGAGAGGACACTTTTCAAATAAATTTTAGGCCAGCATTACCCTGATATTAAAACCAGACTAAAATATTACAAGAATAGAAAGCTACAGAGCAACATCCCTATGAACAAAAATATAAAATTACTCAACAAGGTATTAGCAAATTGGATCCAACAATATCTATCTAAAAATGCATCACAACTAAGTTGGGTTTATTCTGTGAATGCAAGGTTGCATTAACATTTGAAAATACACTGTTGTTCACCATATCAACAGAATAAGGGAGAAAAACCATATGATCATCTTAATATGCAGAAAAATCATTTGAAAAAAATCAAGACTAATTGATGATTTTTTAAAAATCTCTTAGCAAAAAGAAATTGAAGGGTACTTAACCTGATAAAGGTCATCTACAAAAAGGCCCTAATGTTTTACCCTTAGGATTGAGAACAAGGCAAGGATGTCCACTCTTGCCATCTCTTTTCAACATTGTACTGGAGGTCCTAGCCACTATATAATGAGACCAGTACACGAAATAAAAGTCATAAAGATTGAAAAGGAAAAAAACAACACTATCTTTATTCACAGGTGACATTTTGTATAACGGAAAATCCCAATGAATCTTCAGAAATGCTATTAAATACACAATTGAGCAAGGTCACAAGATATAAGATCAGCATACAAAAACTGATTGTTTTTTATAAACTAGCAAATAACAATTGAATACTGACATAAAAAGGCAATTACATTTGAAATAGTGTCCAAAAATATGAATTGCTTAAAGCTACATTTATCAAAATATGTGAAAACCTGTACATTTAACATTTCAAATTTTGCTGACAGAAATAGAAGAAAAGTTAAATAAATGGAGCGATACACTATATTCATAGATTGGAGGACTCAGTTGTGTTAAAGTTGTGTCAAATTCTCCTCATTAATTCATAGATTCAACTCAAGATGATCAATATCCCAACAGGTTTTTAAGAGATATTTATAAGCTGTTACTAAAATTTGCGTGGAAATCTGAAGGATATAAATGCCAGAAAGAATTTTCTAAAATAACAAAGTGGGGGAGGTATGGTCAAAATGGTGGAATAGGAAGATTCTGAGATCATCTCCTCCCATGCACACACCAAAATTACAACTATTTACAGAGTAGCTATCTATGAGGATGACTTGAACACTAGCAAAAAAGACGTTCCACAACTAAAGATAGAGAGAAGGAAACACAACGAGATGGGTAGGAGAGATGCAGTATAGTCAAGGCCCATTCCCATGGTAGGCAACCCACAAATGGGAGGATAATCATAATTACAGAGGTTCTCCCCTAGAAGCAAGGAGTCTAAGCCCCACATTGGTCTCCCCAGCCTGGGTGTTCTGCACCAGGAAAACAAGACCCCAAAATATCTGGCTTTGAAAGCAAGCAGAGCTTAAATATGAGAGACCTGGAGGTCTATAGGAAAAAGAGACTTCACCCTTAAAGGTGTGTATAAAAATCTCACATGCTCTGGATCCTAGCACAGAGGACTAATTTGGAAAGAGCTGGGTCAGACCTACTTCCTGATCTTGGAGAGTTTCCTGGAGAGGCAGGAGGCAACTGGAGCTCATCCTGGGGACATAGACACTGGTGGTAGCCACTTTTGGGAGCTCACTCTACCACAAGGACACTGGTGCTGACAATTGCCATTCTGGAGTCCTCCCTCTAGCTTATTAGTCCTGGGAGCTTATCTGGTCACTAGCGGGTGGCACCAGTTTTGGGACTCCTTAGACAAGTAGCCAGTGATGTGGGGACAGGAACCCACCCACCATTAGGCAGGCATCAACCCTGGACACTACCAGCCCCACACCCAGGCAGCCTGGGACCCAGCATTGCCCACCAGCAGGCTGGCACCAGACCTGGTGACCCCAGGTGGCACAGCCAGATGCTTTGGGACAAGTGCCCATTCACCAGTGGGCCAGTACAAGACCCAGGTCCTTGAGGGCCCCACAGCCAGCCACCCCAGAACCTGGCTGTGCCCAGCAGGGAGCCTGTAACAAGCCCAGACACCTTCAAGCCCTGCAACCAACCATGATGGGACCTGGACCTGCCTACCATTGGGGCAGCCACTGCATGAGGGAGGTCCTGGCAGCCAACTGGGCCAGGGGCCAGCCTCACCTACTAGCATTACCACAGTAGCTGGCTCCTCCACCAGAAGGGTGTGTGCAGCCCAAATAGGGGTACTCCTAGAGCATATAACTCTGGTGACCAGAGGGAAACATGCTGCTTAGGCCCATAGAATGTCTTCTAGATAAGGCCACTTCTTCAAGATTGGGAAGTGTAACTGACCTACCTAATCCATAGAAATAAACACAGAGAATGAGGAAAAAGAGAAATATGTTAGAAATGAAGGAACAAGACAAACCCTCAGAAAAAGAACTACACAAAAGAGAGATAAGGAATTTACCCAATAAAGAGTTCAAGGTAATGATTATAAGGATGCTCAAAGAACTCGGGAGAAGAATGGATGAACACTGAGAATTTTAACAAAAAGTTACAACATATAAAAAAGAACCAAACAGAGCCAAAGAATACAATAACTGAAATAAAAAATACACTGGAAGGAATCGACAGTAGATTACATGATACAGAGGAATTGATCAGTGAACTGGAAGATGGAGTAGTGGGAATCACCCACGCTGAATAGAAAAAAGAAAAAGAAAAAAGAAAGAATTTTTCAAAACTGAGGATAGTTTTTTAAAAAATGAGGACAGTTTAAGAGACCTTTGGGATAACACCAAATATACTAACGTTCACATTATAGGAGTCCCAAAGGACAAGTAAGAGAGAAAGGGGCAGAGAACTTATTTGAAGAAATAATAGCTGAAAACTTCACTAACCTTGGAAAGGAAACAAACATCCAGGTCCAGGAAGCAAGGTGAATCCCAAACAGGATTAACCCAAAGAGGACGATGCCGAGACACATTGTAATTAAAATGGCAAAAATTAAAGATAAAATGGGAATACTAAAAGCAGTAAGAGAAAAGCAACTATTTATGTACAAAGGAACTTCCATAAGACTCTGAGCAGACTCTTCAGCAGAAACCCCACAGGCCAGATGGGGGTGGCACTATATATTCAAAATGATGAAAGGAAAAAAAATATAATTAAGAATACTCTACCCAGCAAAGATAGCATTCAGATTTGAAGGAGAGATACAGACAAGCAAAAGCTAGAAGAGTTCAGCACAACCAAACCAGCTTTATAAGAAATGTTAAAGCCTGCATCAAAAAGAATAAAATACCTAGGAATAAACCTACCTAAGGAGACGGAGACAAAAGACCTGTACTCCAAAAACTATAAGGCACTGATGAAAGAAATCAAAGATGACCCAAAGAGATGGAGAGATATACCATGTTCTTGGATTGGAAGAATCAACATTGTGAAAATGACTATACAACCCAAGGCAATCTACAGATTCAATGCAATCCTTATCAAATTACCAATGGCATTTTTCACAGAACTAGAACAAAAAATTTTTAAATTTGTATGCAAAAACAAAAGACCCCAAATAGCCAAAGCAATCCTGAGGGAGGGAAAAAACCCACAGAGCTGGAGGAATCAGGCTCCCTGACTTCAGACTATACTACAAAGCTACAGTCATCAAAACGGTATGGTACTGGCACAAAAACAGAAATATAGATCAATGGAACAGGATAGAAAGCCCAGAAATAAACCCATGCACCTATGGTCAATTAATCTATGATAAAAGAGGCAAGAAGATACAATGGAGAAAAGACAGTCTCTTCAATAAGCGGTGCTTGTATAACTGGACAGCTACATGTAAAATAATGAAATTAGAACGTTCTCTAACACCATACAGAAAAATAAACTCAAAATGGACTAAAGACCTAAATGTAAGACTGGATATTATAAAACTCTTAGAGCAAAACATAGGCAGAACACTCTTTGACATAAATCACAGCAATATCTTTTTGCATCCACCTCCTAGAGTAATGAAAATAAAAACAAAAATAAACAAATGGGACCTAATGAAACTTAAAAGCTTTTGCACAGCAAAGTAAACCATAAACAAAACAAAAAGAAACCCATAGAATGGGAGAAAATATTTGCAAATGAGGCAACCGACAAGGGGTTAATCTTCAAAATATACAAACAGCTTATGCAGTTCAATATAAAAAATACCAAACAACCCAATCAAAAAATGGGCAGAAGATTTAAATAGACCTTTCTCCAAAGAAGACATACAGATGGCCAAAAAGCACATGAAAAATGCTCAACATTGCTAATTATTAGAGAAATGCAAATCAAAACTCCAGTCACCACACACTGGTCAGAATGGCCATCATCAAAAAGTATGCAAATAATAAATGCTTGAGAGGATGTGGAGAAAAGGAAACCCTCCTACACTGTTGGTGGTAATGTAAATTGGTACAACCACTGTAAAGAATAGTATGGAGGTTCCTTAAAAAACTAAAATAGAACCATATGATCCAGCAATCCCACTCTTGGGCATTTATTTGGAGAAAACCATAATTCAAAAAGATACATGTACCCCGATGTTCATAGCAGCACTATTTACGATAGCCAAGACATGGAAGCAACCTAAATGTCCATCGACAGAGGAGTGGATAAAGAAGGTGTGGTACATATATATAATTACTCAGCCATAAAAAAATAACAAAATAATGCCTTTTGCAGCAACATGGATGGAACTAGAGATTGTCATACTAAGTGAAGTAAGTCAGACAAAGACAAATATCATATGATATCACATGTGGATCTAAAAAAATGATACAAATGAACTTATTTACAGAACAGATACAGACTCACTGACTTTAAAAACAAACTTAGGGTTACCAAAGGTGAAACGTTGTGGGCAGGGATAAATTAGGAGTTTGGGACTAACAGATACACATTACTATATATAAAATAGGTAATTAACAAGGACCTACTGTATAGCACAGGGAACTCTACTCAATATTCTGTAATAACATATATGGGAAAAGAATCTGAAAAGGAATGGATATATGTATATGTATAACTGAATCACTTTACTGTACACCAGAAACTAACACAACATTGTATATCAACTATACTTCAATATAAAATAAAAATTAAATTAAAAAAAAAAGAAATGTTAAAGGAACTTCTCTTAACATAAAAGTCCACAGCTAGAAATATGAAAATTATAGGAGGAAAGTTCTTATTAGGCAAATATACAGTAAAGGTAGTAGATCAAGTACTTATAAAGCTGGTAGGAACGTTAAAAGAGAAAAGTAGGAAAATAATCTATATTCACAATAAGTAGTTAAGGAATACACAAAACAAAAAGATGTAAAATAAGATGTTAAAATCATTAAGCATGGGAAGGGAGTAAAAATGCAGGATTGTTAGAATGTGTTTGAACTTAAGAAATTTTTACAAAACTAGAACAAATAACTCTAAAATTTGTATGGGGACACAAAAGACCCCAAATAGCCAAAATAATCTTGAGAAAGAATAACAAACCTTGAGGTATCACACGCCCTTATTTCAAACTATACTATAAAGCTACAGTAATCAAAACAGTATGGTACTGGCACAAAAGCAGATACATAGATCCATGGAACAGAATAGAGAGCCCAGATATAAATCCATGCACATATGACCAAAGGATCTATGACAGAGAAGGAAAGAATATACAATGGGGAAAATAGACAGCCTCTTCAATAAATGGATTTTGGGAAAACTGGAAAGCTACATGCCAAAGAATCTAACTGGATTACTTGCAATGTGCAGAAGTAAATTCAAAATGGATTAAAGACTTAAATATAAGACCTGAAACCATAAATCTCCTAGAAGAAAACATAGGTAGTATACTCTTTGGATTGGCATTGTAATATCTTTTTTTTGAATACATCTCTTCAGGTTAGGGAAATAAAAGCAAAAATGAACAAAATGGGACTACATCAAACTAAAAAGCTTTTGCACAGTGAAGGAAACTATCAACAAAATGAAAAATCCACCCACTAGATGGGAAAAGATATTTGCAAACAATACATCTGATAAAGGGTTATATTTATATTTTGGATAAAATATAAAAAGAACTCATACAACTGAACATCAAAAAAATGAAGAACCTAATTTTAAAATGAGCAGAGGACCTGAGTAGACATTTTCCAAAAGAAGACATACACATGGCCAACAGGCACATGAAAAGATGTTCAACATCACTAATTATTAGAGAAATGCAAATGAAAATCACAGTGAGATATCACCTCACACCTGTCAGAATGGCTATTATCATAAAGACAACAGGGCTTCCCTGGTGGCGCAGTGGTTAGAAATCTGCCTGCCAATGCAGGGGACACGGGTTTGAGCCCTGGTCCAGGAAGATCCCACATGCCACAGAGCAGCTAAGCCCATGCACCACAACTACTGAGCCCGCGCACCTAGAGCCCATGCTCTGCAACAACAGAAGCCACTGCAATGAGAAGCCTGCACACGGCAACGAAGAGTAGCCCCTACTCGCCACAACTAGAGAAAGCCCGTGCATAGCAAGGAAGACCCAATGCAGCCAAAAATAAATAAATAAGTAAATAAATAAATTAATTAATTAATTAAAAAGACAACAAATAAGTGTTGGTGAGGATGTGGAAAAAAGGGAACCCTCATGCACTGTTGATGGGAATGTAAATTGATGCAACCTCTATGGGAAATAGTATGGAGGTTTCTCAAAAAACTAAAAATAGAACTACCATATAATCCAGCAATTCCATACCTGGGTATATATCCAAAGAAAACAAAAGCACTAATTTGAAAAAATACACCCCAACATTCATAGAAGCACTATTTACAATAGCCAAGATATGAAAGCCACCTAAGTGTCCATTGATTGATAGATGAATGGATAAAGAAGATGTGGTGTGTATACATATATATATATATATATATATACACACACACACACACATATATACACAAAATGGAATATTACTCAGCCATTAAAAAGAATGAAATAATGCCATTTGCAGCCACATGTATGGACCTAGAGATTGTCATACTGAGTGAAGTAAGTCAGAAAGAGAAATATCATGAAATCCCTTATATGTGGAATCTAAAAAGAAATGATACAAATGAACTTGTTTACAAAACAGAAACAGACTCACAGACTTAGAGAGCGAACTTATGGTTACCAAGGAGGAAGGTGGGGGGAAGGGATAGTTAGGCAGTTTGGGATCGACATGTACCCACTGCCATATTTTAAATGGATAACCAACAAGGACCTACTGTGTAGCACAGGAACTCTGCTCAATGTTATGTGGCAGCCTGGATAGGAGGGGAGTTTGGGGGAGAATGTATACATGTATATGTATGGCTGAGTTGCTTGCTGTGCACCTGAAACTATCACAACATTGTTAATTGGCTATATTCCAATATAGAATAAAAAGCAAAAAAAAACCCACTAATTCAAAAAGATACATACACCCCAACATTCATAGAAGCACTATTTACAACAGCCAAGATATGGAAGCCACGTAAGTGTCCATTGATAGATGAATGGATATATATAAAATGGAATATTACTCAGCCATAAGAAAGAATGAAATCTTGCCATTTTCAACAACATGGATGGGCCTAGAGGGTATTGCACTATGTGAAATAAATCAGACAGAAAAAGAAAAATACTGTATGATTTCATTTATATGTGGAATCTAAAAATCAAAACAAATGAACAAATGTAACAAAACAGAAACAGACTCATATATAGAGAGAAATAAACTGTTGGTTTTCAGAGGGGAGGGGGGAGAGGTATGAGTGAAATATGTTAGAGAAATTAAAAGGTATAAACTTACAATTATAAAATAAATAAGTCATGGGATGTAATGTACAGTATAGGGAATATTGTCAATAATATTGAAATAACTTTGTATAGTGACAGAGGATAACCAGACTTATTGTGATGATTATTTTGCAATGTATAAAAATAGCTAATCACTATGTTGAACACCTGAAACTAATATAATATTGTAATTCAATTAAGCTCAAAAAAAGTGAAATAAAGTGGGAGTACTTAAACTACCTGATTTCAACACTTACTATAAGGATGCAGAAATCAAGATAATTTGGTGTTCGCAAAAGGATAGTAATGTAGGTCAATAGAACAGAATAGAACATCCTGAAATAGACCCACATAGTTATGGTCAATTTATTTTTGATAAAGGTGCCAAGACAATTAAAGGGAGAAAAAGATAATCTTTATAGCAAGTGATGCTGAAACAACTGGATATCCATACACAAAGAAAGAAGGAAAGAAAGAAGGAAAAAAAGAAAGAAAGAAAGAAAGAAAGAATTCAAATGCAAACTACACTGACAGAAAGCAGATGGGCCTGAGGGTTGAGGGGGAGAGGCTTGAGAATACTTTTGTGGGTGATGGAAATATTCAACGTTTTGATATTGATGGTAGTTACACGATTATATACATTTGTCAAAACTCAAAAAATGATAATGGGTACATTTACTGTATATAATTATATTTCAGTGATTCAAAGTGATTAAAAACATTACGAAAAAGAACAAAGCAGAAATATTTAGTATTAAAAAAGAGTTCACTATCTGAGGTAAATAAAGAAATAAAGAGTACAATATCTGCGATAAATAGGAGAATGGATTAAGAAATTATAAAGGCAGATTGAAGAAATTTTTCAATTAAAAGGAAAATATAAAAGTAAACCTTGGGGATATGTATGCATAATAGAAGTAGAGGTGCTAACATGTGGGTAATGGGAGTCTAAGAAATGGAGAAAAAAATTAAAATTGAGAAGAGGAAAATTTAAAGGAATAATGTAGATAAATTTTTCCAGAATTAGAGACAAACAACTTCTTATTGGCAGTACTCTTAAGGAGAATAAGGAAAAACCCACACCTAGCTATAGTGAAATTTCAGAATTTCTCGAGGAGAAAATTCTAAGAGTTTATAAAGAGAATGAGCAAATGGCCTAACAGTGGCATACTTAATGTATTTATCACCTGAAGTAGATAATTTTTTAATGCTCTCTTCCTTCATATGAAAAAAATATTTTCAATAATATCATGTAACAATATGCAAAAATCATTATCTTTTTGATTTCTTCTTTAGTTTTAAAATAACAATTAATTTTAAAATGCTAAATTTCAATTTTAAGCACATTAATCCAACTCAGTAAAATATTTCATGTGTGAACTAAAACTCTCACTTATGAAACAAAAATGTTCTATCTCACAGTTCATACTCTTACAGTGTTTTGAATTTAAAAACAAATAAAAACTCCAAGTGTTCAAACAAAATGATAGAATTGAAGTAACTCAAAGTTCTTTTTCTCTTAATCTTTACAACCACTGTACTACCATTATTTCAAGTCCACCATTTAAATACAGGAATACACTGTATGTAGTAAAAGAGGGGTTGTTGACACAAACTGTACCTGCAGCAAGCTTGAACAAATAGAAATCATTATGGACTAACTCCCCAAATGAATGTGTATAGTTGAGTCTGCATGTGTCATGGGTCAACTGCATAATTAAGATTTCTCTAAATTAACTTCCATTTAGAATTAAAGGGAAAGTGATCCAAATTTGCTAATTTGAAGGTTACATATAAATTGTTAAAAGTAATTCTTACAATAATAGCATCAAATGTTTAGAATTTAGCCCAATTAAAGACTTTTTATCAATAAGAGGATGAAAAAAAAAGAATAGGAGGCAAATATTAAGAAAAGAAAAATGGTGTACTTACATTAATTTCAGATAAAATAGATTTTAACACAAAAATATTAGATATAGAAAGGATCATCACTGAATGGTAAATGTTTACATTTTAAATATATTTATAGCTGCAAAACTGTGAAGCAAAAACTGATAGAATACAGGGAAAAGTTGACAAATCTACCACATAGAGGTAGATTTCAACACTTTTCTCTCAATTAGTGTTAGGTCAAGGAGACAAAAATGATTCAGAAGAATATAGAAGATATCAACATCAAAATTAAGAAGTTTGACTTAAACTTACCAATAGTGACCCAAGGAAATATAAAATTTTGTATAGTCCTAGAATCATGAAATAAATTAAAGCAGTATTTTAAAATATTTCTCCAAAGAAAACACCTGGTCCAGATTGATTTACAGGCAAGTTTGACTAAATTTCAAGAAGATCATCCTAATTTTAATCAAACTTTCTCAAGCAATAGAAAAAAGAGATACTTCTTACCTTATTCTTTGAAGACAGCATAATCATGATACCAAGATCAGATAAAGA
Organism: Balaenoptera borealis; assembly: GCF_965194805.1. Lineage (NCBI taxonomy): Eukaryota > Metazoa > Chordata > Mammalia > Artiodactyla > Balaenopteridae > Balaenoptera > Balaenoptera borealis. The sequence goes on along the minus strand of NC_138881.1, from coordinate 129,242,056 downwards.
CACTCTGTAAAAGACATAATGTAAAAGCATTATCTGACATGTCCATTTCATTTATAAAAAGATACGTTAAATCTTACATGAAACGTTAACAATTGAATCAAATGGTTGGTTTTACATTAGAGATGCAAGAGTGGTTTAATATTTTTAAATGTATAGGGAATTCCCTGGCAGTCCAGTGGTTAGGACTCCATGCTTTCACTGCCGAGGGCCCAGGTTCAGTTCCTGGTTGGGGAACTAAGATCCTGCAAGCCGTGTGGCATGGCCAAAAAAAGAAATTTTGGAATAAAAGTGACATTTGAAAAAAAAATGTATAAAAGTAATTCATTATATTAACAGATTAAAAGAGAAAACTACATGATAATAGAAATTTATTACAGACAAAGCCTTTGGTAAAATTCTGACTCTGGGAAGCAATGCAGTCTATTTTCCAGTAGATAGGAACAAGGAAGAATGTAGTCCTGATGTTTGCCGGCAGCCATCCTATGACTTTAAAAGGAGCCAGCCTTGGGATGAATCTGACGCCATGGATGGCAGAGTTTAAGGGAGAGATTTGAACAGGAGACATACATTTTGTATTATCAGCATATGTATCGTATTTAACACTATAAGATTGGTTGAGGGAGGGGAGTAAGTATAGATGAGAAGAGATCTAAGGATGGAGCCCCAGTGCTTGGAAGTTAGTCTTATGCGAGTCACCTGAGATTTACCTTAATGGGCCAGAGGAACAAAATAACTCTGAATTCAGTGATCCTAATAAAAGAGCAAATTCTGGGCTCTCTAAGAGCCAGAACTTGATAACCAAAGGGTCTATAAAAGCGTAAAGAAACAGGCTCAGGTATGCTGGTGTGGCCTCCCTTGGATTTCTCCTATTTCTGAGAGAGAGTAGGCCAAGATTTCCCCCAGTTGAGAAAAATATCTGTCACCTGGCTTCAGAGGGGAAACTTGGGTAAGTCTGAGCATGAGGGTAACCTAGGCCATGTCATTTTAAGGTTTAATTTTTAGTATCACCTACATAGGGTTAGGGATGAAAGAATAAATAGGTATAAGAAAATTATCATTGAGTATAGCCAGAAGGATTGATTGAAAGTACATTAAGGAAAAAAGACTGAACTGCAAGTTTCTATCATATGTGTTTCCAAAATTAACTGCCCTATGGTTATCTTATGTAAAGTAGTAGCCAGAGGACAAAGATGAATTAGAACAGTTCCACAGGGAAACATAGGGACCCTGATATATGTTTCTTTTTGATTAGACACCACAAGGGTTAATTATATGAGGTCAATAGAACAACTGCTCCAGATTATCTCTCTGATATGTGCAAAAGTGGCGAGTTGCAATAGTAGATGTACTTTCCCAGCAACAAAAATACTAAGCCCTACACTTTAAGTAGAACACCAAAGAACTGGAATTGGTTCAGAGGATAAAGAGGGTGGTAGGAAACCAAATAAGTGCAGGAATTTTTAGCTTGAAAAAGAAATGATTCTAGGATGGCAGGATCAATGTCTACAAATATTCAAAAACTTGACACGTAAAAGATGAAAGAGAATTGATTTGTGTAGCTCTAGTGGGAAAAGGAGCCAGCTCTTGAAGTTGCAGAGTTGCTGATTTAGGATCAACATAAGCTACAGTTCTAGCTGCTCAACAATTGAACCGTCTGCATCACAAAATAATGAGTCCTCTGTTCAAATCAACGTTTAATAAGCGATAGAATGATTCTTATTTGGGATACTGGTGAGAATATTATAGCATTGAGAGGCTGTTGGGTGAAAGAAACTTTAAGATCTAATTTAAGCTTATTTTACTTTATGAAAAAAATACTTTCATCTTATTGGATTCAACATTGCATGTTATCAGTGGAATTGGTATTCCTTTGAAGATTTATATGATCTTCATTTTTTTCTTTCTTATCAAGTTTTTGACAAAACCATTGAATAGTACTACACTATGGCTTTTCATGCAGACAGCAATCTATGAATGAAAACACTTTGGACACAATTATACATAATATGTATGCAAAATATTTAATGAATGAATTTGCTATGAATATCCTAACAATAACATTCAGGCTACATTTCATCATCTTATTCACAAGAATAGTATCCAGACACCTTTAATATACCTATTAAGCCTATTAATGGAAATGAAAACAGTAATAATAAAAATGGCTGAGATTTATTGATCATTTACTTTGTGCTAAGCAATTTTTAAAGCCTCTTGCATGTATTATTTTAACACAATCCTTTGAAGTAAGTACTATTGTTATCTCCATTTTAAAAATGAGGAAACAGAAGCATGGAGAACTTATGCATCTTGCTCAAACACAGCTACTAAATTGCAGAGCCAGGATTCAAATACAGGAAGCCCCACTCCAAAGCCCCTGTTCCTAACCACTTCACTATAGTTCAATATGACTTGATTCCAGATAGTTACATGAAATTACTCCACTCTTTTAAATTAGATAAAAGATAATTTTGCAAGTAATATGTAAATATCTTTTCATTATAAAATTAAAACATTACTAATAAAGCTAAAATTTCGCTTGACCAACCCCCAAACCCAGTATCCTACCCAAATGTAGCCAATGCTATGTGTTGTATAATATTTGAAATATTTAAAACTTTTTAATACATATATACAAATATATGTATACACACCTGCATGCATACACACACACTTTTTTTTAAAGGTATCAACATAGAAATAGAAGTATCTGCAACTTGCTTTTTTTATTCAGCAATATATCTTGGAGCTCTTTTAATTACAGTACCCAGAGATATTCTGCATTCTTTTTTTAACTATTGCATAATATTCCATGATTTGGAAATATTTTAAATTTAGCCATTCCCCTGTTGGTGTACATCTAGGTTGTTTCAAATTTTTTGCTGTTACAAATAAGGTTGTGGGAGTACCCTTGCCATGTCTGCTTTTGTTTTTGTGCGAATGTCACTCTAGGGTAGATACAGAGAAGTGGTATTGTTTGGTCATTGAGGATGTGCATTTTAATTTTAATACACACTGCTAACTTGTCATCCAAAATGGCTGAATAAACTGATACTCCCTGTAGGAGTGGTAGGAACTTTAGAGAAAAGAATAGCTCCACTTCATCTAGAATGTATTAAAGACATGTGGATAGATGAGATCAAATAGAGAGAGTGTAAACTATAGGATCTGGTGACACCCAAAGTTACATCTCCAGCATGACTTCTCAGCTGAACACCTGACTCATATCTAATTATCTGTTTGATAGCTCCATTTCTACACATAATAGGCTTTTCAACTCTAATGTATCAGAAGCAGAACTCCTGATCTGGCACTTTCCTTCTCCCAATCAAAACCTGTTTCTCTGGCTTCCCTGTCTTACTAACTATACCACCATGCACCCAAATGCTCCAGCCAAAAACCTAGGTTATTAGCTAATCTTGTTTCATCTATACCCCCCGATTTTGAAACAAGACCAAGATGTATCATTTCATTCATAAATATTTCACTATATATCTCAAAAAGATAAGGACTCATTTTTAAACATAATCACAATACCACATCTAAAGATAACAATTATTCCTTAGTGGCATCAAAAGATACTATCACATCTAAACATAACTAATTCTTGGGCAGAAGACCTAAATAGACATTTCTCCAAAGAAGACATACAGATGGCCAATAGGCACATGAAAAGATGCTCATCATAGCTAATTATTAGAGAAATGCAAATCAAAACTACAATGAGGTACCACCTCACACCAGTCAGAATGGCCATCATTAAAAAGTCTACAACACAAAAATAAACTCAAAATGGATTAAAGACCTAAATGTGAGGCCAGATACTATAAAACTCTTAGAGGAAAACATAGGCAGAACACTCTGTGACATAAATCACAGCAAGATCTTTTTTGACCCACCTCCTAGAGTAATGAAAATGAAAACAAAAATAAGCAAATGGGACCTAATGAAACTTCAAAGCTTTTGCACAGCAAAGGAAACCATAAACAAGACGAAAAGACAACTCTCAGAATGGGAGAAAATATTTGCAAACGAATCAACGGACAAAGGATTAATCTCCAAAATATATAAACAGCTCATTCAGCTCAATATTAAAGAAACAAACAACCCAATCCAAAAATGGGCAGAAGACCTAAATAGACATTTCTCCAAAGAAGACATACAGATGGCCAAGAAGCACATGAAAAGATGCTCAACGTCACTAATTGTTAGAGAAATGCAAATCAAAACTACAATGAGGTATCACCTCACACCAGTTAGAATGGGCATCATCAGAAAATCTACAAACAACAAATGCTGGAGAGGGTGTGGAGAAAAGGGAACCCTCTTGCACTGTTGGTGGGAATGTAAATTGATACAGCCACTATGGAGAACAATATGGAGGTTTCTTAAAAAACTAAAAATAGAATTACCATATGACCCAGCAATCCCACTACTGGGCATATACCCTGAGAAAACCATAATTCAAAAATAAACATGCACCCCAGTGTTCATTGCAGCACTATTTACAATAGCCAGGTCATGGAAGCAACCTAAATGCCCATCAACAGACAAATGGATAAAGAAGATATGGTACATGCATACAATGGAATATTACTCAGCCATAAAAAGGAACGAAATTGGGTCATTTGTAGAGACGTGGATGGACCTAGAGACTGTCATACAGAGTGAAGTAAGTCAGAAAGAGAAAAACAAATATAGTATATTAACACATATATGTGGAATCTAAAAAAATGGTACAGATGAACCTGTTCACAAGGCAGAAATAGAGACACAGACGTAGAGAACAAATGTATGGACACCAAGGGGGGAAAGGGGGACTGGGTTGAATTGGGAGATTGGGATTGGCATATATACACTAATACGTATAAAATAGATAACTAATGAGAACCTGCTGTATAGCACAGAGAACTCCACTTCGCTGTACAGTAGAAACTAACACATTGTAAAACAACTATATCCCAATTTTAAAAAAAAAGGTTAAAATAAAAGTCTACAAATAACAAGTGCTGGAGGGGATGAGGAATAAAGGAAACATTCCTACACTGTTGGTGGGAATGTAAATTGGTGCAGCCATTATGGAAAACAGTATGGAGATTCCTCAGAAAACTAAAAATAGAGTTGCCATATGATCCAGCAATCCCACTCCTGGGAATATATCCAGGCAACACTATACCAAATGTAAAATGGTTGGCTGGTGGGAAGCAGCAGCATAGCACAGGGAGATTGGCTCTGTGCTTTGTGATGACCTAGAGAGGTGGGATAGGGAGGATGGGAGGGAGGCTCAAGAGGGAGGGGATATGGGGACATGTGTATGCATATGGCTGATTCACTTCGTTGTGAAACAAGAACTAACATGGTATTGTGAAGCAATTATACTCCGATAAATCTCTATTAAAAAAAAATACATTCACCCCAATGTTCATAGCAGTACTATTTACAATAGCCAAGACATGGAAACAACCTAAATGTCCATCAACAGATGAATGGATAAAGAAGTTGCGATATGTATATATATATTGCCATACAATGAAATATTACTCAGCCATAAAAAGAATGAAATAATGCCATTTGCAGCAACATGGGTGGACCTAGAAATTATCATACTAAGCGAAGTAAGTCAAAAAGAGAAAGACAAATACTATATGATATCACTTATATGTGGAATCTAAAATACGATGCAAAGGAACATATCTATGAAACAAAAACAGACTCACAGACTAAGAGAACAGACTTGCGGTTGCCAAGATGGGGGTGGTGAGGGATGGATTGGGAGTTTGGGATTATCAGATGCAAACTATTATATATAGAATGGATAAACAACAAAGTCCTACTGTATAGCACATGGAACTATATTCAATATCCTGTGTTAAACCATAACGGAAAATAATATGAAAAAGAATATATATATATGTATATATATATATATACATATATATATGCATAACTGAGTCACTTTGCTGTACAGCAGAAATTAACACAGCACTTTAAATCAACTATACTTCAATAAAATTTTTAAAAGTCAAGATAACTATTATTTAATATCATCAAATATCCATTCAGTATCCAAATTTCCCTGGTTGATGCCTACATTTTTTACAGTTTGTTTATTTGAATCAGGATCCAAGCAATATGTATATGTTGCAGTTGATTGATGTGTGTCTTTACTCTCTTTTTAATCTATAGGTTCTATTTCTCTTTTCCTTCCTTTCAATGTGTTTGTGGAAGAAATCAGTTGTTTGTCCTGTAAAATTTCCCACACTCTGGGTTTTGCTAAGTGCACCTCTCCCATGGTATCATTTAACCTCTTCCAGCCTTCCCTAACTCATTAACTGGTACCACCACTCACCGGTTCCTCTGACCCCTGTACTTCCTGTAGTAAGGCATAGAGGCATATCAGATTTAGATTCAAATTTTAGCAAGAATAAATTATAAGTAGTGTTATTTTTACTTCCTATTGCATCACATAATATCTGGTTGTCTCTCTCTTTTTGTGATGTTAACTCTGATTAGGTTGTTCATGTGTTGTCAGCCTGATCTGTCCATTATAAACTTACCCAATGACTTTTCACCTAATAATTTTTGCAGGTTTTGATGACCTTTGCCTAGAACTGTCATTTCATTATAGGTTTCAGAATGGTGATATCCTATCATTCTTGCATTTATAAGCTGGGATTCTTCTATAAAGAACTTTTTTACATCAACGATTTGGTTACCCTAAAGTACGTTCATCAAGAAAGGCAGAAAAAATGTTTGGTTTTTTTCCACTTATTTACCAGTTATAATAGATAGTTATTGCATGAAATAATTTCATGTAACAAACAATTCCAAAATCTCAGTGGCTTAAATAAGTATTTATTTCTTATTCAAATATCTTCTAGTCATTTGTGGTTCTGCTGGGCTCTGCTGGGCTTGGCTAGGCTTGATTCCAGACTGAGGGTTGGATTCAGGTCTGCTCCATGTATCTTATCACTGTGGGATCACACCAGAGGTTACCCAGGGCAAGTTATTCTCATGGCAGGTGGCAAAAGTGCAAGAATAAGCCAACACACAAACATATTTAAAGTCTCTGCTTGTGTCATGTCAGTTCATATTCCAGTAGCCAAAGTTACATACCTAAACTCTGTATACCAAGTGTTCTATTGTCAGCTTAGTTGAGCTGGAAACTACATTTCCCAGAATCCCTTTATTTGAATGGTTCCATGTTAGAGGAATCTATGTGAGATTTGGGAGGTGGAAGTGAAGCAATGGCTATAATCCTTGGAGGGTCTTCATGATCAGATGTTGTTTTGATTATCTATTGTGACATAACAAATCATCCCAAGACTTAGTGGCTGAAAAACTTTATGCTCTCTTATGGTTCTGTGGATTGACTGGATTCAGCTGAGTGGCTCTCACTTGGGCTCTCACAGCTTCAGACAGATGGTATCTGGAGCTGAATTTATCTAAAAAATTAACTGAACTGGACATCCAACATGCTCATGAACATAGCTGGCTGTTGGCTAGGAGCTCAGCTGGGGCTGTGGACTAGAGCACTTACATGTGGCCTCACCATGTGTAGGTGAAGCTTGGGCTTCTACAGTATGGAAACTGGGTTCCCTGAGGGAAGGTACCAATAGTGAGTGTTCCAAGAAGCAGCAATCAGAAGTTTTTATGCCAGGAAAGTGCTGTGCTCAAAACTGGCATAGTTTCACTTACACCATATTCTGTTAGTCAAAGTAGTCACAGGTGGGGCCCAGATTCAGTGGGATGAGAAATAGACTGCACCTCTTGATGGAGAAGTGGCAAGGTCATATTGCTCAGGAGCATATAAGATGGAAGATATTGTTGCAGCCATCTTTGAAAAATGTAAATCTGCAAATATGGTGATAGATGCAGAGGTGCCTGATAGATTCCAGTTTGTCATTGCTCTCCTCTGCTCAGCATCTAACTCTTATTTCTGACTGTTGACCCTGCTGATCAACAGCAGCCCCAGATCTACCATCAGATGCTAGATCCCAAAGAGATTATAACTTATACAAAGGCAAAATTTCCCATAGACCTCTGCATGAGCTTCCACTTCATTGTTCTACTTTAGTGGCTAGATGTAATTGAACTTTCAGATTACCCTGAAAATCTCCAACTTATCCATTTGCTCTAATGTTTCAGAGGACTTGTCAGTGACTCTCTGATCCTCAGTCCTACAACTGCAAGTAACTGAATCCTCCAATAACCAGTGAGCTTGGAAGAGGACCCTGAGCCTCAGATGAGAGCATAACCTTGGCCAACACCTTGATCTCAGCTAGCATGGTGAGACCCTGAACAGAAGGTCCAACTAACTTGTACCTTGACTCCTGATTCATATAAGTTATGAGATAAAAAATTTGTGTTGTTTTAAGTTGCTAAATTTGTGGTAATTTCTTACACAATAGAAAACTAACACAGTATCTAAAAAATATTGAGCCTTCCAATACATGACCATGGTATATCTCTCCATTTATTTATATCTTCTGTTTATTCATCTCAACAATGTTTTGTACTTTAAGGCAGGGGTCTCCAACCCCCAGGCCATGGACTGGTACCAGTCCGTGGTCTGTTAGGAACTGGGCCACACAGCAGGAGGTAAGCGGCAGGTGAGCAAGCGAGGCTTCATCTGTATTTACAGCAGCTCCCCATCACTCGCATTACTGCCTGAGCTCTGTCTCCTGTCAACATTATGGTGAGTTGTATAATTATTTCATTATATATTGCAATGTAATAATAATAGAAATAAAGTGCACAATAAATGTAATGCACTTGGATCATCCCAAAACCATCCACCCACCCCGTCCATGGAAAAATTGTCTTCCATGAAACCGGTCCCTGGTGCCAAAAAGGTTGGGAACCACTGCTTTAAGGTGTAGAAGTCTTGCACTTATTTTATTTAATTTATCCATTCATGTTTAATGTTTTTGTATGCTTTTGTAAATGGCATTTAAAATTTTTAATTGCTAATTGTTCATTGCTTCATACATAGAAATACAATTAACTTTTGTATATTGACATTATGTCTTGTGACCTTACTTGTTCAAATAGCTTTTTAAGTAGATTCCTTAAGATATTATACATAGATGATCATGTCATTTATGAATAGAGGTTTACTTCTACCTTTGCAATGAGTATACTGATTATTTCTTTTTTTCCCTTACATACTGACTAGGATTTCCAGTACTATGTTTAATAGAAATTATGAGAGTTGACAACCTTGCCTTGTTCATAATCTTACAGAGAAAATATTCATTCTTCACTCTTTAGGTATGACATATGCTGCAGGATTTTTACAGATACCTTTAATAAGGCTGGGCTGCATGGAAGCTTTTTTCCCCTTTGGCTCCTTGACACAGAGTTGGTGCTGCCTCTTCCCCATGTACCTCCTAGAGACCATCAAGGGCCCAGGCCCAGGGGCCTTTTCTGCCCCCACACGTGCTGCTGCAACTTTGCCCTGCAATCCTCAATGTTTTTGAATACCCTCACAGGACCATGTAAGATGGTGACTTGGGTGCCTATGTCTAACAGTTATAAAAGTTTGAGTCCCTCCTTTCCCCCAAATTCCCGAGTATACTCATTTTTTTTTCTTAAATCACTTGAGATTGGGGGAGAAGGGGAGAGAGTCGTCAGGGGTGCAGAGAGAGAAAGAAGTTCCACAACAAACCTTTACATTTACTTTGGTTTTCAAGTGGACACTTGCTCGGGCTCAACAAAAGAACTTCCAATGTTTTGTTCCATTCAAAGCTCTATATCCTCATAGCTGACACTATATCCTCATTGGAGGTCCTTTGACTCAGCATACATTGCATTTTGGCTGGAGTTCCAGGGCTTGCTGCCCTATTGTCATGTTAACATCCCTTCAAACTCCCACCCAGATGAGAGTGAACAATAATCATAAAATCACTGGAGGGATTTTTTGCAATCCTTGGTCTCATTAACAGCTAGAACAGTGGAGGACCCTTATTTCCACCTTGGCCCTCCCATCACTGGGAAGAAACATTCTCTATTACATCCTGGGGAATCTTTTCACATCCACTAACACAGCCCACAGCCATACTCATTGCCAAAATTGTCAAGAATTGTGAGGGTCTAGGATTTTACCCTATGACAAGCTATTGAGATAAGGTCTTACTGTTTCATGGATGCTGGCAGAAAACATGAGACTCCTAGATAGATACTTACACACTCAGTGGGTTGCATTACAGGAGAGAAACACTGATATCAGGGTATTCACCATTTTTATAGTGAACCACTACACTGTCCAAAGGAGGGACATTACCTCATCCCTCTAGACCGTTCACTGAAAACAAAACCCTGAGAAACAATCCAGGTAGAGTGTTCAGGGCCTTGCATTCTTGGCATACCCAGCAAGGACTTGAAGGGATAATCAGGTCCCATGGTAGATTGCTGCTGCCAACTGAAAAAAAAGGCTCACTCAAGGAGAAATAGATCACTTGAGTACCTTCATCTATATTAAAGAAACTGAATTTATAATGTAAATTGTACACACACACGGCTCAGATGGTTTTTCACTGGTGAATTCTGTCAAACATTTAAGGAAGAAAGAAGTTTGTTCTACACAAACTCTTAAGAAAAATTGAAGAGGAGGGTGTACTTACCAGTTTATTCTATGAGGCCAGTGTTACTATTATACCAAACCAAAGACATTACAAGAAATTACAAGAAACAACAGATTAATATCACTGGAGAGCACAGTTGCAAAACCAACACAAAGTATTAGGAAATTTAATTCAGTGATATATAAACATAATCTGCCAAAAAATATAGAAATAATAAGTGAGTTTAGCAATCAAAGGATATAAGGCCAGCAAAGAAAAATCAATTGTATTTCTATATACTATCAATGTACAATTGGAAATAAAAAAATTTAAATAAAACAATTTATGATAACCCCCAAGAAGTTAAATACTTAAGTGTAAATGTAACAAAACATGTATAGGTTCTGTACACTGAAAACTATAAAACGCTCATGAAAGAAATCAAAGAAGACCTGGAGAGACATAACATGTTCATGGATTAGAAGGTACAACATAGTAAAGATACCAATTCTACTCAAATTTATTTATAAATTTAATGCAATTATTATCAAAATCCCAGCAAGATTTTTTTGCAGATACAGACAAACTGATTCTAAAATTTATAAGGAAAACAAATGAACTAGAATAGCTAAAATAATTTGGAAAAAGAAAAATAAATTTGGAGCAATCACACTGCCTTATTTTAAGAATTACTGTAAAGCTACAGTAATCAAAAGAGCATGGCATTTTCAAAGGAATAGACATAGATCAGTGGAGCAAAATAAAGAGCCCAGAAATACACCAACATGAATATGGCCAATTGATTTTTGGCCAAGGTGCAAAAGTAATTCAATGCAGTAAAGATGGTTTTTCCAACAAATGGTGTTGCAACAATTGGACATCAACACACAAACAAAATAAAACAAGCAAAAAAAAACCCCCTCAACCTTAGCCTTATATCATATACAATATACATTTATGTTCAGAACCATATTCTCTTATAATACGATTTAAAGTTATAAAAGTAACAAAAGGATAGTTGTAAATGTCCATATATACTCATGAATAAGTTAAATACTTCTGAAAAGATATACACAAAACCATTAACAGTTTTCTCATGGTTAGTGGAAGGGGCAATGGAGGATTTTACTTCATACATTTTACCTTATATTTTATATTTGCTAAAAAAAAATGAATCATTTACTACTATAACAGGAAAGAAATTTTAAAAAAAAATCAGCGGCACTTCCCTTGTGGTGCAGTGGTTAAAAATTCTCCTGCTGGGGGGAGACCTTCAAGATGGTGGAGGAGTGAGACATGGAGATCGCCTTCCTCCCCACAAATACATCAGAAATACATCTACATGTGGAACAACTCCTACAGAACCCCTGCTGAATGCTGGCAGAAGACCTCAGACTTCCCAAAAGAGCCATGTGGCTGACAGGGTCATGGTGCTCCGGCCGGGTGTCAGGCCTGTGCCTCTGGGGTGGGAGAGCCGAGTTGAGGACATTGGTCCACCAGAGACCTCCTGGCTCCATGTAATATCAAATGGAGAAAGCTCTCCCAGAGATCTCCATCTCAACGCTAAGACCCAGCTCCACACAACGACCAGCAAGCTACAGTGCTGGACGCCCTATGCCAAACAACTAGCAAGACAGGAGCACAGCCCCATCCATTCATTAGCAGAGAGGCTGCCTAAAATCATAATAAGGTCACAGACACCCCAAAACACACCACCAGATGCGGTCCTGCCCACCAGAAAGACAAGATCCAGCCTCATCCTCCAGAGCACAGGCACTAGTCCCCTCCACTAGGAAGCCTACACAACCCACTGAACCAACCTTAGCCACTGGGGGCAGACACCAAAAACAATGGGAACTACGAACCTACCACCTGCAAAAAGGAAACCCCAAACACAGTAAGTTAAGCAAAATGAGAAGACAGAGAAACACAACACATGAAGGAGCAAGGTAAAAACCCACCAGACCAAACAAATGAGAGGAAATAGGCAGTCTACCTGAAAAAGAATTCAGAGTCATGATAGTAAAGATGATACAAAATCTTGGAAAAAGAATGGAGAAAATACAAGAAACATTTAACAAGGACCTAGAAGAACTAAAGAACAAACAAACAATGAAGAACAACACAATAAATGAAATTAAAAATTCTCTACAAGGAATCAAGAGCAGAATAACTGAGGCAGAAGAACAGATAAGTGACCTGGAAGATAAAATAGTGGAAATAACTACTGCAGAGCAGAATAAAGAAAAAAGAGTGAAAAGAATTGAGGACAGTCTCAGAGACCTCTGGGACAACACTGAATGCACCAACATTTGAATTATAGGGGTCCCAGAAGAAGAAGAGAAAAAGAAAGGGGCTGAGAAAATATTTGAAGAGATTATAGTGGAAAACTTCCCTAATATGGGAAAGGAAATAGTCAATCAAGTCCAGGAAGTGCAGAGAGTCCCATACAGGATAAATCCAAGGAGAAACACGGCAAGACACATATTAATCAAACTATCAAAAATTAAATACAGGGCTTCCCTGGTGGCGCAGTGGTTGAGAATCTGTCTGCCAATGCAGGGGACATGGATTCAAGCCCTGGTCTGGGAAGATCCCACATGCTGCGGAGCAACTAGGCCCGTGAGCCACAGCTACTGAGCCTGCGTGTCTGGAGCCTGTGCTCCGCAACAAGAGAGGCCGCGATAGTGAGAGGCCCGCACACCATGATGAAGAGTGACCCCACTTGCTGCAACTAGAGAAAGCCCTCACACAGAAACGAAGACCCAACACAGCCAAAATTTAATTAATTAATTAATTAATTTAAAAAAATATTAAATACAAAGAAAAAATATTAAAAACAGCAAGGGAAAAGCAACAAATAGCATACAAGGGAATCCCCATAAGGTTAACAGCTGATCTTTCAGCAGAAACTCTGCAAGCCAGAAGGGAGTGGCAGGACATATTTAAAGTGATGAAAGGGAAAAACCTACAACCAAAGTTACTCTACCCAGCAAGGATCTCATTCAGATTCGAAAGAGAAATTAAAACCTTACAGACACGCAAAAGCTAAGAGAATTCAGCACCACCAAACCACCTTTACAACAAATGCTAAAGGAACTTCTCTAGGCAGGAAACACAAAAGAAGGAAAAGACCTAAAATAACAAACCCCAAACAATTAAGAAAATGGTAATAGAAACATACATATCGATAATTACCTTAAATGTAAATGGATTAAATGCTCCCACCAAAAGACATAGGCTGGCTGAATGGATACAAAAACAAGACCTGTATATATGCTGTCTACAGGAGACCCACTTCAGACCTAGGGACACATACAGACTGAAAGTGAGGAGATGGAAAAAGATATTCCATGCAAATAGAAATCAAAAGAAAGCTGGAGTAGCAATTCTCATATCAGACAAAATAGACTTTAAAATAAAGACTATTACAAGAGGCAAAGAAGGACACTACATAATGATCAAGGGATCAATCCAAGAAGAAGATATAACAATTGTAAATATTTATGGACCCAACATAGGAGCACCTCAATACATAAGGCAAATGCAGATAGCCATAAAAGGGGAAATCGACAGTAACACAATCATAGTAGGGGACTTTAACACCCCACTTTCACCAAAGGACAGATTATCCAGACAGAAAATAAATAAGGAAACACAAGCTTTAAATGATACATTAAACAAGATGGACTTAATTGATATTTATAGGACATTCCATCCAAAAACAACAGAATACACATTCTTCTCAAGTGCTCATGTAACATACTCCAGGATAGATCATATCTTGGGTCCCAAATCAAGCCTTGGTAAATTTAAGAAAATTGAAATAGTATCAAGTATCTTTTCCAACCACAACGCTATAAGACTAGATATCAATTACAGGAAAAAATCTGTAAAAAATACAAATACATGGAGGCTAAACAATACACTACTTAATAACCAAGAGATCACTAAAGAAATTAAAGAGGAAATCAAAAGATAGGTAGAAACAAATGACAATGAAAACACGATGACCCAAAACCTACGGGATGCAGCAAAAGCAGTTCTAAGAGGGAAGTTTATAGCAATACAATCCTACCTCAAGAAACAAGAAACAACTCAAATAACCAACCTAACCTTACACCTAAAGCAATTAGAGAAAGAAGAACAAAAAAAAAAAAACCCCAAAGTTAGCAGAAGGAAAGAAATCATAAAGATCAGATCAGAAATAAATGAAAAAGAAATGAAGGAAACAATAGCAAAGATCAATAAAACTAAAAGCTGGTTCTTTGAGAAGATAAACAAAATTGATAAACCATTAGCTAGACTCATCAAGAAAAAAAGGGAGAAGACTCAAACCAATAGAATTAGAAATGAAAAAGGAGAAGTAACAATGGACACTGCAGAAATACAAAGGATCATGAGAGACTACTACAAGCAACTATATGCCAATAAAATGGACAACCTGGAAGAAATGGACAAATTCTTAGAAAAGCACAACCTTCCGAGACTGAACCAGGAAGAAATAGAGAATATAAACAGACCAATCACAAGCACTGAAATTGAAACTGTGATTAAAAATCTTCCAACAAACAAAAGCCCAGGACCAGATGGCTTCACAGGCGAATTCTATCAAACATTTAGAGAGGAGCTAACACCTATCCTTCTCAAACTCTTCCAAAATATAGCAGAGGGAGGAACACTCCCCAACTCATTCTACAAGGCCACCATCACCCTGATACCATAACCAGACAAAGATGTCACAAAGAAAGAAAACTACAGGCCAATATCACTGATGAACATAGATGCAAAAATCCTCAACAAAATACTAGCAAACAGAATCCAACAGCACGTTAAAAGGATCATACACCATGATCAAGTGGGGTTTATCCCAGGAACGCAAGGATTCTTCAATATACGCAAATCAATCAATGTGATACACCATATTAACAAATTGAAGGAAAAAAAGCCATATGCTAATCTCAATAGATGCAGAAAAAGCTTTGGACAAAATTCAGCACCCATTTATGATAAAAACCCTCCAGAGAGTAGGCACAGAGGGAACTTACCTCAACATAATAAAGGCCATATATGACAAAACCCACAGCAAACATAGTTCTCAACGGTGAAACACTGAAACCATTTCCACTAAGATCAGGAACAAGACAAGATTGCCCACTCTCACCACTATTATTCAACATAGTTTTGGAAGTTTTAGCCATAGCAATCAGAGAAGAAAAGGAAATAAAAGGAATCCAAATCAGAGAAAAAGAAGTAAAGCTGTCACTGTTTGCAGATGACATAATACTATACATAGAGAATCCTAAAGATGTTACCAGAAAACTACTAGAGCTAATCAATGAATTTGGTAAAGTAGCAGGATACAAAATTAATGCACAGAAATCTCTTGCATTCCTATACACTAATGATGAAAAATCTGAAAGAGAAATTAAGGAAATACTTCCATTTACCATTGCAACAGAAAGAATAAAATACCTAGGAATAAACCTACCTAAGGAGATGAAAGACCTGTATGCAGAAAACTATAAGACACTGATGAAAGAAATTAAAGATGATACAAACAGACGGAGAGATATACCATGTTCTTGGATTGGAAGAATCAACACTGTAAAAATGACTCTACTACCCAAAGCAATCTACAGATTCAATGCAATCCCTATCAAACTACCAATGGCATTCTTCACAGAACTAGAATAAAAAATTTCACAATTCGTATGGAAACACAAAAGACCCCGAATAGCCAAAGCAATCTTGAGAAAGAAAAACGGAGCTGGAGGAATCAGGCTCCCTGACCTCAGACTATACTGCAAAGCTACAGTAAGCAAGACAGTATGATACAGGCACAAAAACAGAAACATAGATCAATGGAGCAGGATAGAAAGCCCAGAGATAAACCCATGCACATGTGGTCAACTTTTTTTTGATAAAGGAGGCAAGAATATATAATGGAGAAAAGACAGCCTCTTCAACAAGTGGTGCCAGGAAAACTGGACAGTTACATGTAAAAGAATGAAAGTAGAACACTCCCTAACAGCATACACAAAAATAAACTCAAAATGGATTAAAGACCTAAATGTAAGGCCAGACACTATAAAACTCTTAGAGGAATACATACACAGAACACTCTATGACATAAACCACAGCAAGATCCTTTTTGACCCACCTCCTAAAGAAATGGAAATAAAAACAAAAATGAACAAATGGGACCTAATGAAACTTAAAAGCTTTTGCACAGGAAAGGAAACCATAAACAAGATGAAAAGACAACCCTCAGAATAGGAGAAAATATTTAAAAATGAAGCAACTGACAAAGGATTAATCTCCAAAGTTTGCAAGTAGCTCATGCAGCTCAATATCAAAAAAACAAACAACCCAATCCAAAAATGGGCAGAAGACCAAAATAGGCGTTTCTCCAAAGAAGATATACAGATAGCCAACAAACACATGAAAGAATGCTCAACATCACTAATCATTAGAGAAATGCAAACGAAAACTACAATGAAGTATCACCTCACACCAGTCAGAATGGCCATCATTAAAAAAATCTAGAAACAATAAATGCTGGAGAGGGTGTGGAGAAAACGGAACCCTCTTGCACTGTTGGTGGGAATGTAAATTGATATAGCCCCTATGCAGAACAGTATGGAGGCTCCTTAAAAAACTAAAAATAGAACTACCATATGACCCAGCAATCTCACTACTGGGCATATACCCTGAGAAAACCATAATTCAAAAAGAGTCATGTACCACAATGTTCATTGCAGCTCTTTTTACGATAGCCAGGACATCTAAACAACCTAAGTGTCCATCGACAGATGAATGGATAAAGAAGATGTGGTACATATATACAACGAAATATTACTCAGCCATAAAAAGAAAAGAAATTGATTTATTTGTAGTGAGGTAGATGGACCTAGAGTCTGTCATACAGAGTGAAGGAAGTCAGAAAGAGAAAAACAAATACCGTATGCTAACACATATATATGGAATGTAAAAAAAAAAAAAAGGTTATGAAGAACCTAGGGGCAGGACAGGAATAAAGATGCAGATGTAGAGAATGGACTTGAGGACACAGGGAAGGGGAAGGGTAAGCTGGGACAAAGTGAGAGAGTGGCATGGACTTATATATATATTTCCAAATGTAAAATAGATAGCTAGGGGGAAGCAGCCGCATAGCACAGGGAGATCAGCTCAATGCTTTGTGACCACCTAGACGGGTGGGATAGGGAGGGTGGGAGGGAGACCCAAGAGGGAGGAGATATCGGGATATATGTATACGTACAGCTGATTTACTTTGTTATAAAGCAGAACCTAACACACAGTTGTAAAGCAATTACACTCCAATAAAGATGCTAAAAAAAAAAAAAGAATTCTCCTGCCAATGCAGGGGACACGGGTTCAATCCCTGGTCTGGGAAGATCCTGCATGCCACGGAGCAACTAAGCCCGTGCGCCGCAACTACTGAGCCTGCGCTCTAGAGCCCATGAGCCACAACTACTGAGCCCACAAGCTGCAACTACTGAAACCCGCACGCCTAGAGCCCGTGATCCACAACAAGCGAAGCCATCGCAATTAGAAGCCCGCACACCGCAACGAAGAGTAGCCCCCGCTCGCCGCAACTAGAGAAAGCCCGCACACAGCAACGAAGACCCAACACAGCCAAAAATAAATTAAAAAAATATGTATTGGCAATACCAGGTGCTGAAAAGAATGGGAGCAAATGAGACTCTCATACATTACTAGAAGGAATGAAAAATGCTACAGCCACTCTGGAAAATAGTTTGGCAATTCCTGTTTATACCCCAGAGAAATGAAAACTTATATCTGATCATCAATGTTTACATCAGCTCTATTCATAATTGCCCTAACCTGGAAAGATTTCACATGTCCTTAAATGGGTGAATGCATGAACAAACTGTAGTGCCCCCGTATAATAAAATATTATTCACCATAAAAAGAACAAACTATTGATATACACAACTTAGATGACTCTCAAAGACACGATGCTGTATAAAAAATGCCTGTCTCAAAGGGCTACATACTGCATTATTTCATTTATATTGCATTCTGAAAAAGGTAAAACTATAAGGATGGAGAACAGATTGTCAGGGTTTATGAGCAGAGGGAGAGGATGACTATAAAATGGTAGAATGAAGGAGTTTTTTGGGGCATTGAAACTGTTTGTATCCACACTGTGGTGGTGATTACATATCTATATCTATATCTATACCTATCTATCTATCATCTATCTATCTATGTTAAAATTCATAGAACTGTATATCAAAATAGAAAAAGTCCATTTTTCTGTATCATAATTTAAAAATAATAATTAAAATATTTTTCTAGCTTAAAATTTTTTTTAATGTTAAATGTTAAGAAGCCCACTACTTTTCTGGCCATACCAGAAATTGAAAACTCAAATGTTTCCAGAGGCCAAACAGGTAAAATAAATTTATGAGGTTGAAGTTGTTCAGGTATAAGAAAATAGGGAATGATAAGGACTGTGTTTGAATTATAGAGTGTGTGTCCCAACCAAAGATATTCAAATCCAATTAAAACTAAAACAAAACTAACAACAAGGTCCTATTATATAGCATGGAGAACTATACTCAATATCCTATGATAAAACATAATGGAAAAGAATATATTTTTTAACATGTGTATTAATGTATAACTGAATCACTTTGCTGTACAGCAGTAATTAACACATTGTAAATCAACTATACTTCAATAAAAAATAATAAATTCTTTAAAAGCTAAAAAATACACTGCACACACAGACACACACACACACCCTCTGAGATCCCCTGCTCTGTGTGCTGTTTTTAGGTAACTTCGTGTAATCCTATAACTTCAATCACCATTTGAATAGATTTTCTTTTAATGTTTGCTACCCAGATCTTACTCTGAGCCCCAAATCTATATCTTCACATGCCTTCTAGATATCTTC
The DNA here is from genome assembly GCF_965194805.1 of Balaenoptera borealis. NCBI lineage: Eukaryota > Metazoa > Chordata > Mammalia > Artiodactyla > Balaenopteridae > Balaenoptera > Balaenoptera borealis. Next base: position 129,222,541 of record NC_138881.1, on the reverse strand, counting down.
AACTATGTTTCCCACTGATACTTCAAAACTTAACATGTTCGAAAAATAAAGTCATCATTTTGTTTTTCACTCAAAACCTTGTTATCCTCCTGTATTCACTAGTATGTCTCTCTGACATAGTTTGACATAGCACTCTGTACTTGTCTTGCTTAATACTCATTTCCAAAACTACATTTTTTGTTAATTTTATTTATATCTTGTTTCCTCCACTAGATTGTAATATACATGTAGACAAGAACTATGTCTAACTTATCACCTTATTTTCAGAGCCTGGTACATAGTACGCATCAATAAATTTTTGTTGAATGATATATGGTATCATCATATATTCAGTCACCCAAGACAAAAACTTGAAAGTCACTCTCCTTCAGATGCCATGTTTTCACTCACCAGTGAGTCATCAACTTTTATAGATTTTACTTCCTCAACTCTCATATCTCACGTCATTTCTTAAAACATACAACCGTGTTCTTTTAAAGGCCTATTTTCATTATATAAAATTTCTGAAAACAGTTACTCAGTTATTTCTGCTATCATGAAACTTTGCTCACAATATATTTTGACATGGAATTTTACATTCCCATTACTTTTACAGCTTATATCATACAGTTTCCCGCTTAACTGTATTCATTTTGTATATGAGTAATAAACGCTACCATTACTAAATACCTACTATGTGACAGGCAATAATATTATAAATATTTATTGTTGTTATCATTATCCTAATTTTACAAATGGGGAACCGAGGCTCATAAAGGTAAGTAAATACCCAAAGCCACTACAGCTAGTAAATGACAAAGACAGAATTCAACCCCAGGTTTGTTTTAATATCAAAATGTTCTTTTTACTACATCATTATTACCTCCAGTTATTAGCAACTGTATTGTCATTGACAGCATCTGACTAACTCTTCATAATTTCTGAAGTACTCTCATATACCATCTCACTGAATATTATTTCAAGAGTCTGAGAATCTGAAGCTCAGAGAGAAGTCCCTTGGCCAAAGTCACAGAGTAAGCTGGTGGAATTCAAGTCTTCTGACTCTCAGTCCATAACTCTTTCCATTATATGATGCTGTCTTGGTAAGTACTCTCAGACATGAATCTCATTTCTTCCTCATGTTCTCCATAGCACTTAGCACAGAGTTGAGTACAAAGCAGCTGCTTAATGTGTTTGTTAGCTTTATAATTTGGCTTAACAATATGCTCAGATTTTTTACAAATACAGCTCCTTGACAACTTGAGTGATAATACCTATTCCTTTAGTTTCTCAGAAAACAGAAATTTTCCTGAATTAATCTACTCACTATGCACACAGCCAAATCTTACTTCTTGCTTTCAAATCTTCAATAACATTCTGTAGTGTCATCTTAGTCTTCTAAGCAGTGTCATCTTTTATGATTCCTTTTTCTAAGCAACTTCCTTTTACCTTTAATCTAGTCTTCAACTTAAATACCACCTCAGAGAAACAGCAAAGAACTTTTCTACGTACTAAGAACTATCACTATTGTCCTCCTTTACAATATTCTTATGTTCAAATACACAGTGAATTAAAGATGGTTCTTGTCACAACCATTCACATTTCATATGGAGATTTTCTTTTAGCCTGTGGACATTAACACAACCATTATTGTTATAGCTGAAGCAATACTGTGTAGTTTTCTTGCGGGGAAGGATTCAGTCCTGGGTGAAAGGGTATAGTGACAATGAGTCAAGAGCTTGAAAATGACCCACTCTGCTGCCAGCATTGCTACAGATCTCTTGGTGTAGAGCCCAGATCCATTCCAGTAAACTGCTCAAAATGTTTGATTCCATTTTTTATTTGGTTGCCAATTTATTAAGTGGTTAACCTTGGACTGCATCTATCCAGCATTTAATTAATTAAGGCCAGTTTGAAATACCTTTAGAAACTTTACTAATTTCAATACACCAAGCTGGCACATTTATAAGCAACTAGCAATTGCTGAGATACTAAATCATCTTCACTAAAATACAGCCATTGCCAGCAGAGCATTAATCAACTCAAGAGCTAATTGTTAAACTGAAAGAGTAAAAGTAATCCAACATACCTTCTCCCTCTCCCCACAGTTTTGGAGAAGGACAAAAATAGTGAGAAGTACAGCTTCATAGAATTTCAGGGCAAGAAAGGCCCTCAGAGACTATTAATTTATCCTCCTTGTTGTAAAATGGGGAAAGTGACACAGAATAGTGAGTTAGTAATAAAGTCAGGATTAGATCCCATGGCTCTAATACATAAATATTCCTCATTTCCAGAATACCTTTTATTATGGAAAATGATTCTAATTCACTACTCACCCAGTCTACACTTCTATAGAGAATACTGAGAGGAGAGTATGATGACGATAAACAGTATTTGTGCATCTCATAGAAAATTGCATCTCATAGAAAATTGCTAAAAATTATTTTTTTTCTGTATCATACCGGTGCAGAAACCCAGGGCATAGTTTTGAAGGTCTAATTCTAAAGCCACTGCTTTCTCTTAAAATGAGAAGCAATCATTTTCTTCATTGCCTATACTTAGATGTATCCCTGACATTTGGAGTATCAGGCCACAGTGGTACCTATAGCCATTGAATTACAAATTGTGGTTTAGACAAAAAGCATTTCTATTTGGCACTGAACTTCAGGACGTGAGTTTGTGGAAGCACCAAAGCTCACTAACATTATGCTAAGCAAAACAGAATGATAATTTCCATTTTTTGAGTCCATCCCAGCTGAATGTGTGGGTCTGCATGTGTTAACATCAGCAGAAAAATTAAAGTCAACTATCTTTGGATGCTGAGAAACTAACTCCCTCACAACACATCAACAGTCCATGAGAGAAAAAGAGAGAAAGGGGATCCAATACAAAGTAACCCTGGGCCAAGCAACAATAACAAATATATCAGTGGTGCTCAAACTGCAGTGTATATATAAACCACCTGAGAAAATTGCTAAAAATAGGCTGAATGTAGACAGAAGTAGGAGTGGTTCCCAAACCAGGCTATGTGTGTGGTGTTTACACAATTGTGTACAATTAACAAGATTCATCTGACTGTACATTTAAAATGGATAATTTTATTGAATATAAGTAATGTCTTTATAAAAATTTTAATTCCATTGGGTCATTTAGTAGAGGGGAAAATGTCTTTCTCCAAAATCTGTATAGCAATAGAAGTAAACTAAATGATATCTTATTACAAAAAGCAAACAGTAGACATACTAATATTGACCTGAGGAAATATTAGGGGCAAATATATTTAACAAGAGAAGAATCAGTGAGAACCTCTCAAAATTAGATCATCTTATTCTTCAAGAAGCTAATTGGAACCTCAACTGGTTATTACTTTATTTCTACAGCAATGAGAAATGAGGCTAAAACTTAATAAATTGGTCAATAACTACACAGACCACATGGCGAAGGATTGGTAACAGAGGCCTAGACATACTCATTAAGATAAGGAGAGTATTAAATAGCAGATTCAATGTGCATGATACAAGAAAGTTCAGTCAGGTAGTTAAGCAAAGCCTGATGGAAAGTGTTAACAAGCTATAGAAATTGGCACAGGTAAACAGTCAATTTTTGGGGGGAGTTTGACAGCAATGAGGGTGGAGCCAGGAAGGTGACAACCATAAGATTGAAGTTTAAGGGGCAATCAGCCAAGATGGAAGAGTAGAAAGACCCCAGAGCTCACCTCCTCTCACAAACACACCAAAATCACAACTATTTGCAGAACAACCATCAATGGAAAAGATCAGAACCTACCAGAAAAAATCTTCTACAACTTAAGATATAAAGATGGACAAGATGCATAGGAGGGGTGGAGTCATAACATACTTAAGTCCCATACCCCCCAGTGGGTGACCACAGATGGGAAAATAATTAGAATTGTAGAGTTTCTCCCCAAGGAGTGAGAGGTCCAAGCTCCATATTGGGCTTCCCGCCTGTGGGTCTTGCACTGGGAAGATGAGTCCCCAGAGCATTTAGCTTTGAAGGACAGTGGGGCTTACTTTTGGGAGTCCCAGAGGACTGGGAGAAATAGACACTTTACTCTTAAAGGGCACACACAAAATCTCACATGCTCCAGGATCCACAGTAGAAGCAGTAACTTCAGGAGCCTGGGTCGGACCTACCTGCTGATCTTAGAGTCTCCTGGAAAAGAAGGAGGCAACTTCAGCTCACCTTGGGGACATAGACACTGGTGGCAGCCATTTGGGGGAGCTGGTTCAACTACATGGACACTGGTGCTGGCAAATGCCATTGTGGAATCCTCCCTCCAGCTTATTAGCTCCAGGACCCAGCCCCAGGAGCCAGTGCTGGGATGCCTCAGTCCAAGCAACTAACTGGGCATGGACACAGCTCCACTACCAGCAGACAGGCTGCCTTAAAACCCCTTGAGCCCCCAGCTGCCCCTGGACAGGGCCTAGCCCACCAGAGACCCCAGGACCCAGCTCTGCCTACCAGCAGGCAGACACCAGCTACAAGAAAACTGCAGCCCCATAGCGTGTGGACCCAGCTTGCCCACAAAGAGGCCAAATTCTGCCCTGGGACCAGCTGGGCCATGGCCCTCTCACTAGTAAACCAACACAAGCTTAAAGACACCCAGGCCCCACAGACAACAGTGTTAGGAACTGGCTCCACCCACCAGTGATCTGACACTAGCTCTGAGACCCCTGGGCCCTGAAACAAGACCCCAGGATTTAGCTCTGCCTGCCAGTAGGCTGGCACTATCCCCTGGCATTGCCCACCATTGGGTGAGTAACAGCCCCATGGTCTCTTGGACCCTAACTCCACCCACCAGTAACACAGCACTAGCCCTGTGGCCCCTGGGATTCCACATTCAGCCCCCTCCTGACCCAGTCCTGCCAACGAGTAGCCAGTAGCCTCTGCACAAGGCAGGATCTGGCAACCAACCAGACTATGAGCCAACTAACACTAACAGACTGCACACATAGTGAGCCCAACACAACAGAAAGACCAACACAGCCTTCATAGGGCAAACCCCTAGAGCATATAGCTCTGGTGACAAGAGGGGAGTGCACAGCTGGGACACATATGTCATCTCCTACAAAAGGCAACTTCTCCAAGGTGGGAAATGTAACCAACTTACCAGATACATAAAAATACAAATAGCAACTTAGGCAAAATGAGGTGATAGTGGAACCTTTTCCAAATGAGGGATCAAGATAAAACCCTAGAAAAAGAACCAAGTGAAGTGGAGACAGGCAATCTACCCAAGAAAGACTTCAGGGTAGTGATCATAAAGATGATCAAAGAACTTGGGAGAAGAATGGATGCACAGAGCAAGAAGTTAGAAGATTTTAACAAAGAGTTAGAAAATATAAAGAACTATCAGAGATGAAGAATACAATAACTGAAATGAAAATATACTAAAGGAAATCAACAGTATGCTAAATGATACAGAAGAATGGATCAGCAAGCTAGAAGACAGAGTAGTGGAAATCGCTGATGCTGAACAGAAAAAAGAATGAAAAGAAATGAGGAAAATCTAAGAGACCTCTGGGAAAGCATCAGATGCTCTAATATTTGCATTATAGTGGTCCCAGATGGAGAATAGAGAGAGAAAGGGACTGAGAACACAATTGAAAACATAATAGCTGAAACTTCTCTAACCTGGAAAAGGAAACAGACATCCAAGTCCAGGAAGCACAGAGAGTCCCATACAGGATTAACCCAAAGAGGAACACACCAAGACACATTGTAATTAAAATGGCAAAAATTAAGTATAAAGAGAGAATATTAAAAGCAGAAAGGGAAAAGCAACAAGTAACATAAAAGGGAACTCCCATAAGGCTATCAGCTGACTTTTCAGCAGAAAATCTGCAGGCCAGAAGGGAGTGGCACAATATATTTAAAGTGATGAGAGTGAAAAACCTACAGCCAGAATACTCTACCCAGCAAGGCTCTCATTCAGATTTGATGGGGGTGATTAAAAGCTTTACAGACAAGCAAAAGCTAGAAAAGTTCAGCATCACCAAACCAGCTTTACAAGAAAGGTTAAAGGAACTTTTCCAAGTGAAAAAGAAAAAGCCACAACAAGAAGCATGAAAATTACAAAAGGTAAAAGCTCACCAGTAAAGGCAAACATATAGTAAAGGTAGGAAATCATCCATGCACAAAGTTAGTAGGAAGATTAAAAGACAAAAATAGTAAAATCATCTATATCCACAATAAGCAGTTAAGGGATACACAAAACAATTAGACATAAAATATGGTATCAAAAACAGTAATCTTGAGGGGAGGAGAGTACAAACGCAGGGTCTTAAAGTGCATTTGAAATTAAGAGATCAGCAACTTAAAACAATCATGTCTATATATAGATTGCTATATATAAATGCCATGGTAACCACAATCCAAAAATCTATAATAGATATGCACACAAAGAAGAAAAAGGAATCCAAACATAACACTAAAGATAGTCATCACATGACAAGAGAAGAGAACAAAAGAAGAAAGGAACAAAAATGACCTATAAAAACAACCCAAAACAATTAACAAAATGGAAATAAGAACGTATGTATCAATAATTACTTTAAATGTAAATGGACTAGACATAGAGTGGCTGAACAGATACAAAACAAGACCCGTATATATGCTGCCTACAAGAGACTCACTTTAGATCTAAGGACATACACAGAGTAAAAGTGGGGGAATGTAAAAAGGTATTCCACACAAATGGAAATCAAAAGAAAGCCAAGGCAGCAATACTTCTATTAGACAAAATTGACTTGAAAATAAAGACTGTTACAAGAGACAAAGAAGGGCATTACATAATGATCAAGAGATCAATCCAAGAAGAAGATATAACAATTGTAAATATATGTGCACCCAACATAGAAGCACATAAATATATGATGCAAATATTAATGGACATAAAAGGAGAAATTGACAGTAACACTATAACAGTAGGGGACTTTAACACCACGCTTACATCAATGGATGCATCATCCAGACAGAAAATCAATAAGGCAACACTGTCTAAAATGACACATTAGACCAGATGGATTTAATCAATATATATAGAACAGTCCATCTAAAAGCAGCAGAACACACATTCTTTTCAAGTGCACACGGCACATTTTCTGGGATAGATCACATGCTGGGCCACAAAACAAGCCTTGGCAGATTTAAGAAAATTGAAATCATATCAAGCATCTTTTCTGACTACAACATTATGAGACTAGAAATCAACTATAAGAAAAAAACACACACACAAACATGTAGAGGCTAAACAATATGCTACTGAACAACAAATGGATCACTGAAGAAATCAAAGAGGAAATCAAAAAATACTTGGAGACAAATGAAAATGAAAATACAATGATTCAAAGTCTATGGGATGTAGCAAAAGTAGTTCTAAGTGGGACGTTCATAGCAATACAAGCTTACCTCAGGAAACAAGACAAATCTCAAATAAACAACTCAGCATCACACCTAAAGAAGCTAGGAATAGAAGAACAAACAAAACCAAAAGTTAGTAGAAGGAAAGAAATAATAAAGATCAGAACAGAAATAAATGAAATAGAGACAAAGAAAACAATAGAAAAGATCTGTGAACCTAAGAGCTTGTTCTTTGAAAAAATAAACAAAATTGATAAACCTTTAGCCAGACTCATCAAGAAAAAAAAAGAGGGCCCAAATCAATAAAATCAGAAATAAAAAAGGAGAAATTGCAACAGATCCCACAGAAATACAAAGGATCATAAGAGAATACTATGAACAACTATATGTTAATAAAATAGACAACCTAGAAGAAATGAACAAATTCCTAGAAATGTACAATCTCCCAAGACTGAACCAGGAAGACATAGGAAATATTAACAGACCAATCACAAGTAATGTAATTGAATCAGTAATAAAGAAAAAGATCCCAACAAACAAATTCTAGGACCAGATGGCTTCACGGGTGAATTCTACCAAACATTCAGAGAAGAGTTAACACCTACCCTTCTCAACTTATTCTAAAAAGTTGCAGAGGAAGGAATGCTTCCAAACTCATTCTACAAGGCCAGCATCACCCTGATACCAAAATCAGACAAACATATGACAAGCCCACAGCTAATATCATACTCAATGGTGAAAAGCTGAAAGCATTTCCTCTAAGATCAGGAACAACACAAGGATGTCCAGTCTTGTCACTTTTATTCAATATAGTATTGGAGGGGCGGAGTCAAGATGGTAGAGTAGGCGGATGTGGAGTTCGTGTCTCCTCACAACTAGGGCACCTACCAGGCACTGGTGGGGGACCTTGGACACCTAAGGGGATGGGAGAAATCCCCAGGGGGTCGGGTAGCATGTGTGGGGAAGGAGGGGGAAGGAAAAGTGGAGGCAGGACGGGACTGGTGCCCCTGATGGGAGGCTGGGGGAGGGGAGGTGTTCCCATGCTTAGAGGGGCCCACTCATGGCAAGGGAATCAGCAGGGACAGGGAGAGACCTTCGGGGGGATCAGAGGGGAATGCGGCCAGCATCTCCCCCACCCACTCAGGCCCCAGCAAGCCTGCTGGGGTCCTGAACCTGAATCTTTGCCCTCTGGGACCCCCTCCGGCCGCGAGGGTCCTGGGGGCATAGGAGGGGAGAGAGGCAAAGTGGAGGCGGGATGGGACCAGTGCCCCTGAGGGGCAGCTGGGGGAGGGGAGGGGTTCCCACACTCAGAAGGGCCCACTCACGGTGAGGAGATCAATGGGGACAGGGAGAGACCAGCTGGGGATAGGGGGATCAGAGGAGAACATGGCCAGTGTCTCCCCTGCCCGCTCAGGGCCTGCAGAGCCTGCTGGGGTCCTGAGCCTGAACCTCTGCCCTCTGGGCCCCCTCGGGCTGTGTGGATCCTGAGCATAAGTCCCGCCCCCCAGGGCCTTATCCAGTCATGCAGGTCCTGAGCCTAAGCCTCCCCACACCCCCTGGGGCATTTTCCAGCCACGGGGGTCCTGAGCCTAAGCCCCCCCCAAGGCCTCTTCCAGCCACGAGGGTCCCAGGCTTGAGCCCCACCCCCCCATGCCACCCCCCGCCGCCAAGGTCTTTTCCGGCCCTATTGTGGCTCTGTTTTTGTTGTTTCATCTTTATTTTTATTTTTTCTAATATATTTTTTATTTTTCTAACTTTATTTTACTTTTTATTCTTTGTTATTGTTCTGCTCCTTTTTGTCGGTTGCATTTATTTTTCTTTTGCCACATTGCATGGCTTGTGGGGTCTTGGTTCCCAGGCCGGGAATTGGGCCTGAGCTCCTGTAGTGGGAGCACCGAGTCCAAACTGCTGGACTAACAGAGAACCCCAGACCCCAGGGAATATTAATCAGTGTGAGCTCTCCCGAAGGTCCTCATCTCGGCACCAACACCAGGCTCCACCCAACTGCCTGCAAACTCCAGGGATGGATGCCTCAGGCCAAACAACCAGCATGACAGGAATACAGCCACACCCATCAAAAAAACTGAGACAACAAAAAAATATGACACAGACGAAGGAGCAAGGTAAAAACCTACAAGATCAAATAAATAAAGAGGAAATAGACAACTTGAAAACAATTCAGAGTAATGATAGTAAACATGACCCAAAATCTCAGAAATACAATGGAGGCACAGATCAAGAAGATACAAGAAATGTTTAACAAGGACCTAGAAGAACTAAAGGACAAACAAACAGTGATGAACAACACAAGAACTGAAAGGAAAAATACAATAGAAGGAATCAATAGCAGAATAACTGAAGCAGAAGAACGAATAAGTGAGCTGGAAGATAGAATGGTGGAAATAACTGCTGACGAGCAGAATGAAGAAAAAAGAATGAAAAGAATTGAGGACAGTCTCAGAGACCTCTGGGACAACATTAAATGCACCAACATTCGAATGCAAAAAGCTAAGAGAATTCAGCACCACCAAACCAGCTTTACAATAAATGAAAAAGGAACTTCTCTAGGCAGGAAACACAAGAGAAGAAAAAGACCCACAAAAACAAACCCAAAACAATAAAGAAAATGATAATAGGAACATACATATCGATAATTACCTTGAATGTAAATGGATTAAATGCTCCAAACAAAAGACACAGACTGGCTGAATGGATACAACAACAAGACCCATATATATGCTATCTACAAGAGATCCACTTCAGACCTAGGGACACATACAGACTGAAAGTGCGGGGATGGAAAAAGATATCCCATGCAAATGGAAATCAGAAGAAAGCTGGAGTAGCAATACTCATATCAGACAAAATAGACTTTAACATAAAGACTGTTATAAGAGACAAGGAAGGACACTACATAATGATCAAGGGATCAATCTAAGAAGAAGATATAACAACTATAAATATTTATGCAGCCAACATAGGAGCACCTCAATACATAAGGCAAATGTGAACAGCCATAAAAGGGGAAATTGACAGTAACACAAAAATAGTGGGGGATTTTAACACCCCACTTACACGAATGGACAGATCATCCAGACAGAAAATAAATAAGGAAACACAAGCTTTAAATGACACAAAAGACCACATAGACTTAATTGATATTTATAGGACATTCCACCTGAAAGCAGCAGAATACACTTTCTTCTCAAGTGCACACGGAACATTGTCCAGGATAGATCACATCTTGGGTCACAAATCAAGCCTTGGTAAATTTAAGAAAATTGAAATCCTATCAAGAATCTTTTCTGACCACAATACTATGAGATTAGAAATCAGTTACAGGAAAAAAAAAAACCTCTAAAACAGGGAAACACATGGAGGATAAACAATTCGCTACTAAATAACCAAGAGGTCACTGAAGAAATCAAAGAAGAAATCAAAAAATACCTAGAAACAAAGGACAACGAAAACATGATGACCCAAAACCTATAGGACATAGCAAAAGCAGTCCTAAGAGGGAAGTTTATAGCAATTCAATCTCACTGTAGGAAACAAGAAAAATCTCAAATAAAAAACCTAACCTTACACTTAAAGCAACTAGAAAAAGAAGAACGAGAAAAACCCGAAGTTAGTAGAAGGAAAAAAATCATAAAGATCAGACCAGAAATAAATGAAATAGAAACAAAGAAAACAAGAGCAAAGATCAATGAAACTAAAAGTTGGTTCTTTGAGAAGATAAACAAAATTGATAAACCTTTAGGCAGATTCATCAAGAAAAAAAAGGAGAGGACTCAAATCAATAAAATTAGAAATGAAAGGAGAGAAATTGTAACTGACACCACAGAAATACAAAGGATCATAAGAGACTACTACAAGCAACTATATGCCAATAAAATGGACAACCTGGAAGAAATGGACAAATTCTTAGAAAGGTACAACCTTCCAAGATTGAACCAGGAAGAAATAGAAAATATAAACAGACCAATCACAAGTAATGAAATTGAAACTATAATTTAAAATCTTCCTAAAATCTGAGTTCTTTAATAAAAAAAATTTTTTTTTAAACTTCCAACTAACAAAAGTCCAGTACCTGATGGCTTCACAGGCGAATTCTATCAAATATTTAGACAAGCGCTAACACCTATCCTTCTCAAACTCTTCCAAACAATTGCAGAGGGAAGAACACTCCCAAACTCATTCTATGAAGCCACCATCACCCTGATACCAAAACCAAACAAAGATACTACGAAAAAAGAAAATTACAGACCAATATCACCGATGAACATAGACACAAAAATCCTCAACAAAATACTAGCAAATAGAATCCAACAACACATTAAAAGGATCATATACCATGATCAAGTGGGATTTATCCCAGGGATGCAAGGATTCTTCAATATATGCAAATCAATAAATGTGATTCACCATATAAACAAATTGAGGAATAAAAACCATATGATCATCTTAATAGATGCAGAAAAAGCTTTTGACAAAATTCAACACCCATTTATGATAAAAACTCTCTAGAAAGTGGGAACAGAGGGAACCTACCTCAACATAATAAAGGCCATATATGACAAACCCACAGCAAACATTATTCTCAATGGGGAAAAACTGAAAGCATTTCCTCTAAGATCAAGAACAAGACAAGGGTGTCGATTCTCACCACTATCATTCAACATAATTTTGGAAGTCCTAGCCATGGCAATCAGAGAAGAAAAAGAAATAAAAGGAATCCAAATTGGAAAAGAAGAAGTAAAACTGTCACTGTTTGCAGATGACATGATACTATACATAGAAAGTCCTAAAGATGACACCAGAAAACTACTATAGCAAATCAATGAATTTGGTAAAGTTGCAGGATACAAAATTAATGCACAGAAATCTCTTGCATTGCTATACGCTAACAAGGAAAAATCAGAAAGAGAAATTAAGGAAACAATCCAATTCACCATTGCAACAAAAAGAATACAATACCTAGGAATAAACCTACCTAAGAAGGCAAAAGACCTGTACTCAGAAAACTGTAAAGCAATGATGAAAGAAATCAAAGAGGATAGAAACAGATGGAGAGATATACCATGTTCTTGGATTGGAAGAATCAATATTGTGAAAATGACTATACTACCCAAAGCAATCTACAGATTCAATGCAATCCCTATCAAATTACCAATGCCATTTTTCACAGAATTAGAACAAAAAATTCTGTAATTTGTATGGAAACACAAAAGACCCCAAATAACCAAAGAAATCTTGAGAAAGAAAAACAGAGCTGGAGGAATCAGGCTTCCCAACTTCAAACTATACTACAAAGCTACAGTAATCCAGACAGTATGGTACTGGCACAAAAACAGAAATATAGATCAATGGAACAGGATAGAAAGCCCAGAGATAAACCCATGCACCCATGGTCACCTAATCTATGACAAAGGAGCCAAAATATACAATGGAGAAAAGACAGTCTCTTCAATAATTGTGCTGGGAAAACTGGACAGCTACATGTAAAAGAATGAAATTAGAACACTCCCTAACACCATACACAAAAATAAACTCAAAATGGATTAAAGACATAAATGTAAGGCCAGACACTATAAAACTCTTATAGGAAAACCACTCTTTGACATAAATCACAGCAAGATCTTTTTTGACCCACCTCCTAGAGTAATGAAAATGAAAACAAAAATAAACAAATGGGACCTAATGAAACTTAAAAGCTTTTCCATAGCAAAGGAAACCATAAACAACACAAAAAGACAACCCTCAGAATGGGAGAAAATATTTGCAAACGAATCAATGGACAAAGGATTAATCTCCAAATTATAGAAACAGCTCATGCCACTCAATATCAAAAAAACAAACAACCCAATCAAAAATGGGCAGAAGACCTAAACAGACATTTCTCCAAAGAAGACATACAGATGGCCAAGAGGCACATGAAAAGATGCTCAACATCACTAATTATTAGAGAAATGCAAATCAAAGCTACAATGAGGTATCACCTCATACCAGTCAGAATGGCCATGATCAAAAAATCTACAAACAATAAATACTGGAGAGGGTGTGGAGAAAAGGGAACCCTCTTGCACTGTTGGTGGGAATGTAAGTTGATATAGCCACTATGGAGAACAGTATGGAGGTTCCTTAAAAAACTAAGACTAGAACTACCATATGACCCAGCAACCCCACTACTGGGCATATACCCTGAGGAAACCATAATTCAAAAATACACATGTACCCCAATGTACATTGCAGCACCATTTACAATAGCCAGGACATGGAAGCAACCTAAATGTCCATTGACAGATGAATGGATAAAGAAGATGTGGTACATGTATACAGTGGAATGTTACTCAGCCATAACAAGGAATGAAATTGGGTCATTTGTAGAGATGTGGATGGACCTAGAGTCTTTCATACAGAGTGAGTAAGTCAGAAAGAGAAAAACAAATACCATATATTAACACATATATGTGGAATCTAGGAAAATGGTACTGATGAACCTATCTGCAGGACAGGAATAGTGATCCAGACATAGAGAACAGATGGGTGGACACAGTGGGTGAAGGGGAGGGTGGTATGATTTGGAAGATTAGGATTGACATATATACACTACCTACCCTGTGTAAAATAGATAGCTAGTGGGAACGTGCTGTATCGCACAGGGAGCTTAGCTTGGTGGCCTATGATGACCTAGATAGGTGGGATGGGGGGGGGTGTGTGGGAGGGAGGTCCAAGAGGGAGGAGATGTATTTATACATAAAGCTGATTCACTTCACTGTACAGAAGACACACACAACACTGTAAAGCAAATATATTCCAATAAAAAAAAAAGACAAAATTGTATTGGAATTCCTGACCACAGCAATCAGAGAAAAAAAGAAATAAAAGGAGTCCAAATTCAAAAGGAAGAAGTAAAACTGTTACTGTTTGCAGATGACATGATGCTATCTATATTTCTGTTTTTGTGCCAGTACCATACTGTCTTGATTACTGTAGCTTTGTAGTATAGTCTGAAGTCAGGGAGCCTAATTCCTCCAGCTCCGTTTTTCTTTCTCAAAGTGTTTTGGCTATTCGGGGTCTTTTGTGTTTCCATACAAATTGTAAAATTTTTTGTTTTAATTCTGTGAAAAATGGCATTGGTAATTTGAAAGGGATTGTATTGAATCTGTAGATTGCTTTGGGTAGTATAGTCATTTTCACAATCTTGATTCTTCCAATCCAAGAAAATCCTAAAGACACCACAAAAAAAAATACTAGAGCTCATCAATGAATTCAGTAAAGTTACAGGATATAAAATTAATACACAGAAATCTGTTGCATTCCTATACCTTAACAATGAACTATTAAAAAGAGAAATTAAGGGGAATTCCCTGGTGGTCCAGTGGTTAGGACTCCGTGCTTTCATTGCTGAGGGTCCTGGTTCTATTCCTGGTCAGGGAACTAAGATCCCACAAGCTGTGTGGCATGGCCAAAAAAATGAGTCAGAGTTTCTGACTTTGAAGATGGAGAAAGGGTGCCATGAGCCAAGGAATGCTGGGAGCCTCCCAGAGTTAGAAAAGGCAAGGAAACAGATTATCCTCTACAGCCTCAGAAAGGAACACAGTCTTGCCAACCTTGATTTCAGCCCAGTGAGACCTGTATCTGACTTCTGACTGTACGATAATAAATCTATATGGTTTTTTTAAAAAAAGAGAGAAATTAAGGAAACAGTTCCATTTACCATTGCATCCTGAATAAAATAACTAGGAATAACCCTACCTAGGGAGGTAAAAGATCTTTACTTGGAAAACTACAATGAACTGGTGAAAGAAATTGAAGACGACACAAACAGATGAAAAGATATACCATGTTCATGGATTAGAAGAATCAATATTGTTAAAATGAGCATACTACCCAAGGCAATTTACAGATTCAATGCAATCCCTACCAAAATATCAATGACATTTTTTACAGAACTGGAACAAATAATTCTAAAATTTGTATGGAGACACAAAAGACCACAAGTAGCCAAAACAATCTTGAGAAAGAAGAACAAAGCTGGACCACACTCCCTGATTTCAAACTATACTACAAAGCTACAATAATCAAAACAGTATGGTACTGTCTCAAAAACAGACAAATAGATCCATGGAACAGAATAGAGAGCCCGGAAATAAACCCACGCGTGTATGGTCAATCAATCTATGACAAAGGAGGCAAGAATATACAATGGAGAAAAGACAGTCTCTCCAGTAAGTGCTGCTGGGAAAACTGGACGGCTGCATGTAATAGAATAAAATTAGAACATTCTATAATACCATATGCAAAACTAAACTCAGAATGGATTAAAGACCTAAATGTAAGACTGGAAACCATAAAACTCCTAGAAAAAACATAGGCAAAACACTCTTTGACTTAAAGCAATATTTTTTGGGATCCTTCTCCTAAAGCAAAGGAAATAAAAGCAAAAATAAACAAGTGGTACCTAATTAAACTTTAAAGCTTTTACACAGCAAAGGAAACCATCAACAAAAATGAAAAGACAGCCTAGTGAATGGGAAAATATATTTGCAAATGATATGACCGATAAGGCTAATATCAAAAATATATAAATAGCTAATACAATTCAACAGCAAAAAGCAAAAAACCTGATTAAAAATTGGGCAGAAGACCTGAATAGACATTTTTACAAAGAAGACATACAGATGGCCGACAGGTATATGAAAAGATGCTCAACATCTTTAATCATCAGAGAAGAGCAAGTTAAAACAAAAATGAGATATCACCTCACACCTTTCAGAATGGCTATCATCAAAAAGACCACAAATAACAAATGTTGGTGAGGATGTGAAGAAAAACAAACCTTTGTACACTGTTGGTGGGAATGTAAATTGGTGTAGCCACTATGGAAAACAGTATGGAGTTTCCTCAAAAAAATAAAAATAGAACTACCATATGACTCAGCAATTCCACTCCTGGGTATATATTGTAAAGAAACAAAAACACTAATTTGAAAAGATATATGAACCCCAGTGTTCATAGCAGCACTATTTGCAACTGCCAAGATACAGAAGCAACCTGTCTGTCAACAGATGAATGGATAACGAAGATGAGGTATATATTATATACAATGGAATACTACTCAGCCTTAAAAAGGAATGAAACTTTGCCATTTGCAACAACATGGATGGACTTAAGTCAGATAGAAATGACAAATACTGTATTATATGATACACGTGGAATCTAAAACATAAAACAAACTAGGGAATGTAATAAAAAAAAGAAACATACAGATATAGAGAACAAACTATTGGTTACGTGTGGGGAGAGAAAAGTGGGGGAGGGACAAGATAGGGGTAGGGGATTAAGAGGTACAAACTACTACATATAAAATAAATAAGCTACAAAGGTATATTGTACAACAGAGGGAATATAGCCAATATTTTATGACTATAAATGGAGTATAACCTTTTAAAATTGTGAATCACTATGTTGTACACCTGAAACTTATATAATATTGTACCTCAAATATATCTCAATAAGAAAGGTTGAAGTTTAAGGTATGACTGTACTACTGCAGAGGAGAGGTATATGAATACAAGGAAGGTTTTCAATATAAGACTATAAGCACAGGTTTGAACAAGACAGAGACTTTCAAGGGATCTGTAATTCAATTGGTAGCTTGGTCATGTAAGGAGCTGAAATGCGGATTTGTTAAGAGGGTCTATTAAGGAGGTATTTTGATAGGAAGTCCCAGGAATATATGAACACTGACGTATCCCCCAACTATCCTTCCTTTCTATGAGGTCTCTGAGGTAGATACAGCCACAAAGACAAAGAAAAAACAATAAAAAATACTTACTTGTCAGCTGATAACTTGGATCCTAATCTTAAATAGTCTAGTAGGCTGGTTTGAGTCACATGGGAAAATTCTCTCTTTTTAATCTAAAGGCTTAAGTGACTTTCTTCAAAGCCCAGACCTGAACCTCTGATATTACCTTCCAGTAACATTAAGGCCACATCTTCTAATGCCAGAGAAATGGATCAAGGAAAAAAAACATTGTTCAGTACCTAGAGCTAAGCTGACCTAGATTGCTTTCCCTAGGGCCAGGTATCATGTATGAAATGAGAGAAAGTGGACAGGAGAGAAAGAAAGAGCTAGGTCTTCTCCTAAGGGGTGCAGGCTCTGAGCCATCTTACCATTAAAAGTGCTTATATACCTGTCTCCTAGTCTGTAACCATCTACAATCTAAAACAGCTCCCAGTAAAGACTTCTTTATAGCTAAATCAATGAACACTGTCCAGTCCTCATCTCATTTGACTTCTCCATGCAGCATTTTACTTAGTGAAGCAAACTCTCTTCTTCCACCTTCCATAACATGACACTCTTCTAG
The DNA here is from genome assembly GCF_965194805.1 of Balaenoptera borealis. Classification (NCBI taxonomy): domain Eukaryota; kingdom Metazoa; phylum Chordata; class Mammalia; order Artiodactyla; family Balaenopteridae; genus Balaenoptera; species Balaenoptera borealis. The sequence continues at coordinate 129,204,806 of NC_138881.1, read as the reverse complement.
CTTTCCTCCTACTTCTCTGGATCCCCCTCCTTTCAACCTTGTTTGGAAGTATATCGCCTTCTATACACTGTAAATGTTGAGACCTCAACAGAGCTTGGTCTTGAACTCTTTTATCTTCTCATGCCACATTTCCACCCCAGCTGATCTCATTTGGTCCTATGCCTTCAATTACCAAATACGTGCTGAGGACTCCCAATTTTATATCTTCAGATCAAACCTTTCTTCTGAGCTTCATATCTACATACACAATTTTTGTGAGACATCACTTAGATATTTCTTTATAGACATTTCAAACTTTACATATACACAATTGAAATATTGGTATTCTCCCCCTTCCCAAAATGTTCCTCTTCCAGTCTTCCCCCATTTCAATAAACAGCACTTATCAGTCTGCTTAGGTCATACACCTGAGAATCATCCTTGACTTCTTTCTCCTTTACTCCCTTCATACACTTTCACTAAGTATTATCCATTGCACCATGAAAATATCTCTGAAAACCATGTGGTTCTCTCTATCAGTTTAGGTCATCATGATTACTTGCTCTGGGGTTGTTAGTGGAGGGAAAGTGAGCAGTAGGTTTCCCTGCTTCCACTCTTGTCCCCTTGTAATCTATCCTTCATGTAACAGCTGAAATGATCTCTTAAAATAAAATGCAAAATTATATCATGCTTCTATCCCACCTAAAACATCCCAGTAGCTTCCCAATTATCCTAGAATAAAATCAAAGTTCTTACCATGGTCCATAGAGACCCTGCATAATCTGGTCCCTCCCAAATTTTCCAACTTAGTCCCATAAAATTCTTGCAGCCTTGCTCATGCAGCTTTAGCTACACCAAATTAACTTCTGTTGTGAATAAAAACACCCACTTCTTTTCTGCCTCAAGCTTTTCACTCATACTGTTTCCTTTGTCTGAAATACAACCTGTAATCTCTTTCCCTCAATTACCTGTACCTAGAACAGTGTCTGGAAGAAAGTGGCTGCTAAACAAGTATTTGTTGAGTGAATATATCTCAGGTCTTTCTCTATATTAATAATTATATTTTATTCCATCTTTTTTCTATTCTTTTCAGCTTCCTAGTAATTAATTCTGCAGTAATATCGTTTTGACCTTTCCTGAGTTCTGCAGTCTGCCTTTTCATCTAATTCTGTTGTTTTATCATTTGTCTTTGAGTCCTTGTTTTATTGGATTCATTCAATGTATTCATTAGGGTGTATTCTAAAACTTCTGTCACAAAGAGACCTCAACATACATTAGCTTAAACAAAATAGAAGTTTATTCTATTTTGCGTTGCAGTCCAGAGGTAGGGTAGTGTGGGGTTGGTAGGACAAATTGTGTAGCTTCCATGTATGTGTCTCAACTGGCTTCTCCAGTTACTACTATCTATAGCCAGTGAGAAGGGAGAATGGATAAGGGGCACGCATTTATTCCTTCCAAGAGGATGACCTTAAAGTGAACCATATCACTTCTGCTCATATCCCCTTGGCCAGAACTTAATAATGTGGCCACGTCTAGCTGTAACAAAGGCTAAGAAATGTAGTTTTCTAACTGTGCAACCATATGCCCAGGTGAAGCACAGGATTTTTATTAATTATTCAAGGGAGATGAGGAGATGACTTTCAGTATTCATCACTTATTTTCTTCCACATTTAGTTTTTATGACTACTTTCCCCCTCCAGTGTGTTTGAATATTTGCTGTGCTACTTCTTTTTACCTTGCTTGTTTAAACATAGACTATTCTACCTATTTTAGACCTTTTTGCACTAATATAATGTTGGCAACTTAAAGATCTCTCCACCTATATACAATATCATGTTCTAAATTAGTGGTTCTCAAGCTTTAACTTCCATATGAGTCACCTGGAGGGAGGGCTTTTAGTTAAAATACAAATTCCTGGGACTCATCCCAAGATTCCAATTCAATAATTCTGAGGAGGGGCCCATGAACTTTCATTTCTAAGTTTGGGCAGAGGGTACAAGTAGAAAGCTCAGCTAAGATTTATGCACAGCCTTAGTTGGAGCAATTGGGTTCTTTCTTCTGAAATTTGTTAAATGTTGGTGTGAGAGTTTACTCCACCTGCTCAGGAGCATAACTTTTCCTTAATTAAATATCTTTAGTTATTCTTACAATTTGACATGGAGTTCTGCAAAATAGCAAGCCCTGTGTTTGTTTTTGCTGCATTTGTGTAGTGGTAGACAAGGGTTTCTACTATCAAGAGCTTTCCCTTGATTTTCCCGTCTTCCTACTCACATCCTCAGTCTCCTAAGATTTTATTGACTCACATTTTTATCTCAGCACCCCCTACAGTCATCCCACAGTTTTCTTATATCATTTATAGCTGTATAAAATTACGTTTTGATTCTCTCTTCACAATAGAAAGTAAGCTGCATGAGGGTAAGGACGGTATCTGCCTTAGTCACTTAGAACAGCACTTGGCACAGAGTAGGTACTCAATATTTTTGAGTGATCGGATGGATAAGTGAACAAAGAAGCATAACTAGCTAAGCTTCTTCTAAAGAAGAGCATACCTCAAGCCACATTTTATTTTTTCATGATCTTGGGAGTAAGAGCCTACAAAAGAAGTAGCAGGAAAGAAGGCCAGAGTTTCTGAGCACACCCAGGTGAAAGTACTGTTACCATTTCAAACAAACATGAAGAAGTTGTAGGGAAACAGAAGAAAAATAAGTTACCTCTCCACATTTTTAGGAGTAAGAAAACATTCCTGAGTTCTTATCCTCTAGAAAGATGAATACCTGAACAAGGCTCACGTTCCCTCCACTAAGAACTCCAAACTATCTACCTCACCTGGGTCAAATGGCACCTGTAGCCTGGAGACAAATGAACTTTTTGATACTGTGATAATTATAATAAAAACAATTGGTGCTGGGCTTTTTACACAATGAGCTAAGCAGGTGCCTAGAGACTGATATCTAAGAGCTCTCATGGTATGGATCTTCACTGATATATCGATGCAGGGGGCCAAATATTTAAATAATTTCAGCTCCAAACAGAGAAAATAAAACATGTGGAAAATGAGAAAATTAATCAAACAATAGAAGAACAATCCTTGAGTTGAAAAAAAAAGTCTGCATATGAAATACAGCAGTTAAATGTAAGTGAGTGATAATAGACCGTCCGGGAATGGGTAACATAACTTAAATAAGGATTCTTAAAAACAGAAGGTCCATATTTCTAGGGAAACTCTAATGTCTAGAACGAAAAGTACCACGTCATCTATGAAAAATCAGACTTATGGATAGCAAAGGAATGAGTACAGAGAAATAAACACGTTCTAAAGGTCTTATCTGGAAAGGCATGAGTTTAGAAGAGGGAGAAAAGTGAAACTGTTCCAAATAAATAAGAAAATATTCTAAATAAAAATATTGGAGGAGCAGTGAATCCTAAGAGGGGAAAAAAGTCATGTTTTCAATTAACAATGGAGGCACATGTGTCTGAAAGTTGAGTTAACCATTAATGAAATGGTAAAGCATATTAGAGCTCACAAATTAACAAAAGGAAAACTGAATAGCTTGATAAAATCAGCACACTTGGGAAAAGGAAAATAGGGAACAATAATGTAAAATAAACAATATGTTTATTAAATAATGTGTATTAAATAACATGTAAGAAATTAAAGTGTATGAAACATACAAAATGTGGATGATCTCAATTATCTCTTTAAAAGACAGATGGTATAAAATTGGTAAAAAATAATTTAAGCATATGCTGTTTCCAAGAAAGAAGTAAAATAAAAATGAGTAGACAATAAGAGGCTGTGTGTGTTCATTCATTGAACAAATAATTTATGGAATGCTTACTATGGGCCAGGCACTATTCCAGTTACTGGGGACACAGCACAAATTAAAACAAAATTTCTGCTTACATTCTCATAGTTGATGTAGGCAACAAACAAATAAATACATAGTATATTAGGTGGTGGTAAGTGCTAAGAAGAAAATTAGACCAGGGTAAAGGGACAGAATGACAGAGTGAGAGTTTGAGGGAAAGCCTCATTGATAAGGTGACATTTCCACAGAAACCTTGTAACAGGGAAGAGCCAAATCTGACTACATGTTGGATCTGTTTCTTTTGCTTTAACCTTTGCTTTCCGCTGATTTGTTCACTAAAAGTATACTGTCTATACCTGATGGCCTGCCTCAGGGAACCCTGCCCCTCTGCCCGAATGTTAAACCAAAGTACCTTTGTTCAGGGAAACATCCTGACCTCGCCCACCTGTGAATGGCTGCAAGAAAGAAGAAATTAACACATCCCCTCCCTGAGGCTGGCCATTCCAGGTGATATTTGCAAAACATACGGCCTTTTTACTTTACTTCCTCATCTCCTCCCCCTCTCTGTGCTGTAAAGGAACTGGCATCCAAACCCCAATAAGATGGTTATTTTGAGGCTCTAGTCTGTCAACTTCTCGGTCTGCCGGCTTTCTGAATAAAGTCGTATTCCTTGCCTCAACACCTCGTCTCTGATTTATTGGCCTGTCGTGCGGTGAGCAGAGCGAGCTTGGACTTGGTAACAACCTGAGTGAAGAACATAAGCAAAGTATGCAGGTACCAGGGGGAAGAGTGTTCAAAGTAGTGGGTACATCAAACACAAAGTACCCAGGCCATGGCAGATTTTGAGAACAGATATGACATTATTTGACTTATAGTTTAACAGAATCACTCTGGCCTTTCTGAGGAGATAGAATGTAGGGGATACAGTTATAGAAGCAGGAAGATCTGTTAGGAGGCTATTAAGGTAATATAGGTAAGAGATAATGTGAGCTTGGATAGGGTAGTAGCAGTGGAGGTAGTAAAAGAGGGTTGGATTTTATATATAATTTGAGTGGTATAGCCAAAAGAATTTTTTGATAGATTAGCTGTGAGGTGTTAGAGAAATAGTCACGGATGGACTGAACAACTAGAAAAATAGAGTTGTCACTTACCTAAATGGAGAACATTGGGTAGAATGTTTGGAAGGAAGAAATGAAGACTTTGGTTTTAAAAATGTGAAGCTTCAGATATCCATTAAACATCCAAGTGAATATGGCAGTTGACTGTATACATCTGGAGCTGAGGAGAGAGTTCCAGGCTGGATAAATAAATTTGGAGATGTCAAGATGCAAATATTTAAAATAATGGGATTAGATAAGATCACCTAAAGGTGCAAGCATGGAAAAAAGAAAATGTCTGAGGTCTAAACTCTAACCTTAATCTTGAAATTGTCTTTCCACCATAAACAATTTAAAAGGTGGACAAAATATATGCGATGACAGTTTTCAGACATTAGAAAGGAAGAGCAAAGATTGTGACCCCTGAGGGAAGGAAAACAAATGAGGTAGGCCCTATGATTGTTTTGTGTTTGGAGACACCTTCTGGACCATGGCGCTGACAGAAGAATCCCAAGCAGAGCACATCTGTCTTTCTGAGTTAAGACAGAGAATTGAGTTTGAGGATACTTGGGATGCTGGAATTTTGGGTTTGGAGAACTGAAGAGGGGAGAACTAGTCAGAAAAAGATCCCCAGAAATCTGCATAGGGGTTTTCTTAAGTCTTTGGCTGAATATTAATCCATGCACATATAGAATGAAACCCCATTAAGCAAATTCAATAACAACTACCCAGAACTCACACAAAGCTGAGAGCTATTTGAGTTCTGTCAAGCCAGAGTAATGATACCTCAGATAAATGTTGGGACATTCTGTAGAGACCCCAAGTGTCACACCTTACTAAATTAGTCATAAGGAAAATCAGGAAACCTTCCCTAGCAGAACTTAATAAATCTCAAAGAAATCACCTTGATACAAAAATAACAACTGTTCACCAAACTTTAGCGCTCTAAAAAAAAGACAACAAAGTCCATTGTCCAAAAATATTAATGCACATAGTCTAACATACAATGAAAAATTACCAGGCATGCAAATGTTACTCATACAAGGAGGAAAATGGTGGAATGGAAATAGATGCAGAAATGATAGAGATGAGAGAGATGATGTAATCAGTAGACAAATACCTTAAACAAGTATTATAAATATTAAAATATGCTCAATAATTTAAAGAAAAACATGGACACAATGAAAACCACAATGAGATACCATTAATATACCTGTTTGAGTGGCTAAAAACATTTTTAAGTAACAATACCAAGTTAATAAGGATTTAGAGCAGTTGGAACTCTGGTGGTTATATGATTTTATGCATTTGTCACAACTCAAAGAATTATACATCAAAAAGTATAAATTTTACTTGTGTAGATTAAAAATAAATTTTAAAAGATAATTGAAACAATAGCAATGTATTTTGAAATTATAACCTATAACAACAATAACACAAAGAATGGAAGGACGAAAATGGAAGTATACTGTGGTAAGACTCTTATGCTGAACCTGAAAGTTTAATGTATTTGAAGGCAGACACTGATTAGTCAAAGATGTATATTGTCAACCCTAGGGCAAATGGTAAAATATAATAATAATAATAAATTAAGAGGTAAAGTTAATAAGCCAATAAGGGAGATGTATTGCAAATTTTTAAAAAATCCTCAACACCAAAGGCAAAAAAGAGAGAGAGACAAAAAGGAACAAATAATTGATGCAACAAATTGAAAACAAACAGCAAGAAAGTAGAATTACATCAACAGCATTAATTATTACATTAAATGTAAATGGCCTAAAAATTACAACAAAAAGAAATTGTCAGGTAGAATAAAAATATGCATATATAAGAAACTATATGTGCCTAAAAGAAAACAACCTTGAATATAAAGACATTGGTTAAAAGTAAAATACTATACAAAAGAAAGATCAAGTAGCTATACTAATATCAGATGACGTAGACTTCATAACAAGGTACATTTTCAGGTTGAACATGATACTACATAATGATAAAGGGGTCAATTCTCCAAGAAGACATAACAATCCTAAATGTATATGCACCTAAAAACAGAGACTGAATATACATAAAGCAAAATCTGCCATAAATGAAAGGAGAAATAGATAAATTATAATTAGTGTTGGAAATGTCAGCATACTTCTTTCAGTAATTGATAGAACATACAGACAGAAAATTAGGAAGTATATGGAACACCTGAACAACACTAATTACCAGTTTGATCCAATTTATATTTATATTTATAGAAAATTCCATCCCAAAACAGCAAAATACACATTATTTCAACTACATGTGAAAGTATTCATAAAGAAGAACAATATGGTGGGCCATAAAATAAGTAAGTCTCAATAAATTGAAAGAAATTGAAAGCATAGAGATCATTCTTTGACCAAAACAACGTTAAATTACAAAACAATAATTTAAAGATATCTAGAAAAACCTCAGTTACTTGGATATGAATCAACACACTTCTAAATGACCCATGAGTCAAAGAAGATATTATAAAATATTTAGAACTGATTGATAAATGCAGCACGTCAAAATTCGTAGGTCTACAGCTACAGCAGTACTTATTTGGAAATTTAAAACTTCAATGATTATATTAAAAAAGAAGAAAGGTCAAAAATCAATGATTTGGGGCAGGACTTCTGGAAATTCTGAGTGAGGACCTCGCCAATTCCCCTAAAAAAAAAATAAAACTTGGACAAAATTTTCAAAAACTACCATTACAGAACTCTGTAAATTAGCCAAAGGCATAAAACAAATTGAGAAGAGTCTATTCAAGAAAAATTGCTAAACCTCAGTAAGAACAATGGGAGTCTGAGGCATTTTAGGCTGGGGATACTCCCATACCCACCTCCAGCTCCATGCCATGGTAATTCTCCAGAGATGAGGCAGGTCATAAGGAACAGCAGATTCACTGCTGGAGGAAGTAGTCCTGATTTAGAACTGAACATGGAAAACTATCAGGGAAGTCCAATATAACAGCTAGCTTGAGATCTTGATACTGGCTGTGGCCAGCAAAGCAGCCAGAAATTTAATATGATTTTTTGGGAATATGACATCAAAAACACAGGCAACAAAAGCAAAAACAGACGAGTGGGATTGCATCAAACCAAAAATCTTCTGCACAGCAAAGGAAACAATCAACAGAGTGAAGAGATGGGAGAAGAGGAATGGGAGAAAATATTTGCAAAACATACATCTGATAAGTGGTTAAAATCCAAAAAATATAAGGAGCTCACTACCCAATAGCAAAAACACCCCAATAACCCAATTAAAAAATGGGCCAAGAACCTGAATAGACACTTCTCAAAAGAAGACATACAAATGGCCAACAGGTATATGAAAAGGTACTTAACATCACTAACAATAAGCGAAACACAAATCAAAACCACAATGAAATATCACCTCACACCTGTTAGAATGCCTATTATCAAAATCACAAAAGATAACAAGTGTTGCAAGGATGTGCAGAATGGGAACCCTTGTATATTGTTGGTGGCTATGTAAGTTGGCACAGCCATTATGGAAAACAGTATGGAGGTTCCTCAAAAAATTAAATATAGAACTACCATATGATCCAGCAATACCACTCCTGGGTTTTTATCTGAAGGAAATGAAATCACTAACTAAAAAGATACATATGAGTATATAAGTGGTGTTTAAATCCAGGAGAGTAGATGAGATCACCAAGAGAGCGAGTCTAGATAGAGAAGAGAAGAGGACTAAGAACTGAAACCTTAGGCACTCTAATATTTAGAGTTCAGGGAGATGAGGAAGAACCATTAAAGAACTTGGAGAAGGAGAGATCAATGCGGTAAGAAGAGAATTAGGAGAGTGTGGTGTGCTGGATGCCAGTAAAGAATGTGTTTCAAGAAAGAGAGTGTGTCAAACATCTTCTGTGCCTCATTTCACATTCTCCTGGACCACCTTTTGTTCAGGACAGTATTGCAGCTGCTGTATGCAGGGGTAGCTTGACGCTACCTCATTCAGCTGTATCTCACACTACTGCTTTCTGCCTTGGGGCTTCTCTGCTACCACCAGATGGGACGGACATCTGCAGGAGCCTGCTCAGTGATTCTAGGTCATGAACAAACCTGCAAGTGCCGGTGAGTTAACACCCTCTAGGATTACCCTTGGTCAATGGGAGATGAAATCTGATGGATAAACACTTTTCTGTGTCTGGTGGAAAATTCTGAGGCACATTCCACACAGCACCAGAGAGTCCTCAGTGGGAATAATCCACAGTTGCCTTCAGTAGTAAACACATTAATAACATACCCTTGAATTGATGGTCCATCCCTACTTGGTTCATTCTTAGTCCCCTTCTCTTGTTTCCTGAATCACCTCCCCAAATAAACTACATGTAAGTCCTTGCCTCAGGCTCTGCTAGGATTTGCGGGGGGAGGAGCTAAGTCAGATTGCATGATCAGGTCGGACAAATGCTGCTGATTGGGTGAATAAGATGAAGACTGAGAATTGACCATTGGATTTAGCAAGGTAGAATCATTGGTGACATTGACAAGAGTTATTTCAGTGGAAGGTAGGTTCAAAAGGCTGGCTGGAGTGGGTTCAAGAGGGAATACCCTATTTTCTCAATGATATGTGGCAAGGTCACAAGCTGGGAGTGGAAGTATGGAGGAGGTGGAGGTATTGGAGGTATGATGAAAGAGAAGTGTGAGATAGCCTTTCTTAAGAGTTGGAAAATAAACTGAAGGGAGAAATAAAGTAGAAATTGCCTGGTGGTACTGAGGGCCCACTTGAAATTTCTGATTGTGTGTTTTTCTCCAACTACATTCATCTGTTTAGATTAAAATGTGGCATAGGTGGTTATATTTAACTAAGATTCAGATTTTGTTAGGCTAGGGGTGCGCTAGGGGGAGAGAGGGTCAACGGTGTTGTTGTGAAAGACCAGGGAATGTAAACTGGGCAAAAAGACTTGAGGTGGGTGGTGACAAATTTAAAAATTGTGGGAGGGCTCAATTTTGGATGATGCTTGAGGATAATATGAGAGAAGGGCCAACACTAAAATTATCCTGATCTCTTTTCATGCAATGATTTTATCAAAGTTAGCAAATTAAATATACAATTATGTATTATATACAAGTCATGTCAAGATAAGTTCTCAGAATGTAAGAGGACACTATTAAATATTCTGAGACACAGGTATTAACTGAGACTGTCCTGGGCAAATTGGGACATAGTATGACTCTACTCATATAGCCATTTTTATGCTGTAAGAAGTAGATTGTAGTAGTTAAGAGCACAGTTTTTAGAGTCATGGTTCCTGAGTTTCAAACCAGGCACAGAAAGCCTAAGTAACTTACCAAAGATGGCTCCTCCATCTCATAGTGTCTTGTGTGTTATTACATTTCTCTTCTGATTCTAAATTCAGTGTTGCTTCTGAACTTCAGGTTGTGCTCTAACCTCTTAGGCAGTAATTACCCTTTTTCACCTTCTCAGGTCCAGTCTCCATTATGTTTATTTGAAGTTCTGTTGAACTAGATTTCAATGTCCCTACAATTAATGCCTATGGCTGACACCACAACCAAATTTGATCCTTCCTTTAGAACTACAGTCTACTTTCTCATTTGGTCCACATGCTATTTTATGCAGCTCATCTTAGGCTCTTGTGTTAATTGTTATCAGGCAAAGTACAAGCACTTTATTGGCAGTGTAGTTATTAGCAAGGAGTTTTTTGGATTCTATTTTCCAGGAAATCAGAGACTCCTGAAACATGGCCTCTAACGACTCAATTTTTCCTGATTGAGTATAGCTCATCACCTCTTAATTACCTGAAAGGTAACCCCTGCCTAAGGCAGGTCTGGATTATAAGTGCCCATCACTATACTTTTAGGCCTCTTGCTTCCCACTAATTCCATGTCTCTCTACCTCCCGCTTAAAAAGGAGGCTTTTCAAGATGAAATGAGGATATATTTACTAAATAGGTTTTTAAATTTAGCTTGTAATGTGACACATAGAAACAGTTTGATCATGGCTTGTTTTTAATTTGTTAGCATGGCTCAACTAAGGATAAAGGAGTGCTTTGTTAAATAAATATATTTTCGTATTTTAAAATAACTTTCAAATAAATACTTAAAAGTCGTTGGCAAAAATTAATGATGAATTAAGAATGTGTATTATACTTTCAAAATAAGGAAGACACAAGAAATCCATTTTATAAATGGTACAGAATTCCATTTTTACCAAATAAACAAGTAGCCAGATATATGACTCCTAGGAGAACAGAAGTGGCCCCCTCTGGAAATTCCTAATATCTGGAATGGAAAGGACAGGAATGGGTCTGGATACTCTGTTCCAGGGCCCTGGAGTTCAGGAAACATGTTCCTTGCGGTTATAGATCATTCTGGGGATACTAGATCCCCAAATAATCTACTTCCTCAAATAAGCCAAATCAGAAAGCCACTTCCCTCCTTTCCGGCTTCTATAGCAGTAGCTCCTCCTAATGGGCCGCCTTCCCTGCTGGCTTTTTATGCATACTGCCTTTCAAAAGAGATGTCCTTTTTTTGACCCCCTTCCCTCCAACCCCTGACAGACCCCAGGAATGGGATCTACAAGTCCCATAGAAACCCTAGGCCAGTTCAGTTCTAAGGCCCCACTGTAATTGACCAAGTATAAGAAGTCCAAATATCCCTTTGCTTTTATATTTCTTTTAATCCCTATCCCAGGGAGGGAAAGAGAAATAAAAGAATGACCTCTGTCCTCAACTCCTAATTTCTTTGATTGTCACTGAGGCCAAGTTTAGTTTAAAGGTACAGAAAACCTACACAAGTGTTCAGTCTTCATACATGTTATCAGGTAGTCACAACACCCAAATGACTGATGGATTAAAATTTTTTTAAAACTTTCATTATGTTGTGTTAGACATTCAGCCTCACGTATGTGTTGTACATTAATTCCCTCAAGTATAACATTCCTTTGCATTTGTGCAGAACCTTGTACATTAAAATATGCTTCTACTTTAATGACTCTCACAAAATCTCTAGGCTTTATTATCTTCATTTTACAGATGAGGAAAGCAAAGATCCAGAGAGGGCACAGGGTAGAGAAAAGTAGCATAATATAAAGACAAAAACTTTGGCCTAGGAGTCAGCAGACCTGGATTCTCACATTCCTAACTTTGTCCCTAACTCACTGTGTGTTTATGAGTGAATCATTTCCCCTCTCCGAACCTCAGTATCTGAATTTATAGAACGAGGTGACTGAGCTTTCTCAACCCTGTTTGTGTATTATAAAAACCTGGAAGCTTTTCAAAAAAAATCCATTCTTCAGCCTCACCTCCAAAGATCCTGATCTAATTGGTTTCAGGTTACTGTAATTTCCACACCACCGAGAAGCCAATCCAGGTAAAGCCACAAATCCAGTCTGGTATTTCTCTCTAAAGGAGAGAAACTTTGTCATTTAGTATAAGATCCAAGTACTATGGGGACATGTCCTGGAAGGGAGTTTGAAAGGCTGAAAGTTTTAGAGTGCATACTCTAACTCTGAACCTCTAGGGGAGAGCTCAAGGCTCTATCCATCTCCCTCTCTCTCTCTCTCTCTCTCACACACACACACACACAATCATTCCAGTGGAAGTGTTGTAGGAGTTTGAAAAAAAAAAAGAATGCTGATATAAGTCAAGGACAAAAAGGAGTTTAAATATACAACAGAGCCAAGAGGTTAATAAAATGGAGTTTTGGATGAGAGAAACAAACAGATTACAGAGCTTTTTTTTTTCACATAGCTTTTTCTTAACCTTTGTTTTTCTTTCTGGATCTACATACAGTATTACTTCACACTACTTTTTTCTCTTTTTCCTTCAGTATAGCTTATGTATTACGATGGGCCTGGAGCCTTCTCCTTATTGGGAGGCCTTAACACCCATTGGAAGGGGATCCTCTAAAACTTTTACAGAGTAAAATTAAGCCAACTAATTTCTGATATTATAAAAATTAGTGTTCCTTTCCCTTTTAGTGTTTCTTTTTGTCACCAGAGTGGTAAGACTTTGAAGGCTAAGATTAAAGTGTGGACCTAGGAGAAAGGGGCCAAGGGAGTCATTCAGTCTCCCTTAGTTTAGGCTTTAGGACATAGGTTCAAAATGAGCCCTTAGGATGCATTTACGGGTCACCTCATCTTATCACAATAGAATATACAGATGACTTGAGGTTAAAGCCCTGTATTAATAAAACTAGGGTGTTCGCCTGAAGGATTATCTCTGTTTTCTTTCCTTAGTGACTTGCAACAGCAGTGTTGGTCAGTTCTTCAAGGACTTGGGGGTTTCCTAATCCTTGTCATCTGTGTCTTTTATTATCAGAGACATGACCATTATCTAGTACAGTCAAAAGGATTGCTTTAATAGTTGGAGAATGACAACTTGTGTGTCAGGATTACCCCCTTCTTTTCCAGGGAACTGGCCAGCAAATATTTGTGGGAGCAACATACATCACTTTGATTGTAACGACAGAAAGATCCCTAAACAATGAGCAGTGTCGCTCGCAAGATGTCTTTCCTTGAAAGCTGTGTGTCTTGTTCATGCTGGCCTTTGAAGGCAGCAACACTGATTTAAGGGTCAAGATAAGGATATGGGCCTAGATTGTTACTCCTCTAGTTGAACTAGGAACTTCATCTCTATGCAGAAAGAAGTCCTTAAAAACAAGTCGGGGAATATATAGGTTTAGGAAGGCAAATTTAGTATGTTTCTGAGCACCACAATAAAGCCTCATATACTTTAAAAATTGTAGGTTGTCTCTAACTCACTTTGAATGAAAGTGATTAAAGATGTAAGGGAAAAGCACCAGCCTAGTGTACCAGTTTAAGTTCATATGTCTCCCTTTATACACACACTTGCCTTGCTGTCTGTAATGCTACCCCATTGCCACTGAGGCTTAAGATGCCAAGGTACATGCTTGGGCACCCACACATGCATTACCCAAAAGTGCAGGGGAGTTAATATTCCACAGGGAAGGTATTTGACTAATGAGATGGGAGATAGGAGTTGAATTCTTCCCCCTTCCTCACGCAGGTGGGCTGAGATACAGTATGGCCTATCATAAGAGATTGAGAAGTTAGCTTGTCATGAAACAGATTACTCTCCCTCCTTCCCTACCTCTTTTTCCTTGCTCCTACTTCCTTGGGATTTCACATAAGCTTTTGCTTCAAGCTCTATTTTCTAAGAAACTCAGACCAGGGAATCCGGCAACTAGGAAGTCTGGAATTGTCATAATTCCACCCTAACTTATAACTGTGTGACTTTGGGCAGGTTGTTTTCTCTCTTTGTGCATCTTTTCCTCCAACTATAAAATGCTGATGTTGGAATAGATGTTTTGTAAGGGTCTTTCTGGCTCTGAAATAATGCCTGTGTGAAGTAGGTGATGGGAAGAGGTAAGGTGGTATACTGACCAATGGACATCAGTGGATTACTTACATTTGAATCAGCAAAATGCACTCAGTATAATCAATGAGCTTGAATGTTAACAGTTCCAACCAATCTCAAGTTCCAAACATAGATTTAGTTCTACTTTCTGCAGAAAGAAATTGAATTAGATTTCCTGGGCCCTTAAAGAGAAGGCCAAATAAACTCTTACCCTCTCTGGCAAAGTAAAAAAATTTCTCTACTGGCTCCATACCATAAGCTGATTGAGAAATGGTAACTGGCTGCAAACATGTTTTCAAAGGGAAAAGTGGAGAAGTGTGTAACGCCACCATCTTGGGAAGCAAGACAGCTAATAATATGATGTCTGTAACTATTGCTTCACTCCGAACATAGTAGCATGTTTGTTTCAACTCTTAGGCTGCAGGTGGACTGGAGTTAGGGACAGAACCATTCACCACTTGAGGCTTGTTATACCACAGGGTTTATATTATGCTCTGGACTTCTATACCTGACTCTGGACCATGGACTCTGGAGTCAGACAGCCTAGGTTCAAATCTTAGTTCCAGCATTTACAAGCTTTGTTACCTTTGACAAGTCACTTAGCCCCTCTGTACTTCAGTCTTCTCATTTGTAACATGGCAATCATAATAGTACATACGTTGCAGAGTTGCCGTGAGGATGAAATGAGCTAATATAGGTGATGTGCTTAAAATAGTGCTTAGCACATAGTAAGCATTATGTAAGTGCTCACTACGTTTATTATAGCTATGGTGATGAGGAAAGATGGGCTGGAACAACAACAACAAAAAACTCTTGGCTAAAGCCATATGAAATGTATCAAGGGACCAATATGTGGAAAGCAGTACATTTAGGGGGTAACAGATGATTTAACTGCAAAAAAATGCTAAGCAGGAAACACCCTCTAAATATTCCTGTTTATACAGTACATGACACAAAGTAGAAAAATAATGAAAACAGAGCCTCTCTGCAGGATTTAGAGTTCTTTCATATATATTTTAAATATACATGTGCAATACATTAAAATATATAGAGATGTGTGAATATATATTTACATATATATATGTAAATATATCTCTCTCTCTCTCTCACAGAGGGGATACATATGCACACTCACATGTCCGTGCGCATACCCCAGCAGGACCCATCTACACGTAAACCAGATGCAGTCCATATCAGGCCAACTTGGACACAAATGAGAGCCCTGACTCAGCAGACTGCAGACTGCAACTGCATTGGAGGAACCCTTCAGTTTCTTCTACCAAGTGTAAGGCCATTTAGAAATACACTGAGAAGAGCTCCTTTGGGTGTGTGGCAGAGCCCAGGGCCCCTCTGGCAGTGCACAGTTTGCCTGAGTAAGGACTGCAGGATTGAGATGTGAAGGAGCTATCAAGGAGGAGGGACTTGGGTTGTTCTGGGTCCTGAAACTAATAAGCAAACATCCATAGAATGACTTTAGCTCCAGGAACAATGCACTAGTGTCAGAATCCTTACTTATCTCAGCTTTAAGCAAATTTCAGGAGGGAGCGAAGAGAAGTGTGTGTTGCTACTCATCACCATCCAGCTTGACCCAGAGAACCGGGCACAGCTTTTAGGGGTGGATAAGTTCAAAGGTCAATCAGGCAGACTTGTAAGATAAAAAGAAGTTACTCAAATGGAAGGACTTGAAAGCAACATAAGAGGTTACAGGTATTGGTTTGGGTTTATAAATGTTCCAAGAAGCCAAACCTTGTATATGGCACCATTTGCAGCAATATCATTAACATTATTAATAATCATCATAACATATTTATATATACAAAAATAGAGCAAAGCAATTCTAGAAGAGGAGGTGAAAGTGAAGGTGAGGGTCTCTGTGCAGCCCAAATGTCAGTACACTTCAGGAAGATTCAGAACCAACAAAGACCGAGTGGCACGTATTCCTATAGTATATAGCCAACAAGGGGACATGGGTGTTCCCGTCTTCTTCCCCCTGTGTATGACTATACATTTCTCCCCACCTTTCCACCCTGTAATACATATCCATGCACACTTTAAAAGAGATGATGATATATAAAGCTAGAGTCTGGAAGTCTTAAACTAAGTTGGAGCACCTTGATTTCAAGCAAGTGCCCTCAATCTTTGAATTCTTTAGTGAATTTTAGATTCACTTACAGCGGGAAACTGTACCTAATTCTTGCGTCTTTCAGCAGCAGTCCTTAGGAGCCTGCTATCGCCCCTGCAGCCTTTTCCCATTGAAGGGGATTCACAGCACAAGCTCTTGGTATTTCTTAAAAGAGAAGTCAGTTCTCTGCATTATACATCTTTCATCTCAGTTTTCCACTGTTGCTGAAATTTAGGTTCTCAGGCAACTGCCACTGCAGACAAAGCCAGGAGCAAGCACAGTGTGCAGCAAAGGGTAGGTGCAATGGCGAAGACACAGCTTGATTGGGGTTTCCTTAAGCTTTTCTTTTGCACACTTGAGCTTCTACAAGGTGACAGAGCCAAAGGTGATGTCCACTGGGGGCAGCTTTGACACCTGAAGGTTAGCTACCCACTATGCACCACATAAAGACCACCACACTAGCTTGGCATGATTCCTGAAAATTGAATGGGAATGGCTTTCTGTCATTGTTAATAGAGAATACTGAACCAAGAGTCACAAGACCTGTATGCCAGGCCCAACTCTATTAACTCAGCGTGTAGCCTTGGGCAGATCCCTTCCTATTTCCAGGCCTCAGTTTTCCCATCTGTAAAATAAGGGCATCGAACTAGATTAACAGTTAAGATTCCTTCCAGCTGTAAAGTTTTATGACTTTTTATGTCCATTGTTAAGGCCTGAGCCATGCAGTCTCAGGCAGTTAGCTTCTAAGAGAGAACAGACCTCTGTAATGTCCTTTGCTTTGTTCATTTAGCTATAAAGCACGTCTGCCTTTGGCACTTGGGTCAGACATACAAAGTTATGAGCATCCTGATTTACTATCCTACTCAGCATGCTAGTGGAATCTGTCAGTGCTATAAGTTGATTATTGGGAAAGGGAGTAAAATTTCAACTAATTAAACCTGGAAATGTAAGATAAGTTCGCCTCGTATGCTCATAAACTGGTGAGTGTGGTTATGAGTGCACACACACTATTGCTAGTGATAAGTTCATCACAGTAATCAATTTCCCTTAATAAAAATTAGTAAATAGTATAACATAGCAAAGTTTGGCGTCAAAGGAAACACCTATGGAAAAACAGCACTTTTTGACGTGTTAGAGAGAGAAAGAGGGACAGGTAGAAGGAGACAAAGATTAGACCAAACAAGACAGAAATACAGGCAGAGAAAGGATTAGTCTGAGAGAAAGGGAGGGAAGGAGAAGGAAGCAGAGAGAGAGAAAGAAAAGAGAGGAAAAGTAAAAGTAGGGAGGGTGAGAATGAAGTGGGAATGAGAACAGAACAGAGTAATGCAAGAAGAGGAGAAAATGAGAAAAAGACGAAAGACCAGACGGGCGGTAAACGGAGAAGGGGTCAGATTCCCTGGAATACTGAACACTGTTCCACATGGACCTGTGAAAACCATCTAAGAAGAAAGCTTCCAAAGGCATTGTGGAAAGCAGAGTGACGCTCAGGGCCTGCATCGAGAGGTATTACGTTGGGGAGCCCCTAAACCTCCACGTTGCTGGCTCTGTCAGCCCTCAGTGTCCAAAGCTCATGCTTATATATCACCTGAATATGCCATGACAGCCATAAGGGCTGAGGTGGTGGGTGTAAAAAGACCGAAGAGGAGTGGGATAGATACTGTGAGGAAGAACAGGCATCCTGCGCCAGGATGTACGTGGCCATTCCCCTGACACTGCAGGAACAAAATTGGTGAGCCCTAACTTTGGCTACTTTACTCCTCCTCCCCTTCTTCAAAGATGAGGCCTATGCTTTATTGACGGGGCCTAGAAGGAGAAAGCACTGGATCCCTTTTGTGGGAAGGTCATACAGACTTCTCCTGGGCCTTGGGGAAGGGCGCACTACCAGAAGAGATTTTTCTGCACACAGTGTTGGTGTGCCTCTTACAGCGGCAGCCTGGTCGCCTAAGACTATCATAGCCCTGCTGGCACAGATGGAGGCATCCACGGGTAGGCAGGTAGCAGCACAGGCAGGGTAAGAAGAGGGAGATGAGGCTCATGGTTGCCCAGCGGACGAAGCAAGAGCCAGGCCCACAGGAGCAGGGCTCGTCGGCGCAGTTGTCCTCGTCATCAGTGGAACAGTGGTAGAAGAGGCCCTTAACACAGCAGAGACAAGTGCCATAATCGAGGAGGCTCTCAGCAGAGCAAAGGCAACGCTGGTTGCACAGCCAGAAGGAGGGGAGCGGGCGAGCTGCCGTACAGAGGACACATTTGCAGCGCCCACACTCCTCGCAGATGAAGAGGTGCTCACCGGGGTGCACTGCAGGTTGCTCAGCCGCTCCCTTCAGGGCCCCATCAGCCTTTGGGTGGGCTCCTGTTCCAGGCTGCGTTCGGATGATGGACTGGCCTGAAGGTGAGGGCGTAATGCTGGCCAAGAGCCTTTGATCAGAGGCAGTGGTGCTATGGGACATTGAGCTGGCAATGCTAGATTGGCTCAGATGCTGGGGCAAGGGCTGCAACTGATGGCACTGGCTGAGACTGCGTGGGAGAGCAGTAGGCATGGTAGCCAGGGACCAATCAGATTTGTGGGTCTGCACGATAAGGGAAGGGCTGGAGAGGGCCTGTTTACAGGGGACTGGAGGACGGTCCACATAATCATTGCTAGCGTGAGTAGAGCGCAGCTGTTCAATAGGCAGAATTTGTTGGAAATCATCTGTCACTGCGGCATCCATTTTGCCTTGATTCTTGAGTTCTGAGTGGTTTTGGGTCAGGGTGGCACTTATGGTGATAAAGAGCCCTTGTAGTTACATGGATCTTAGGGCACATCAGAAAATCCTAGGAGAGAGGGAATAGAAACAATAAATGAGAACACACAGGCATGAGTACTTTGCAGGGAACCAACAAACCTCAGGCCCTATCACCGCCACTACCTTAAATCACTTTAGTCTTCATGTTACTCCTTTATTCTGTAATTGACCTCACCTACTTCTTTACGGGCAAGTCTGGTCATCTCATCCAGACTATAAAGCACATTGGGAGCAAAGATCTGATTATGGATTCCTGTAGTAGTCCATCATATGACTAGGGTCACAGGAGCAGTTAGCTCATTCAGAGGTTTGCTAACCAAGAAATCTAGGCCTTCAGCATCAAAATTCTAATAAAAGTGGAACCTAATTTCAAATGCAAAGGTCACTTCCTAAAGCAACGCTGATGTAAAAGAGAAAGCCTCAAAAGTCTTCCATGAGAAGTTGCATATACATATATATATATATATATATATATATATATATATATATATTTATTTATTCTCAATCAAAATTTTCCTTTCAGTGAAATTTATAAGCATAAACAAACAGATGATAAAGGACAAGCTTGATTCAATGAATACAGGCAAGCAAGCAAGTTGCAATAATAGCAGAGATATGGCAGAGACAAAGATGGCAGAAATTAGGCTATCTGTAGAATAACAGGAAAAAAGGCTTCCCAAGGGTGTAAGAAAGTCAAGACTAATCATCTTGCTGTTCTCCTCATTTTATAAGCTGCTTTAACTTATTGAGGAGGTAATTCTTTCTAAATGGCGGCATGGCTTCAGAATCAAACTTTTGTATACGTAGGAATAACCTGGGGATGGGGGAACCACAAAAGATGAGCCCTGAATTATTTCAAATATCACCTATAATTGTACTTTTTACCACCCTAAGTCAAGTCTATATTGATGGGATTTATGAGGCAGAATCTGCTTGGACTACTTTTCTCTATCTTTACCTTATACGATAAACTGGCTTTCTTAAAGAGCAGCAATGTTTTTATACCAAATTTCAGATAAGTTGAATATCTAGAAAATATATACTTGTGTCTTCATTGTACCACAATCAGGAAGAGCTCGGTGGTCATTCCCTGAAGCATTTGATTGAGCCTAGTACTGATAACAGTGACCATGAGGAAAATATTTTTCCAACAGTAGATTACTGTATTGCACCACCTGGAAGACTGAACAGCCAAAAGAGGTGTGCATAAGGAAACTTAAACAAAAATCTAAGAGTCACCGTGGGGGCATTAGGACCTAGGAAACACTAGCATGAATAAAGTATATATTTGAAATCCATCAGACTTCAGGCCTCCTCAAAATAGATCGATTACTCACACTACTGTATGGGATGGAAAGCTTGAATGAGTAATAGAAAGGAACAAGTGAAAGAGGATAGTGCTTGATTAGGTTTCCATAAGCAAGCAAACATGACACTGAAATGTGCCCGAAGTTCAATAGCAAGAAAAAAAAAAAAGACGTAGTTCATAAAGGACTCAGTGGCTAATAATGTGATCAGACTCATTGCCCTTCGAGGCCATATCCCCACGCAAACTGATTTAGTTGAATTTACATCTGTTCATTTTTTGAAAAGAAGATTTAATTTGGTTAAAAATAACTTTTCTGGCACATCACATCAAAGAACCAGTCTGACTATAATTTCACTTTTTAGCTACTTGTTTCAGTGTTATTTAATGCAGCATAAGAGAATGCAGATAAAGACTATGGAGATTCTAAGACTCAAATGTGTAACCTTTGGCAAACCACTTACTTTGTTTGGGCCTCAGTTCCGCTATCTATATAATTATAGGAGTGGACTAGGTGATTTTGAGGGACTCTGCCCTATGATGGTCTGTAATTATATAACTAAACAATTTGACAAAATAATTCTCTTCGTCCATACCTTCTACATCTTCAGCCCTTGAGGGTAAACTGGGCAACATGCCCTTGTTTACTTGGGCGTTCAAAAGCAACATGTTTGTCTCTTTTATCTACTTGCACTCACAATCCCCTGAAGCCTTACACCTCTACCTTTGCTGTATCTTTGTTAAGACTCATATTCCCAGCATTAGAAAGAAACAGGTAGTTTTCATCTGAACACCCAAACAAACAAGGACACATTGTTCAGCTGGCTGGCAGGGTATGTGGATGTAGGAGCTTTGGATTGGGAAGAATCTTTTGATAATTTTATAAGAAATGAATTTATTCCCCATTGATCAGATAAATAATGTGTGGAGCTCTTCAAGTCATGTACACTGTAAAAACAATAACATACATGCTAGATGCATTTTAGACTCACTGATTTCCCAAAGGAAACTAGATTCAAACATACTGGAAATTCGAAGGATCAATGACTCAAAGGAAGGCATACTAGGTCTTAATGTTACAGGAGATAATCATATGGGATCCCAAGGATGTCACTAGATATCTCAGGGACTTGCCCAGAAGGTTGAAAGCTATGCTTGGAGGAATCTAGGTCATAATACAAATAACTCAGAGCCACGAGGGGATCCTGTCTTGGCAGCAGAAGGGTATATGGTGTTTAGGTTGAGAAGGTGTATTTGGATATTGATTAGACTGCTGCAAGACTGAAGAGTTGAGATGCTTGGACGATTAAAGGAGGCTTTGGGCATCAGTCTGGGAGGATGAAGTACTACTGTCTTGCTTACAGGTAAGGGGATTAACAGGATGAACTCAGAAGGTTTCTTCCTGCCCTGTAAAATCTTTACTAGAATGGACTGTGGAAGATCTGCAATACGGTGGGCAGTAGGACCTGGGTAAAATCGGGGTGTTGAGTAGGATAAAACAGGATTGAATGACAATAAATTGTTTGCCATTCCGGATGTGCTGACTCCGATCTGGCTAACAGGATGAACTGAAATAGATACTGTAGGGGAAGGTAAGAGGGGAAAAAAAGTTGAGAAACAAATAGACAAGAGACTGCTGCAGCACATAGATTAGACGAAAAACTACTACTGCAAGCGTGTTTATGATTCAGAAATCCACTCATTAAAGGGCCATTCATTGTGAGCAGCAACAGTTAAGAAACTGACTGTGCTGCTGGTCAATTCTATTAAGAATTCTATTAAGTGAGAGAGAGAGAATATACATATCATATATTATTAAATAGGAGCCAAGGTGATTGCAAGTCTTGGCTGCACATTGATGGGATCTAGTGATTTCTGTCACGTAGTGCCTGTGCAGTAATGAATGATGCATTGTAAACCCACTCCCATCTCAGTCCCTCTGGCCAGGTGCTCATAGCTTTCTCAACAGTTTTTCTGTAGCCCTGAAATTTGCTATGTTCAACCTAAACAGAAATTTCTTTTCTTATGCCAACTTAGGGACTAGAAAGGTAAATCCATTCAAGAAATGCTGTTTGTTAATGAAAGAAAAATGTATTTTCTCCCTGGAACCTAAAATCTGCCATGTTGAGACTAAAGTTGAAAACTTTCCTATCTAAAGCCCTTCTATGCTAACACCTTAAGAGTGTTCTGATTTTTGTGATAAATCCTTTCTGATACAGTATGACTCAATCTTGATTTCAAAGAAGAGGGGAGAAGAGAAGGAGAGCCTAGCTCCTGTTTTCTCCTAGTCCCATGGGTTCAATGCTGTTTTGTACCTTTCTGTGTAACGGCTCTGGGGTGTGTTGCTTTTTTCTGTGCTCTGCTGTTATATACACTCGTTCTCAGAATAACTGAAAGCAAACATAGGGGGGATTTCTGCTATGGCTTTATGTGTTTTCTTAGTTCTACTGTTCCAAAGTCTGCTCTCTAAAAATCCCTCTCTGTGCAAAAGCATTTGCATCTCTATCAAAGCACTCCCCCCCTTACAAATACCAAGTTGTATATAGTTTACATTACTAACCTCTCAGCCACTGACTGGGCCTCCGTCCTACCACATACATCTTGTTGGAGCTGCCAGGTTCTCACCACATTTAACTCTTAACTTGTCACTTTGCTACCCTAGTCCTATTCATTACCTACATAGTTTCATTAAGACTCAACAGCAGTTTATTTCAAACCAGAGAGTCTTGCAGTTTTAAGAGCTTGCATTTTTAAAGATATAGGTGTTTTAGTAATGAGCAATACAAGGAAAAATTGTAATATCAAATGAATTCACATACTTCTAATCCTGAAGAAAATGCTAGTTGTTCATTTAAGAAGTAGGAATCTTTCTTTAAACCCCAAATCCTTTTATAAGAGACAGGAAACTTAAGTTCTGTGTGACTGTGGGCAAGTGACTTCTGTTCCAGGCCCATTTCTTCATCTGCAAAATGAGGGGGGTATGAAAGGAAGGTTTTTAAATCCCCTTCTTGTCCTTATGCTCTAAGTTTTTATGCTGGGTTTGTTGGTTGCGTTCCTCTGCCTCAAAAGTCTTTCATGAAGAATTGGTGTCCTTTCCTTCAGGTTCCTTACTTCCTCACAACTCAACTTCTCAACTCTGAATCCAAGTCACTCAGATCACTAACTAGATTGTTTCTCAGCTAGAGAGACCTAAAAACAGAACAAAAAAGCCAAAATGTATACAATGTTACAATAAAATCTTAGAAATGTTTATTTAGAGGTTTAGGGAACAAGATTAATACTTCCTTGTGGATAAAAAGCTAGCCTGTGCCTTCTTTGTATGTATGTATGCAGCTGCCTTGTTGGGAACATCACTTAACACCTGGTATATCCAAATTCATGTGATAGCACATTATGTTACAGTGAGGTTTTAATGTACCCAGAAAAGCAACAATGGTTTGCATTTCAAAATAGATTTTCTGTCTAAGAGGTCAAGGTCTGTTTTCTGTTCATCCAACATGGTTTGCAGCATACAGAGGCGAGTGGTAACTATAATTACACGAATGGAAGGGAGTGTAAACCACTGCCCTAGGTCCTATCAGATGTCTATTGGCTAACTAGACATGCTCACAGGTTCTCACTTTTGACAAAATTTCCATATGCCACACAGAGACATGTGCACACACACCCAGGCATGGATCCAGAGATTTCTAAATCATTGCTCTGACTCAATGTAAGTAGGGGGTTATGCCGTGTCAGCTTGCGCCATTTCTACCCAGGGCAAGGTGATGTGATGAAATCTGAACGATGCACAGCCCAGACTTGTGAGCCAATAGCGGACTAGCCCTGCGCTGACAGGATGCCCGCTGCGCAGCAGGACTGGCCTCAGCACGGGCTCTCCCTACGTTCTCAGCCTGGGTGGTTAGGCTGCGCTATAAGGGGCTTAGGCAAGCACCAAAATTCATTTAAAGGTCAACAGGCTAGAAATTACATTGACATTTGGCTACAAAAGAGTTATTTTGAAGTTCCCCTTTGATTTAGAAATTTCCGATACGGATAGTTTTCTGCAAGAGCTGATTCATTTAAATCTCAGTTAAACGGTTTTCATTTTATTCTACCCATGCGCTTGCGCTTGTGCGCGTGCACAGACACGCGCGCGCTCTCAAACACACACACACACACACACACACACACGATGACTGGAATGAATGGCAATCTGTGCATTTCATAGAAAGAATTCTGAGGTCTTTAGGAGCTAATCTCTGAGCTTACCTTGAAGAAAGGGCTTATCCATACTGAGAAAAGCAGAAGAACTAATGCCCCATCTGGCTCAAAGGACCTCTTCTTCTCCTGAGTCTTTAGGTTTCTCCACCTCTCTTCGGAAAGTCTGAATGAAAACTCCTTCACTGGCAGTGGAGCCAGAAACAGAGATAGTTCTGTTTCAGTCTTTCTGACAGCAGAGAAAAGGAAAAGAAAAAAAACAAACAAACAAACGGGGTGGGGAGGAGAGTCGGACTTGTGGTGGCAGATACTTTGTATGGATTTTACATGCAGATCTAAACCTTGATGCACGTATTCCCCAAAGAAAGCTCAGCAGGGTAAGTTGTTCGCCTCCTCCTCCTCTTCTTTCTCCTCCTCCTTCTCCTATTTCTCCTCCCCCTCCTCCTCCGCCTCTTTCTCCTCCCCCTTCTCCTCCTCCTTCTTTTTCCCCTCCTCCAGCGTTTTCCTTCCCCTTCTCTTCCCCTCCCCCTTCCCTCCTCCCCCCTCCTCCAATCTGACAGATGAACCGAAGCAGCAGAAACTGCAGTTGTAGACACAGGGTATCTCAACAGAGCAGTAGATACCGCTAGTGTGTGATTATTTATATAGCTTAGGGTGTGTTGGTATATAATCTGCAGAGAGCGGGCCGCGGGGGGGGGGGGGGGCGGGAGGAAGGGGGATGAGATTGCAGTGTGTTCCGCTCAGCTAGCCAGCTGTTTTGTGAATGTAGATGTTTTCTAGAGGTCTTGTGAATGGGTTATAGGGGAGGGAAGGGATTTATTGCTCCTTGCTACAGTCTCTCTTTCTGCCTCTCTTTCTCCCCCCGCCTCGTTTGCTTTCCCGGAGCTATAGCTCTTAATGCTTGGCTAAGTGGCGTCATCCCGTTGAAATTGAATCGACCCATTAGAACTCCCCATAGGAATCTCTGTATCCGGTCCCTGGGTAATGACTGAAACAGAATTTAAAGAGGAGTGGGGGTGGGGTGGAGAGTAACAATTTTAAGGAGGCCTCATTTAAATATCTCTGCCAATCGCAGTCCTACCAAGCCACTCAGCCCTTGCTGAGTGATTGCAGCTTCAATCAGCTAAAGAGACACAGAGCTTCTCCTTTGTTTAAGGGTTTCTCCCTCCTCTTTTCTACAGTCATTCCCATTTTTTCAGCACTAATAATGATTATCCATCCATCATCCATTGGGGAACCATTACTTTCCCTTTGTGGGTTTAGTATGTTATATATTCAACAAATATTTTTGAGTGCCTTCTTTTGTGCTAGGTATTGTGGATTCAGTCAGGAAGACAAAATCCCTGCCTTCATGGAGCCTCCTTGGGACTGCCAGCCTTCTGAAAATAAAGCAGCTTTGGCCATTTTCTCTTAAGGTGAAGGACAAAGCTTTCTGGAAATTATCTTCAGTCCACTATTTAATTCAATAGGAAAAGGTCTTCCTTCTGGGCATCCGGACAGAAGCACTTGAATGAAAACAAGCCTCATATTTAAAATAAAAGAGATCTGATTTCAAGTCCTGCTTCAATGGACAAGTAGCAGGAGCTTGACCATCAACATTCTTAGGATACTTTGGTTACCCCATCTATAAAACTGAGACGGTAAATGGTGACAGTTCAAAGTAAAACAAACCTGTGAGTTAGGAAACTCAAATTCTTAATCTACTCTAACTCCTTGTGTGACCTTTGCAATTTACTTTCCCTCTAGTGCCTCAATCTCTACATTCACATGAGGGCATCTGATTGGGCAATTGCTAAAGTCCCTTCTAGCTCTGACATTCTATTATTTACACCCTTTCAGGAGGGTTAAGAAAACAAAAGAAAGCGTGTGGGTCTGCATGTGCATGTACGTGTGTGTCAAAGGTGCTCCAAACTGTTCTGTTGATGTGTATGTATGCACGTGTTTACACACACACTCACATACACATACATACATACATGTACATCTGTGTGTTTGTGTGTACATATATATATATATATATATATATACATAATTTCTAACCAAAACCATATCTCTACGCAATCAGAAATTCCAGTCAAGAGATTTTCCTATGTAAATTCTTCTCTTTTGTAGCTCAAACCTCTTCCTTACTTTTAACACTGACCTAAGCTTATCAAGATCATGAAAACCATTACAGCTAATATGTAGGTTCATCTGCAGAAGAGGATAGATTTACTGATATATTCATTCACCCATTTATTCAACAGGTATTTGTCGCATGTCAGCTATGTGCAATAGTTGTACTAACTAGATTCAGGTCAAACAGATCAGGGTTCACATTTTTGCTCCTCAATTTGTGAGCTATCTGACTTTGGGAAAATCAATTCACCTCTCGGGATCCTGTTTCTTCATCTTTAAAGTGGAGGTAGCAATAGTACCTACTTCACAGGATTGTGCTATTTCTCATACATTAAATAAGGTCTTGCATTTAAAAGTTTTATCATGTGTCTGGCATATAGTAAGTGCTCAAAGAACAGTAGATATGAGTATTAAGAAATTGTTCTCACTCTAATGTAGCCTGTAGGAGAAGGAAGAGATGATTTTAATTTGAATCCTTTTATTTTTTTTAAGTCCAGCTTTAAATTTGAACAGATATGCACCAAATATATACCTTCCTTAAATGTGGCTTATTTTCACACTTCATTCCTTTGTTCAAAAACTTATTTCTAATTCCTACAGCACTAAGTCTAAATTACTTTGCCTGTCAATCAAGTTGTTCTCCAACTATATACATTCCACTTCTCTGCTCAACATAAGTTGAATGTTTCACTCTTTTCAGATACCAATGCACATGGCTATCAGTCCAGCTTTCCATATGTATCCTCCACATGAATTACATATATTTATTCAGTTTCTACCGTCAGGTCCTAATTTCTCTGTAAATCCTTCCCTGACTAAGACTCCTTTATGTTCTAAAGCCCTATGATAGTTTTCACTGATCCCCTAATTTATTTCTACAAACACTTTCAACTATGTCCTGTCCTCCTTATTCAGTATATTCTGTTACATATACTCTCCCTTCTTTCAAAAGCTTTTTTGAGTTAACTGTCATGTTACAAATAATCTGAACAACTAGTTGCTATAAAGTGTGGAATGATGTGATTAATTCACTATAAAACTATAATTTAGAAATTTCTAAAACATAGTAGTAGGGACAATATTTGGAGGGAAGAGTGATTTTTCTGGTGTCCTTTAAGGTTACTTATTTATTGTTTGGAAATCACTGGCTTTTAGAAGAGATGGGTTGATCTGTGCTGAGACAGTATCTCCAAATTTAATTGGAATTGAATTAATGTCAGCAAGGTGCCTATAAAAAGAAAAAAGGCCTGGGATTGGGAAACAGCAGACCTGTGTTCACTTCTGCGCCCAACACTCTCACTAACTAGCTGTATGATCTTGGACAACTCAATGAATCTGTCAAAATGTATTTCCTAACAAGCACACCATTAACTAAAGAGTTAAGAAAGCATATTTTCTGAAATACACTGAATCTAACAAGTTTGTAAAACAAGTTGTCAGGTATCATATAGTGAATTTTGTAATGTCTCAACATCAATTTCTGTATATAATTGTACTATCCTGATATCCTATCAAAAATCATGAAATTGCAAGTAGTCTTTTAGAAACATAACAGCCTAAAGCACAAATAAAATTTCTAGAAATCACTTTCTAGAATGGGAGACAGTAAATTATAATAAAGGATGATAAAGAAGAGGACAGATACCTAAACTAGTCTTTTGGGGAGAGAGGTGATTAAGCAAGGTTTTTCCTAGAACAAGTGACTTCTAGGCTAAGGTCTAAAGGATATAGGTTAGGGAGGCATTTCAGGAAGAGTGAACAAGATATTCAAAGGCAAGGGAATATATAACAACATGGAATATTCAGGCATATTAAGTAATTTAGAATAGTTAGAGCAAAAATCCTTGAAGGGATTTGCAGATGAGAAAAGGGTTCTGTGGTTAAGAGTGTAAGTTCTGGAGTGAGTTGACCTGAGTCAAATATCAGGTCTGCAACTCGCCAGTTGTATAACCTTGGCCAAGTTACTTAATCACTTTGGGCCTCGATTTCTCACTGTAAAATCAGTACAATTTATCAATATACCTCGTAGGGTTGTTGTGAGAATTAAATGGATTAAAACATGTAAAATGCTTAGAACAGTATCTGGCACAGAGTAAACATCTCTCCTTACTACTTGAATGACAAGTCCATGAGAGAAGGAAATTTAGTTGTTGAATGACCAGCACTTAGATAGTGAGTGGCTCATAGCAGGCATTGTTGAACGAATGAATGATCATTAACATGATTATTATTTTTGACGGGTATCATCTTAAGAGGTGAGAAGGTTGAATAATCTCAGTTGTTTCCATTGTTACCTTAATATAGGGCCACAGAGTAAAGATATAGTAATAAATTAATATATAAAATAAATGAATTAATTATATATTATTAATATAGATATTAAGCTATATATAATAATCATATATTATTAATTAATATATATTAATAAATGAATCCCTACTCTCAAGTGGCTTGTAATTTAGTAGGAAACATATCAAATACACAAATGTAATAAAGGATGATAAGTGCTATGGAAGGGAGCAGAGAAGAAATACACGTAATCCAGTATTGAGGGGGTTGTGGAATGCTCCCTAAAATAGGTAATGTTTAAATACGAATTTGAAGGATGAGAAGGACATTACAGCCAGAGGGAATAGCATGTGCAAAAGCCAAGAGGATGGCCTGCATAAAGAACTGTCACCGAATCTCCCAAACTCAGCATAGTGTCTGGCATAGAGTAGATGCTCAGAAAATATTTTATAAATAAGAGAATGAATAAAAACCATTGCAAGCAGAGATAACAGAATGAACAAAGATACAAAGATGGGAAAACAACATGTTTATAAGCTATTCTAAGAGGGTCCCCTACACTCATAGCCTGAAGAAGTTCAGAGCAGAAATTTTCTCTAGAAGGTACCACCCACATATTTTATTCATATTCCTAGAATGTACTGAGCTTATTTAGGTTTTATTAAATTGTAGCAAGTGAAATACATAATACATAAAAAAAGCTTGGTATGATAGTCCAATACAGTGTCTAAAGTAATCATTATCAGAGTCTTCATCCATAAACCCAATCAAATAAGTTCTCTCAGCTTATAATTATAACACATTCTCTCTTACTTTGTCTGCATAAAACACCTACTCTGCACAAATTTTGAAAGTCTTTCCTCATTCTGTTTTTCCCAGAATACAGCCCAAACCTGTTGAGAGCTTACAAGTTCCTGTATGAAGCCAGCTCTATCCATACTCTACTGGAGTCAAGAGGAGCCAGATGAAAAGCTGACCTATGTTCATCCTGATTCAGCAGTGATGATGCCAGAATAAATCAAGCAATGCCAAGCAAATAGAGATTCTTAACCAAGAAGCCTATAGGATGGTCATGATTATTTTCTTTTCCACAGAAGCTGGCAAACAAGTATAGGAGCAATATCACCATGAGAGAATGGTACAGAAAAGTCAGAGAGAGAAAAATAACCTGCGAGAGTATGGAGAGGTAGGAGGGAGAGACAATGTGGTCCTGAGGAAACAAAACTGGACTAAGAGTAAGGAAATGTAAACTCCAGTATTCTAACCTGCTGTGTGGCTTTGGCAGGTCATTTTTCATCTCTAGGCCCTATTTTCTCATCTATAATGTAGTAAGTTTCAATGTAATCCAATAAAACAAGCATACTGAGCACCTACTTAATGTTAGGCAATATACTTGATGGGAAAGACACAGAGATGAAAGTGACACAATATGCCATGTAGTAGGCCCTCAATACATACTGGTTGAATGAACAAATTAGTGGTCTTATCCTCTCATTACTCACAGTCTAGTAGAGTAAATGGACATGTAAACAGATAAACTGCCATACAGTCTGTCACTAAATCAGATAAGACATGATTGTGCCCTGAATCCAGGTAGGGACAGTATAGATGAAGAAAAGTGCATGATAGGTAGAATGTAGAATAAATAAGACTTGTTGACTCATTAGATATGGCATGCTGATTGTGCCATATCTAATAAGGTGCCCATGTAATATCTAAATGGTAATCTAGGCAATATTATACATGGGTTTTGAGCTTAAAAGTGGATATGAATCAGGAATAGAAATAAGCTTCACCTCCAGAGATTCTTATTCAAGAGATCTTGGGTGAGATCCAGAGAATCTGCATTTTCAAAAAGTCCCACATGGTCCTTGACGGAAACTCTCAAGTCTACATCTCTGGTCCAGACTTCCCAGCTGAACTCTACACCCATATATCCAACAGCCTATCAGACAACTCCACCCATCATTTTCCTTTATCCATCAAATGTAATTGAGGGTAAGGGTGTTTGCTATTTTATGTATGGTGGTTATGGAAAGTCTCTTTCATTGACATATATATATTCTGGTATTTACTTAGCAGGACACTTCACTGCTCCACGTATATACCAACATACACTTCACTTTCTTCAGCTATGTAACTTTTTTTCTCCACATTAATCAGACGTTTTCAAACTTAGGAATGGGGTAAAGGGACAAAGTGGGGCAAGTCCCTGTGATTGTCAGGAGCTCTGAAGTAGGTGATGTGTCCACGTTCCAGGGTAGCCAGCCTGCTGCAGGTGGCAACACCACAGAGGATTACATTTGGTTCTGGGAGCAGTTTATTTTCAGAACTGACATCCTACCCAGTACTAAATATAGCCAGTCTCTTCCTTTCAAACAAGGATTTCTTTTCTGTTAAACTTCAATAAAGCTCTTAGCTCTGTATTACAAGATTTCTCTCTCTCTCTCCTCCCTCCATCTCTCTCCCTCTCTCTCTTTCCCTCTCTCTCTATCTCCCTCTCTCTCTCTCTCCTGCCTTTATGAACTTTATTCTTGTTATACCCCCTCTTGCCAACCACCTACTTTCTTCTTGGCTTCCTTGGTTTCTTCTCCTAACTTTCTTTTCTTTCCGATTTCTCTTCTCTGCTTTCTTGGTATTCTTCACTATCTCCTCTGGGCACTTTCCTCTTGATGTCTCCAATTTTTAAAAAGAAAATCTCTTAGGAACCCCCTCCCCCGATAGGTCAAGAGAATGCAGATGTCCCAAGCCTAAAATGAGATGCTTTGCTTATTTTTAAATCTTCACAGGCTGGAGATAGCTATGTCTCTTTCCTTATGTGCCAACTGACTGACATGTAATATTAAGGACATGGCAGCATTTATTGCTCATTAACAGTGTATAATTCTAAATACTTTATACATATAATCCTTATAAAAATCCCACAAGTAAGGCACTAAAATCATCCCATTTTTGTATGGGGCAACGGAGGCCAAGAGAGGTAAATGTAGGTATGTCATCTAACGAGGGAGCAGTTACAGGGGAAGTTACAATGGGAAGGGTAACTGCATCTAAAATAGCTTTCGGCTGACCAAGAAGACTGTACCCTCGTTAACTTTTGCTTTTACTGAAGCAAAATGTGAAGGAATTCAGAGAAACTGGAGTAAAACATGAAAGAATTGGAAAGGATTTCGCTTTCATTTTTCTGCATGTTTTGAATTATGATTCTGAGTTTTAGGCACTGATAATCTGTTTACCCTCCAGTTAGACTGTGAGTTCATCAGGACCCAAACAATTTTTACGGATATATTACAAATTCTGCACTCATTACAGGGGATGAGAGGTGGAGTGGTTATATCCATACAATGAATTACCACTCAACAATACAAATGACTTTTTCTCCACTGCTGTTACCCAATAGCCCATGATTATTATTTGTAACAAACTTCCTGAGCAACTTCTCTGTCTAAAATACACACACACACACACACACACACACAAACACACACACATAGTCAATTAGATGGCAGTGTATAAGGTCAATATATAAAAATAAATTGTATTTCTGCACACTAGCTATGAACAACCTGAAAATGAAATTAAGAAAACAATTTCATTTACAAAAGTATCATAAAAGATGAAATACTTAGCATTAAATTTAACAAAAGAAGTACAAAACTTGTACACTGAAAAGTACAAAATATTGTTGAAAGAAACTAAAGAAGACCTAAATAAATGGAAACACATTCCATGCTCATGGATCAGAAGACTTAGTATTGTTAAGATGGCAATACTCCCCAAAGTAATCTACAGACTCAACACAATCCCTGTCAAAACCCTAGTTGGATTTTTTGCAGAAATCAATGAGCTAATCCTAAATTTTATATGGAAATGCAAGGGGCACAGAATAGCTAAAACAATCTTGAAAAGAAAGAGCAAAATAGGACTACTCAATCTTTCTGATTTCAAAACTTACCACAACACTACAGTAATCAAGATAATGTGGTAGTGGCATAAGGATATATATATTGGGCTGGCCAAAAAGTTCGTTCGGGGTTTTCCTATATATATATATATATATCAATGCAACAGAATTGAGAGTCCAGAAATAAACCTTTTACATTTATGGTCCATTGTCAGGACAATTTAATGGGTGAAAGAATAGTCTTTTCAACAAATGGTGCTGACACAACTGGATAGCTACATGCAAAAGAAGTAGGACCTCTACTTCAAACCATATATGCAAGTTAACTCAAAATGGACCACAGACCCATTGTATGAGCTAAAATTACAAAATTCTTAGAAGAAAGCATAGGAATAAATCTTTGTGACCTTGGATTAAGCAAAGCCTTCCTAGATACAATAACAAAAGCACAAATGACAAAATAAAAAATAAACTGCACTTCCTCAGAATCAAAATCTTTTTTGCTACTAAACATGTCAGCAAGAAAGTGAAAATACAAGCCACGTGATGGGAGAAAAATGTTCACAAATCATATATCTGATAAGGAACTTGTATCTACAGAAGATAAAAAAAGCTTTCAACTCAACAACAGAAACAGAAACAAATAACTGACTTGAAAATGGGTAAAGGATTTGAATAGACATTTCTCCAAAGAAGACATACCAATGGTCAATGTCTGCATGAAATGATGCTCAACGTCATTAGTTATTAGGAAAATGCAAAGCAAAACACAGATACCACTTCATACCCACTAGAATGGCTAAAGTCAAAACAACAGACAGTAAGAAGTGCTGACAATGATATGGAGAAATTGGAAGCCTCACACACTGCTGGTGATATTGTAAAAATGATACAGCCACTCTGGAAAACAGTTTGAAAGTTCCTCAAAATGTTAAACATGAAGTTATCAACTGATATGGCAAGAGTTGAAAACATAGCTCCACACAGAAACCTGTATAAAAGTATCCACAGCAGCATTATTCAGAATAGCCAAAAGGTAGAAACAACATAAATGTCCATCAATCTAATGACTAGATAAATAAAATGTTGTCTATCCACACAATAGAATATTATTCAGCCATGGAAAGGAATAAAGTACTGATTCATGCTACCACGTGGATGAACCTTGAAAACATCACAATAAGTGAAAGAAGCCACATGCAAAAGGCCACATATTGTATGATTCCATTTATATGAAATTTCCAGAATAGGAAATTCTATAAAGACAGAAGGCAGATTAATGAATTCAGGGGCTGGGGAGAGGGGGAAATGGGAAGTGACTGCTAATGAGTTTCTTTCTGGGGTGATGGAAAAGTTCTGGTATTAGTTAATGATGGTTGCACAACTCTATGAATATACTGCAAACGATTGAATTTTTCACTTTAAATGGGTGGATTTTATTGTGTGAATTATATCTCAGTAAAGCTGTTTTGTTGGTTTTTTTTTAAAAAAAGAATACATTTGGGAGACTCTTTAGTCCTCATGAAAATAGAATTCTGTCATGTAAGCCTTTTCACTTTGCCAGAGTGCCTAAGTCTAATCTCTGACTGATGGACATTTAGAATGTTTTCAGGTTTTTTGTATTACAAACAATGCTGCAATAAACATCTTTTACATATATTTTTGTATATTTGTGCTAGTCTATCTGTAAGATAAATTTCTAAAGTAAAAATGCAGGGACAAAGAATACATGTATTTTAATTTTGCTTAATATTCAGTATTACCAAATAGTTCTCCAAAAAATATGCACCAATTTACACTGCCACCAAGAGATTAGAAGAATACTCATTTTCTCACATTCTTAGCATATTATCAAATTTCTCAACCTTTTTCCACCTGAAAAGTAAAAATCTTGGGTTTTTAAAATATGAGTGAGATTCAACATTTTTTCACATAAATGTTGGCTACTTATATGTCTCATTTTGAGAACAGTATTTTCATGTTCTTTGTCCATTTTCCTATTGAGTTTTTTTTTGTTCTGGACCTGTAAGAATTTGATATATACATTTAAATATCAATATTAATATAAATATTAAGGCATGACCTCTGGTATAAACATTATATTTTTTATGTATTATATTTTTTATCAGTTTGCCATTGGCCTTTTAACTTCATTTATAATACTTCAAACCTCCTAGAATAATGAAAATAAAAACAAAAATTAACAAATGGGACCTAATTAAACTTAAAAGCACAGCCTAGGAAACCATAAACAAAATGAAAAGACAACTCTCAGAATGCGAGAAAATATTTGCAAATGAAGCAATTGACAAAGGATTAATTTCCAAAATATATAAACAGCTCATGCAGCTTAATATCAAAAAAACAAACAACCCAATCAAAAAAATGGGCAAATGTTTTAAATTTTTATGTAGTCAAACTGATCAATCTTTTCCATTAAAGGATTATGACATCTAGGTTTTGTGCCATATCTCCCCATGTTTTCTTCTAATACATCTTATATTTTGATGATTTTATACTTTTTGATATATTTTTGATCCATTTGAGTTTATTTTGGTGTGGGGATGAGTTAGCGATCCAGCAGAGCTAACTCATAAGAATGTGTAACTTAGGCACTGCACAAAATTGCCTGAGAGAAGATATTTTCTTTGGCTTTAGAGTTTAAATTTTTTACTAAAATCTATCTAGGCACATGTCATTCTTCCCATTATTCCGGCTTGAGACTTGGTGGGGTCTCTAAATCTGAAGACTTAAGTCATTCTTCAGTTTAAGGAAATTTTTGTCCAGTATTTCTTTGATTCCTTCCTCTTCCCTGTCCCTCCATTCCTCCCTTCTTCCCTCCCTCCCTCCTTCTCTCTCTTTTTTCTTCTTTCTATCTCTCTGTCTCTGTCTTTGTCTCTTCCTTCTCTTCCCTCCCCTTCCTTTCCTTTCTGAAACTCTCATTCAATAGATATTGGAATTCTCATAAAGATATGTATGTCTCTTCATTTTTCTTACCTTTTCTTTGGTTTTTGTGTTGCATTCTGAGAGAATCTCTGTGTTCAGTCTTCAACTAAGTAATTCTGGTTTTTGTTGCATGCATACTGCTAGTCACCCCTTTAGTAATGAGTAAATTTTTGGCAAGTATGTTTTTAATTTCTAAAACCTCTGTACTAGACGTTTGTTATATTTGTGTCTGACCAACATATCATGAATATCCTTTCTACATTTGGGAAATTCTTACATCTCAAATGTAGAAGTCAAAACTCAAACTTCTAGTCTGTGTTGAAACTAAGATGTAGGAATATGACAGCTTCTACCAATCAGATGCCCTGATATGAGACTTTGATTTGGAATTGAAGACATGCATAAAGTGGTATTGTATGGTTTCTGTTTTGCTGGAATAGGTAGTAGTGAAGGAACTCGGCTTTGAAGGATGACAGAGATTGCAAGGTCAAGTTCTTAATAAAGTAGTAGCATCAGTGCTGGCAGCAGTAGCTGTTGCAGTAGTCAATTTATTGGCATCTAATTCAGGAGCAACAGTTTTTCTTATCAGGCCAGTTCTGTGGCATTTGTCCTGGGCAACTGTTTCTGGAAAGTGAGCCTCAAGACTGGTTTTCCAAACTTCTTTTAATAAATAACTGCACTATGCATATAATCTCAATCTCAGCATCCCCTTCTCAAACTATTTCTTCCTATCTTGTCTGCTCACTCTTTCTAATGCCCCAAAACCAACATTTTCTTGACCCTGCTGGGATTTCCAATCTATTGACCCTGCTTCTTTTTACTGCTACGTTCCTTCTTACCTGACTTTATATTTCATGGTCCATCATTACCATCACTCCCAGGTATATATCATTAACTCCTTTGCCTCTTTTTCCATTCATCATACTCACCTGGGAAAAAACCCAAACCTGCTTAAATCCAACTCTCCACTTATTCTGTTTCCACGTTAACTGGTTTGATCTTCATTTTAGCCTTCAAATTCATGACCATTAACCTCAGAGGGCCTTTAGTGCTGCCTGGCAATGCTATAACAGTTTCATAACCCATATTAGCATATTAGCAATATGACCCCATATTGCTAATTTCAAAGGTTAATTATCAGTTTTCATGTTACTTGATCTTACTTCATCTTACCTGTCAGTATTATTTACATGGTCGATTACTCTCTCCTTCTTGAAGCACTTTCTTTACTTGGCTTCCAGGACACCTCATTATTCTTCTCCTCCTGTCTCACTGGTTATTTTTTCTCACTATCCTCTGGTGATATTTTAGTTCCCAGCTGCAAAATGTTGAAGTAACACAAGACTCAATCCTTGTTCTTCTTATCTTCTCTATCTACACTTGTTCCTTAGCTGATCTCATCCAGTCTGAAGATTTTAAACGCCTTCTATATAGAGAGGACTCTCAAATTAATATCTATAGACTAAGATCCCTCTCCTGAACTCAAGAATAATATATCCCACTGCTTACTCAACATCTCCACTTGGATGTTTAATAGATATCTTCTACTTAACATCTCCAAAACCTCTGCTCTTCATTCTCCAACAAATAAACTGGTTCTCCTGCTATTTTCTCCATTAATAAATAGTACCTTAGTTATTCTAGTCCCTCAGGCAAAAACCTTGGAGTTATCCTTGTCTTATCTCTCTCATGCCCCAAACTCAGTCTACCAGCAAATCCTATCCATATTTCATTTTAAATGTATCCAGTCTGACCATACAGCATTATCCCCACTGCTAACACCTTGCTTCAAGCCACAGTCATCTTATTCCTGCATCACTGTAATAGCCTACAAACTGGTCTCCCTACTTTTACCCTTGCCCCCGGAAGCCTATTGTCTACACAGCCACCAGAGTGAAAATGCTAAAATGTAAGTCAGATTATGTCAGTCTTCTACTCATAACAATGGTTTTCCATATAGCTCAT
The DNA here is from genome assembly GCF_965194805.1 of Balaenoptera borealis. Taxonomy (NCBI): domain Eukaryota; kingdom Metazoa; phylum Chordata; class Mammalia; order Artiodactyla; family Balaenopteridae; genus Balaenoptera; species Balaenoptera borealis. The sequence goes on along the minus strand of NC_138881.1, from coordinate 129,166,912 downwards.
AGTGAAAGTCAAAATACAATGGTCTACAGAATCTATATAATTTGGCCTGTTCTTGTTGCTCTTACTTCAGTGTCTAGCAATCTTCCTTACTCACTCCTCTGAAGCCATACTGGTCTCCTTACTATCAGTCAAATAAACCACACACTCTTTTTGCTTGGAAAACTTTTCCTCTATTCTCTTGGCTCACCTCATCACATCCTTTAATTCCTAGATCAACTATTGCCTTATCAGAGAGGCCTTCTCTGAACACTCCATCTACAAATGACAGGGGTATGCATATGTGTGTCTGTGTGTCATTTGCTGTCTCCCTTACTCGATATCACTACCTGAATCATGTGCTTCTTTGTTGTCTGTAGTCTCCCACTGAAATATAAGCTCCTTAAGGACAGGGACTTTGTGTTTTTCACTCACTGCTGTATCCCCAATGTCTAAAAGAGTAACCGGCACATAGTAGCCACTCAGTAAATATTTCCTTACGCTTAGACTAGCCTGCATGGATGAAATTGTTTACAAATAAGAACACTATTTTATTTTTTGAATAGGAGCTTATTTTTATTTTATGAATGTGAGATATTTAATGATATATTCTATAAGTAAGATGAATCTTTCTCTAAATACTATTTTATACATATTTATAGTTCTTTTCTGTTCATCATTTACTATTTCCTTAGACATTAGTGACTGTGTTTGTTGAGTCTGGTGACTCTCTTTAATGTTTTTACTTTTGACTAAATATTTGGTGATTCTTGGTTGCCTGTGTATAATTTACACATGAAGACCTAGATTGAAAAGTATTTGTGGCTGGAATTCATATCCTCTGTAAATGTGAAAATTCATGTTCCCTTGGCAGTTAATGCAGAATCTGATTGCTATATCCCTAGTTCATTGCACATGGGAGCAGGGAAAAAACAAGAAGTTGTCCCTTCATTGTGGATGGTTACCTTCTAATCAGTCTACTGATTCCATGTAGCAGGCAGACATTCCATGAGGTACTGCCCTCTTGGTCAGCCCAATCTGATAGCCTTCAATGTCAGAATTCTTCATTTAAAAGTCTTCATCCTGGTGCAAACACCAGTGACAGAGTGGGGGGAATTCATGTAACTATTCCTCAGTCCTTTAATTAAATACACCATCTGTCATCCTATGGCCCATTCCCATTCCTTCCTTGCTACCTCTGACCTAGGGCTATTTCAGGGTTCTACTGGCAAAATTACTTATTGTGATGTCTCTCTTTTGCCTGTGTGGCCATGCCACTTCTTAAACTCAATTTCTGTTAATTATCTAACTATGAAAAATGATATTTGATACAATCTACCACTGGGCAAACATATTTTCCCCATATGCATTTGATTAGCCAAGATTTCATTATTTAACTACCTTAAACATGATTTATAAATGGCAGTTGGTTTCATTGATATGGTCTGCATAACCAGGTGTTTACTATCTCCTTAAATACGACCATCAATTTGTATTTAACATACACACATTTGGTGTTTACCAGCAGCAGGGAAGCTTGAACTAGCATATCACTTGAACTATACTCAAAGGATTAGGTTGCCAAACGTAATTCTCATCCTTTCTTATTCAGTGTGTGTTCCACAGACCAATACCAGTCTTAAAACTGTTTGTTACCAATCTCATGACATAAGTATGATAAATATACAAATCATACAAGTATAAGTATACGGATCAAATATACAAACAGTAAGTGTAAGTATTTAGAAAATTTTTTAGCATATTTTGACATTGCTGCTACATCCAAGTGCATGATTTACTATTTTACAAAAGTCAATGGCAGATTGTTTTTTTTTTTTTTAAAAATGGTCCTTCACCATAGAGAGTTGAGAAGCCCTGCTCTAGAGTGTTTCAATAATGCTTTTGGTCAGGTGGCATAGCTTCCCTTCTTGTATTACCTTCTGCCTTCCTCAGGGTTGGCCTTTAAGCCAAGGGACCTGGCTGCCTTCCAGGCAGTCGTTTCCGCATAGTGTAATAGCTACAGCCAGTGAACTGAAAGTGCATCTCCTGCCACCATACTGTAAAATTATTATTAATGTAATAGGAGAATGCAGTTCTGATTTTGGCACTGATGTTTAGGTTGCTGCAATAGGGCTGATAGCTTGAAAGAGGGGACAACATTTTGGAGTATGGATTAACGAAGATAGAAATACTAGGAATACTTCCTGTTAAAATATGCTATGTTTTATCCATTTAGAGATAATTTGATAGGACAACATTTTAAATGAAAATAGAAAGATCTCTCCTTACATGGAACCCATTAACCTTTACTCAAAGAAAATTTTAAGAAATACTTTTCTAACAACTAATGCAGTATTCTTTATCAGCTAAGTACTCAATCAGAGACTGATTTACAAACTATCGTGATTCTATAATAATGAATCCTGCAGTGAGTTGAAAATTAGATTAGGCTCTAGGGTCCTTTTCAAAGCAAGATTCTGTAATTGTGTGCTGGTGTAATTTAGGCATCTAAGGAAGAAAATATAATTTTGAATCAGGAACTATTAAGCGTGAGGCCTTGTGATTCCCCTTTAATTTAGAAAAAAATTCTGTTATCCTTCAGAAATGATGTAATACTGAGGGCACTTGAGGGTTGAAAGTTTACTTGGAGATATATATGGTCCCAGATCCACAGTTTGGAGCCAGGAGGAGACATTAAAGGATTCAAAGAAGGAGTAAATAGAAATATAGGCAGAAATACTGAAATATAGTACCTGGAAACCTTGTATGTAGAATGACTCCCAGTAGCCTTCTTACATAGAACAATCCTGACTGTTCAATCATTCATCTTTCAAAAACTATTTATTCCCATGCTTCTAGTCTAGGCTAGTTGCAGATTCTGCAGGAATTCATTTACTGGGGTTGTGCAGCAGTCCATTGTAGACCAACCAGGTTAGTCCTTCCAGAACTTGAATGTACCCTAGTGAAGAAACACTAATGCAGATGTGCAGTTATTTATTAATGTTAGAGAATGTAAGACTCCAAAAACAACCAGGATAAAGCAAAGAGTGAAAAGTAACTGGTCATTATTAGAACTATCTTAAGACTTAACAAATACATAAATAAATTTGTTTTACTCCAATTTACAATTAATTGAGGGTGAGATTTTCCAATTGTTTATAAGGTCTTTGTATTGTCTTTTGTTCATTAAGATGGAGAAAAATAATAATATTAGAAAGTTATTGTGTTGCTAACAAGGCTCTCCTCTACTGAAAAATTTCTTAAAATCAAAGCAATAGGAAGAATTTAATGTCAAACTACTTTATAGTGTCTGGATCAGACAGTTTATTTCTATAAATTATTTTTGACCAAATGTCCCAAGAACAAATCAATGTAGAATATTGTTAATATTTATTTGTGTATGGGTATAAATGAAAGTAATATGAAATACTTTTTTAAGAAAAGAGAAGAATTTTGCTATGCACCAATTCATACTGCTGCAAATATCTTGGATCCAAGACTGAGAGGCAGAAATGTAAATAATGATAGCACTGCTGCTGCTGCTGCCCTAGATTGAATTACAAAACAAGCAGCACATTTAGAAATTTATGCTGGAAAAATCCTTTCAAATGTGTCTGAATACAGAACGGTTACAGTGTTTGTGCAGTCATGCAGTTTGGATTTGTGCCAAGTGTAGCTCTTATTCCTGGTCCCACCCTCTTGATGAGGAATCTGAAGGCCAGGTTACAATTCAAGGTCTCTATGGCTGGCTCAAGTTCCTACCCAGTGTTTCAGAGCCTTCAGCCCTACTAAATTTGCTAGTGAAAATAATAATAACTATTGGTGTTTACTATGTACTAAGTATTATGCAAGGTTAATTACATATTTTGTCTCAATTAAGTCTCACAACAAACCTATGAGGTAAGTACTGTTATGTTCAAATGGGGAAATTGATCCTCAATGAGGTTAAAAAAATTGCTCAAGGTCAAATTGCTTTATTTGCTCAATTACAAGACTACTTAGATATCAATATTCTTTCCTGATGTGAAGGATGGCTTTTGTTTAGAAGACAAAGCCAGGTACTGTAGAACAGTAAGATCACCCAAGCCTGAACATTTAGCTGCTGCCCTCACAGGTGACTCCCATCAACAGAAGTTTTTGTCTGTTATTATTATTACTGCTGGTTGCTTTAAGCTGCACGTCTAAAAAGTCGTCAGTGGCTCTCAGTATCTGCACCTCATAATGGTCCTTGAACCAGCCCGCAGTCTTATGAGCTCCTTAGTAGTGATGTAACTTAATTACAACAGGGGGGTCTCTGATGCACCCTTACTGACATAAACAGTTAAGTAATAAGTCAAAGACCTTTACCACTGCTTCAAGGAAAACCTTAAACACTATGGAACACTAACTACCTTACCCCTTCTAATTGACTACCTTTGATTTGAACAAAATTCAGGGAGTTAGAGTTGGTCTGAGATGAGGTGAATTTCTCCAGCTTAGTTTTCTCTAGAGCTGCTCCTGGGACTGAAGTCGCACTGGGTCTCTGTTCTCCATAAGGAATGTTTGAGTGGTGGGAAGGGACTAGGAATTGAAAGGTCTTCCTATATTCCTTAGATATGAGTTCTGACATTATCAGAAGTTTGTAAAGGAGCTTTGCACTTGGTACTTTACCATCATACTCTTCCTTGATTCCATGTTTTCCTAAAACACAATTTGAATCAGACACACATCAGAAAGGGCTCCTAAGACTCAATCCAATGACTTGGGGGAGTCTGAAAATCTAGGTATTACCTATAAAGGCTACTATGAAATAATCCACTGGTAGAGTGGCCCCAGGCCAAGCCAAAGGAGGCCATTCCTAAAAGTGGTACAGGAGGTTTCTGTGGAAGACTTTGTTTCCCTCTGGTAATGCTCTGTACAACGTGAGCAATGGTTGTGTGAGGCTGTGGCTCTGTCTCTTTGACTTTAGTGTCCTGGTCTGTGCTCATGTAGTACTTTTTTCCTCTGGTTTGTGTGTGTGTGTGTGTGTGTGTGTGTGTGTATGTGTGTGTGTGTGTGTGTGTGTGTGTGTGTGTGTGTGTGTGTCTAATTCTCTCTGTGGGGTTAGTGTTTTCTGTATAACATGACACTGAGAGAAACATTTTAAGTTGCATTTGCCAGGAAAAGTCCCTCTCCCTTGGAATCCAAAGTAAGACCAACAGCACACTTTGCAGAGATATAGATGGCAGGATTTTTGCAAGGAAACATCACTCCAGTCACCCCAGGAAGCAGGGGACATTTTGCTGCTGCTTAACCACAAACTACCTCAGGAGATCTTCTGGACAGCATTGTGTCTGTCTGCCCTTGCAAAAACACATATTGTCATAGGATGTCACCTGTTCATGCTGTTCTTGTTTCTCCAACATTCTTACTTACTCTTAGCATTTAGCCGGAATTTCTACTGTAGGATTACCATGGAACACACACACACACACACACATATACAAGCAACGAAGACCCAACGCAGCCAAAATTAATTAATTAATTAATTAATTAAATTTTAAAAAGAATCCTATGAACTTTCATGTACAACTTTTTGTTTGAAAACATGTTTTCACTTCTTTTGTGTATACTTAGGAGTGCAATTGCTGTGCTATATGGCAATTCTATGTTTAACATTTTGAGGAATTGTCAAACTGTTCTCCATAGCAGCTGAACCATTTTATGTTCTCATCAGCAATGTATAACGGTTCCAATTTCTCCATAGCCTTGCCAACACTTATTATTTTCCTTTTTTTCTAATTTATTTATTTATTTTTGGCTGCATTGGGTCTTTCATTGCTGCGCGTGGGCTTTCTCTAGTTGCAGTGAGCGGGGGCTACTCTTGGTTGTGGTGTGTGGGCTTCTCATTGCAGTGGCTTCTCTTGTTGCAGAGCACAGGCTCTAGGCGCATGGGCTTCAGTAGTTGCAGCACGTGGGCTCAGTAGTGTGGCTCACGGGCTCTAGAGCGCAGGCTCAGTAGTTGTGGCGCACGGGCTTAGTTGCTCCATGGCATGTGGGATCTTCCCGGTCCAGGGATCGAACCCGTGTCCCCTGCATTGGCAGGCGGATTCTTAACCACTGCACCACCAGGGAACTCCCAACACTTGTTATTTTCCATTAAAAAAATTCATTATGGCCATCCAAGTGGATGTGAAGTGGTATCACACTGTGGTTTTGACTTGCATGTCCTTGATAGAGAAGTGAGTGAGGATCAGAAAAAAGATATGTTTTTATTTTCCCTTCACATAAGATATATCAGGAATAGGAAGAACTGTTTCCCTCAGAACAGATCTATGAGATAGCTATGATTATTACTTGAATAAATTAGGAAACTGAGACTCAGAGAGCTAAAACAACTTACCCGAGATCACACAAATAGGTGGTGAAGTCATGTCACCCATGCAGTTTGACCTCAGTTTGTGTGTCTTAACCACAATGACACTCTGAAACTAAACTAAAAAGTCCCTAAGAGCAGACACCATATCTCCTAATCTTCACTTGCTCCACCTTTCTCACAAACTAGACAATATTGGACTTTGCACACAGCAGGAACTCTAGAAATATCTGTTAACGAATCATGGGAATATTTAAAGCCCTGCTGAAGGGCTCAGAATAATTGAAACAGAAACTGTATAAGTAGAGTAATCATAACTAGAAAGTGTTTTATTAATACTTCTTGCTGCAACTGTTCTGATCTGAGCACTTCTTATCTGTTTTCTCCCTGAAAGCTGTTTTCTTTTTCTTTTTCTCTGTGTACTGTGTACATAGGGGAGGAATTTTTAAACTCCACTTGTGGGAAGACATTCTTCTTGCTTAAAGTTCAAACTTAAAACTAATCTTGCATTTTACATAAGCATGTAAGATAAGAAAGACTTTTAAAATAAAAATATTTACAACCTCTACTTCTCACACATCCACCAAAGAGAATTTTGTCCTTGCACACTCTGTTCCTGGACTTTGTTCCAGAGATCAGGATAATGGTTAAGAGAAATGAAACATGCCAGGATTTGTTTGATTTACATTGGAAAGGGTAGACAATTACTAAAAGAAGAAAATATTAACTTGGGCTAGATATGAGTGTTTTAGGTAATTCTGAGAGAGGCAGAAAGAGATTAGAGTGTCTGCTATGCCATAATAAGTGGGAATTTGGGGAAGTAAATGGGTGACAATTATTTTTTAAAAGATAGTTTGCCGTGTGTTTTGAAAGGCAACACACAAAGGTAATTTTTTTACATTTCTTTTTGGAGTTTAGACAAACGTTTGTTTGGACATGACTCCATGCTGGGACTGCCATAGGTGGATTGATTTTATATAGGTTATATTTTGAAGATAAGATCTAATTTTATCAAGAGTATAGGAAAATGGTGGGAGTATAAATTGGTACAGCCAATCAGCGTATATAATCTGGCAGTTCTATTAAAATTGAAAATGTTAATAACCTGTGACACACCAATTCCATTTCTTCCTTGGGGAAAACACACTGGGAGACATGTACAAGAATATTTTCTACAACACTGCAAAAATTTGAAAACAGCTTGAATGTCCAACAATACAGAAATAGTTAAACAAAAAATTATATATTCAATAGAACGCCATAAAGCAGTCACAATAAATTAATTAAAGCTATATGTATCAATAAGAAAATATCTTAAAAATGTAAAATTCAGTGAAAAAAACAGGTTACAGAATCACACACACCATATAACATTTGCGTAGAAAAAAGCACACAAAATACTATATATTTACATATATTTTTATGAGTACACATATGTGTGCATAAAAAAAGAATTATGGAAGGATACATACTAAACTCACAGCATTAGTGGCTTCTAGGGTGGGGAAGAAGTGAATGCAGTCGGGGATAGTGACCAAAAGGGATTTTAGACTTATCTGTAATGCCTTAATTCTTTTTTTAAAAAATCTTTTAATTTTGAAGTAAGAAGTTGCAAAAATAGTCTATAAAATCCTGTGAACCCTTCCTCCAGCTTTTTTCAATGATGACGTCTTATATAGTGTAGTACAATTATCAGAACCAGGAATTTGACATTGGTACATTACTGTTAAGTAGACCACAGACTTTATTGTCTTCACCATTTTTAAGTTTGTATCTGTGTGTGAGTGTGTGTGTGTTGGTTCTATGTAATTTTTTCCCATGTATAATTTTGTGTAATCCTCACCACAATCAAGATACAGAGCTGTTCCAGCACCATAAAGGAACTCCCTTGTGCTACCTCTGTGTATTCTTATTCACCTCCTATGACACACCACCTTCTTCCCTGTCTCCTGGCAACCACTAATCTGTTCTTCATTTCTATAGTTTTGTCATTTTGAGAATGTTATATAAATGGAACCATACAGTATGTAACTTTTGGAGATTGGCTTTTTTCATTAAGCATAATAACCCTGAAGTCCATCAAGCTAGTTGTATGTATCAATAGTCCATTCCTTTTCATTGCTGAGTAGTATTCTATGGTATGGATGTAAAATAGTTTGGTCAACCATTCACCTGTTGAACAGCATTTGAATTGTTGCCAGTATTTTTCTATTATTAATAAAGTTGCTATTAACATTCTTACAAAGGTTTTTATATGAACACAAGTCTTCATTTCTCTGGATTAATGTCCAGGAAGGTAAATGCTTGGTTTTATGGTAATTGCACGCTTAGTTTTATAAGAAACTGCAACAATGTTTTCCAAACTGGCTTTACTATTTGGCATTCCCACCAGGAATGTATTAAACATCCAGTTTCTGTGTATCCTCAACAGCATCTAGTATTATCACTATTTTTCATCTGAACTTTTCTAATAGGTCTGTGATGATATCACATTGTGGTTTGTTTTTTTTTTTTTTGAGATTCAGGGAAAACTTTATTTTTTTTAATGTTTAAATTTATTCTTTTTTTTTTTACATCTTTATTGGAGTATAATGTTGTGTTAGTTTCTGCTGTATGTAAATTGATACAGTCACGTTGTGGTTTTAATTTGCATTGCCTTAATGGCTAATGATGTTGAACCTCTTTTCATGTACTTATTTACCATCTGTATATTACTCATCCTCTTTGGTGAAATGTCTGTTCATGTCTTTTGCCCATTTTCTATTTGGATTTTTTAGTTATTTTTATTGTTGAGTTTTGAGCCCCCTTTATATATTATACATACAAGTCCTTTATCAGACATGTGGTTTGCAAATATATTCTCTCAACCTGTACCTTGCTTTTTAATCCTCTTAACATTATTTTCACAGTGCAAAAGTTTGCATTTTTGATGAGGTCCAATTTATTTTATGGATTTCACTTTTTGTGTCATGTCTACAAATACTTTGTCTATCTCTAGGTCTCAAAAATTTTATCCTATGTTAACTTCTAAAATTTTTTACAGTTTTACACTTTACACTTTACATTTAAGTCTATGCTCTATTTTGAATTAATTTTTGCATAAGCTGTGAGGTTTAGATACTAATTCTTTTTTTAGGTGAATGGATTCATGTATTACTTGGATAATTCAAATTTAATTAAAAATAGAAATTAGAGGTGGCAATAATATAAGGTTAAACACACTCTTATATTTCACTATTCCAATTCATTCTCCACTTTAAAGGTCGAGAATTTTTCTAAAATACAATTCATATCATGTTGCTCACCTGCTTAAACGTCTTCAATGGCTCCTAACTTATCTTAGAATAAATTCCAAACTCCTTAATATGAGCAAAAGGCTTCACATTTTGCCACTTTGCCCTCTACCCCCACCCCCAGTCGCATTGCACAATCCAGCTACAGTGAACTTCTTTAAGTTCCTATTACCTCCAGTTCTTCAAATATGTTTGGAACATTTGGTGGATTTAGAGAATCACAGCTCAGTGGGGGCAGAAACTGTACTGAAGCCAGTATGGGCTAGAAAGACTTAAAGGGTAATTGGCTAGTTGTTGGCCCCTGAGCATGGATTAGCTGGAGAGATTAAAAAATTCTGGAAGTCCAGCCTTAGGGGAGCCCCAACACTTGCATGAGTTTTACCTCTTAGAGCCCTACCATGTTCTCAGAGAAAAATACTCTCATGTTTCCAGCAGGATGAGGGGAAAAGTAACTATTTTGAAATACACCCGGAGTGTTCTATTCTCCTTAACAAAGCCCAACCCTCAAGAGAAACTACCAGAGCCTAACTAATATGAGTTTTACCAGAGCCTAAATAATTTGGGGGAAGGGAAATATCCAACTCCAGACTCCTCTATTCTTCCAGGTTGGGGAAGAGAAACACCTAATTCCAGCCTATAGCACTTGTGAAGGTCACAGCCCAGAAGCACAAACTCACTAAAAGACTGAGAAATAATCATAGGACTACAGAACCCTTCCCCTCATTCCTACCTTTTCACCACACCAATCTGGCTCCTCTATAATAACAGGGGATGGCAGCTGAGAAGCCTTATAGTTAAGGCTCAGACCCTCTTTAAAAAGAAATCTCTAGGAAAACTCAAAACAAGAAAAAAGACAAAAACAAGGACACTAGGGGAAACTTTAGCCTCTGATGCCTACAGCTACATCAAACAGTAAACACAGCCTGACTCCTTGACAGATAAGACTAAAATCTCACATCAAAGGCCTATTTACTTTAGTTCCTTTTATCTACTATATCACGTTCATCTTTCAACAATTACTAAGAGTGCTAAAAGGCAAAAAAACACAGTCTGAAGAGACAGGGCAAGCATCAGAACCAGACTCAGGTATGGCAGAGATTTTGGAATGAGAAGGCCAGGAATTTAAAATAACCGTGATTAATATGCTGAAAGCTCTAATGAAAAAAAGTAGACAACATGCAAGAACAGATGGGTAATATAAGCAGAGATGTGGAAATTCTAAGAAACAATCAAAAGGAAATGCTAGAAATTAAAAAAAACTATTACATAAATAGAGACTGTCTTTCATGGACTCATCAGTAGACTGAACACAGCTGAGAAAAGAAATCAGTGAGCTTAAAGTTATGGCAATAGAAACTTCCCAAACTAAAAAGCAAAGAGAAAAATGACTGAAAAGAAAGCAGAATACAAGAACTGTGGGACAACTACAAAAAAGTGTAACATACATGTAACAGACATACCAGAAGAAGAAGAAAGAGAGAAAGGAATACAATAAATATTTGAAGTAATAAAGGCTAAGAATATTCCAAAATTATTAACAGACATCAGACCACAGACCCAGGAAGTGCAGTAAACAGCAAGCAGGATAAATGCCAAAAAAATATACACCTGAGCATATCATAGTCCAACTGCAAAAAATCAAAGGCAAAGAGAAAATCTTGAAAGAAGCAAGAGGAAAACACACCTTACTTTTAGAAGAATAAGGATAAAAATTACAGATTTCTTGTCAGACACCATGGAAGCAAGAAGAGAGCGGAGTGAAATTTTAAAGTGTCGAGAGAAAAACCCTACCAACTTAGAATTCTATATCAAGTGAAATTCTCCTTTAAAGGTGAAAGAGAAATAATTTTTCACACAAACAAAAAAACAAAAATTGAGGGAATGTGTCACTGGTAGACCTGCTTTGCAAAAAATGTTAAAAGAAGTTCTTCAGGGAGAAGGGAAAAGATATAGGTCAGAAACTTGGAGCTTTATAAAGAAAGGAAGATTGTTCAAGAATGCATAAATGAAAGTAAAATAAAATCTTTCATATTATTCTTAAATGACCTAACAGAAAAGTTTATTCAAAATAATAATATCAACAATATACTGGATGATTATAGCTTATGAATAAGTGAAATGTATGACAGCAATGGTATAAGGCATGCAAGAGAGAAATTATAACTATTTTGTCATTATAAGGTACTCACACTACCAGTGAAGCAGTATAGTGTTATATGAAAGTGGATTTAGATTAGTTGTGAATGTATATTGAAAACTCTAGGGTAACCATGTACAATTTTTTTTAAAAAGTGTAATTAATATGCTAGGAGGGGAGAGAAAATGGAATCGTAAAATGCACAATTAAAACCAAAGAAGGTAAAACAAGGGCGGAAAACAAAAAAAGAAACAAAGAAAAAGGACAATGATTAGAGAACAGTTACAAATAAGGTAGATATTAATCCACTATATCAATACTGACTTTAAATGTAAATGGTCCAAATACTCCAATTAAAAGGCAGAGACTATCAGAGTGAATAAAAACCAAGACCCAACAATATGTTGTCTACAAGAAATCCACTTTAAATATAAAGACACAGATATATTAAAAGTAAAGGGATGAAGAATGATATACCATGCTAAAACCAATCAAAAGAAAAGTACCTATATGAATTTCAGACAAAGCAGATTTCAGAGAAAGAAAAAGTTTCAGGAATAAAGAGGAGCATTACATAATGGGGTCAATGCTCTAAGACACAACAATCCTTAATATATATGTGCCTAAAAACAGAACATCAAAATACACGAGGCAAAAACTGATAGAACTGCAAGGAGAAATAGACAAATTCATTATTATAGTTGGAGACATCAACACTCCTCTCTCAGAAATTAACAGATCCAGAAGGCAGAAAATCAGTAAGGAAATAATTGAACTTATAGCACCATTAATTAACTGGATCTAGTTGACATTTATAGAATGCTTCATCCAGCAACAGCAATACACATTCTCAGTCTCATATGGAATATTCACCACGACTGACCACATTTGGGGCCATAAAACACACCTTAACAAATTCAAAAGAATTAAAAAAACATAGAGTGTATGCTTTTAAACCACAATGGAATTAAACAGAAAGATAACTGGAAAACCTCAAAGTATTTGGAGATTAAGCAACATACTTTTAAATAACACATGGGTATAAGATGAAGTCTCAAAAGAAATTTTAAAAATATTTTGAACTAAATGAAAATGAAAATACAACTTATCAAAATATGTGGGATACAGCAAAAGTAGTGCTTAGAGGGAAATTTACAACATTGAATGCATATACTAGAAGAGAAGATGTAAAATCAATAATCTAAGCTTCTAACTTAGGAAAGTAAAAAAAGAAGAGCAAATTTAATGCAAATAATGCAGAAGAAATGAAATAATAAAAATAGGGCAGAAATCAATGACATAGAAAACAGGACACTAATAGAGAAAATCAATGAAACCAAAGCTGGTTCTTTGAAAAAATCAATAAACTAGATAAAACTCTAGCCAGGCTAACCAAGAATAAAGAGAGAAAACAGCAATTACTAATATCAGAAGTGAAAGACGGGCCATCACAATTGATCCCATGGACATTAAAAGGATAATAAAGTAATATTATGAACAACATTAGCCCACAAATTTGATAACTTAAATGAAATAGACCAATTCCTTGAAAGACACAATCTACCAAAACACACAAGGAGAAATAGCTCATCTGAATAGGTTTATATCTAATTAAAGAAATTGAATCAACAGTTAATAACCTTCCAAAACAGAAAGCACCAGTCTCAGATGATTTCACTGGTGAATTCTACCAAACATTTAAAGAAATGATACCATTTTCCTACAATCTCTTCCAAAAAATTGAATAGAGATAACACTTCCTAATTCATTCTATAAGGCTAGTATTAACACTAAAACCAGACAAAGACCTTTTCCTTCCTAGGAAGGAAAATTATAAACTAATATAGATGTAAAAACATAGATGTAAAAATCCTCCCAAAATATTAGTAAAAATCCTCCCAAAATATTAGCAAATTCAATCCAAGACTGTATAGAAAGAATTATACACCACAATCAAGTGAAATTTATTCCATGTATGGAAGACTGGTTTGACATTCAAAAATCAATGATATTCATCATCAATAGGCTAAAGAAGAAAAATCATATGATTATATCAGTAAATTCAGAAAAAGCATTTGACAAAGTCCAGCACCCATTCATGATAAGAACTTTCAGCAAACTAGGAATAAAGGGGAATTTTCTCAACTTTATAAAGAACATCTTCAAAATCCTACAGCTCACATCACACTTAATGATGAGGAACTACATGCTTTACTCCCAAGATAGGGAACAAGATAAAGATGTTCCCTCTCATTACTCCTATTCAACATTGTAGTGGAAGTCATAGCTAATACAATAAGACAAGAAAGGGAGATAAAAGGTATACATATTGGGAAGAAATAAAACTGCCTTTGTTTGTACATGATGATGTGCCTTCCTATGTAGAAAAATTGATCCCCCCCCAAAAAAAAACCCACCTCCTGAAACTAATAAGTGATTATACCAAGGCTTCAGGATACAAGGTTCATAATATACAAAAGTCAACTGCTTTCTTATATGCCAGAAATGAACAATTGGAATTTGAAATTTAAAACACTACATCATCTACATTAGCATAAAAACAGAAATACTTAGGCATAAACCTTACACAATATGTACAATATCTATATAAGGACACAGAAAGACAAATACTGTATGATCTCACTTATATGTGGAATCGAAAAAAGTCAAATTCTTAGAAGCAGGGAGTAGAATGGTTGTTGCCACAGGCTGGGGGTGGGAGAAATGGGTAGATGTTGGTCAAAAGATACAAAGTTTCAGTTATGCAGGATGAATAAGTTCTAGACATCTAATGTACATTATTGTGGCTATAGTTAATAATACTGTATTGTATACTTGAAATTTGCTAAAAGAGTAGATCTTAAGTGTTCTTATCACATACACAAAAGAGGTAACTATATGAGGTGATGAATATGATAATTGGCTTGATTATGGTAATCATTTCACAATGTATACATATATCAAAACCTCACATTGTATGTCTTAAACACATATAATTTTTATTTGTCAATTATACTTCAATAAAGCTGGGGGAAAAAGAAAAATACAAAATTCTGATGAAAGAAATTAAAAAGATCTAAATAAATGAAGAGATAGTCCACATTTATGGATAAGAAGACAATATTAGTAAGATGTCAATTCTTCCCACGTTGATTTATAGCTTCACTACAACCCTAGTCAAAAATCCCAGCAAGTTATTTTGTGGATTCTGACAAACTGATTCTAAAGTTTACACAGAACTTACACCTTTCACAAAAATTAACCCCAAATGGATCATAGCCCTAAATAAAAATGCAAAACTATATAACTTCTAGATGATAACATAGGAGAAAATCTTGGTGACCTTGGGGTTGATGATAACTTTTTAGATACAACACCAAAAGCATGATCCATGAAAGAAAAAAAATGGTCAGACATCATTAAAATTAAAAACTTCTGCTCTGTGAAAGATACTGTTAAGAGAATAAAAAGACAAGCCACAGACTGGGAGAAAATATTTGCAAAACACATCATATGTTATAAAGGACTTGTATTCAAAATATATAAAGAAATCTTAAAACTCAACAATAAAGAAAAACTCAATTACAAAATAAGCAAAGGATCTGAACAGACCCCTTACCAAAGAAAATATACAGATGGCAAATAAGCATATGAAAAGATGCTCAACATGATATGTCATTAGGGAATTGCAAATTAAAATGTCAATGAGATATCATTACATGCCTATTAGAATGACTGAAATCCAAAATTCTGACAATTCCAAAAGCAACAGGAACTCTCATTCATTGCTGCTGGGAATGCAAAATGGTACCACTACTTTGAGAGACAGTTTGGTGATTTCTTACAAAACTAAACATACTCTCACCATATGATCCAGCAGTTGCATCCTTGATATTTACCCAAATGAGTTGAAAACTTATATCCACATAAAAACCTTCACAAGAATGTTTATAGCAGCTTTATTCATAATTGCCAAAAATTGGAAGTAAACAAGATGTCTTTCAATAGGGGAATGGATAAATAAACCGTGGTACATCCAGACAATGGAGCAATGAAAGAAGTCAGTCTGAAAAAAGCTTCATACTGTATGATTTCAGCTATAAGACATTCTTGAAAAGGCGAAACTATGGCAATAGTAAAAAGATCAGTGGTTGCCAGGGGTTCAGGGGAGAGCAGAGGGATGAATTGGGGATCACAGGGGCTTTCTTTAGGGCAGTGAAACTATTCTGTATGATACTGTAATGGTGGATACATGATATTACGCATTTGTCAAAATCCATAGAAGTATATAGCACAAAGAGTGAACATTAATGTAAACTATGGACTTTATTAATAATAATGTATCAGAATTTGTTCATCAATTATAACAAATGTACCACACTAATACAAAATATTAATAATAGGAGAAACTGTGTGTGTGTGTGTATTTGTGTGAAGCGGAAAATAAGAACCTTCTGTACTTTCTGTGCAGTTTCTCTGTAAATCTAAAACTGCTCTAAAAACTAAAGTCTAATAAAATATTTAAAAATTAAACTAAATTCATAAAATACTGCAAAAGCCCTATTTAGACCTAAAGTCAAAATGTAAAAGTCAACTCAAAAGGCTTTAAAAAGAACACAGTAAAGCAAAAAGAATAAAATATAAATATAAAAAGTAAAATAAATTACAAAACAGAAAAAGAGTTGTTTTATAAATAATTCCAAGAAGGTGTTCTTAGAAAAAAGGCAATTAAATAGACAAACCTCAGGCAAATGTAATCAATAAAAAACAATTATTGATTGGAAGGGAGGACAATATAGTAGTTGCAGAGGGGAAATTACAATATATAAAGTATGAACTTTTGAAAATCTCAAAGGGACAATATTTTGTAAAAATATAAATTACCTAAATTAAGTAAAGAAATATAAAAAGTGTAAAGACCAATAACCAAGAAAGGAAAAGGGGGCTCTGAGCCCTACAAACTATGGATTCGTTTTAGAAAATGTCAAAGGAGCAGTTAATTCAAAGTCTATGAAGAATATCCCAGAACACAGGAAAATATTGAAAGATATATCATTCATTTTATGAAGCTAGCAAAACCCTGACATGAAACATTAAGAAATATACCACAAATAAAGCTACTGTAGATCAATTTTACTTATGAATCTATGTGTTAAAATTATAAAAAAATAAAATACCAGCAAGTTAAATTGAACAGTATATTAAAAATAATAATATACTATAATCAAATAGATTTTATCAAAGGGGTGCAAGTACAGTTATGTTAGAAATATACTAACATGTAAAATGAGGGAAAAAACCCCATAAAATTTGAATATAATAAGCACCATTAAAAACCTGACTAAGCAAATAACTTACTCAAAATTGGAAACAGGAATGGTAGGAGGGTGACTTGAGCACACAATCTGACTCCTCTTACCCTACCCCCCACTATTCATTCATTAACATGATCAATGGAACACTAAAGCTAGAAACTGGGAGGAAGTGACATTCATGTACCAGAAAATTTTTTAGTTTGTCAGATAAACTTAAGGTAAAACTAATATACTTGTGAGGTCTCATGTATAAAAGAACAGTTTCCTTTATAACTCTACCGATATAACAAAGTCTATATGGAAGAGCTTACTTTCAACTTCCTCTACTATATTGTCCTCCCTTCCAATCAATAATTGTTTTTTATTGATTACATTTGCCTGAGGTTTGTCTATTTAATTGCCTTTTTTCTAAGAACACCTTCTTGGAATTATTTATAAAACAACTCTTTTTCTGTTTTGTAATTTATTTTACTTTTTATATTTATATTTTATTCTTTTTGCTTTATTGTGTTCTTTTTAAAGTCTTTTGAGTTGACTTTTACATTTTGACTTTATGTCTAAATAGGGCTTTTGCAGTATTTTATGAAACTGAAGCATGGGAGCACTTCTTCCTTTACCTCCCAATGAGAGCTTGGCTCCTAGCTATCACCTAACAATCACAGCAAACACTGGAAAGAAATTTTAAAGCACAGATCTCTGTGACTTCCATCAACTCTAACTCCACTTGACCATCTTCCAACCATTTCATCTTACTCCAGGCTTCTGGATCTCTGAACTGACAATGTAAAATTCCTGTAACTCTAAAGATGTCCTCTGTTCCTCATTTGTGTTTAAAAGATTCTAAAGGGCTACCTTTAACATATGAATAAACCTGTCTTATATCCCAATTCTATGCAAGAATAAGCCTACCTTAGTAAGGCTGAGAAAACAGAAATATAGGGACATATGAAAAGTTTTGACAGTTGAAAAGAAGGGGATCTTGTAAATAAACATATTTCTATGAAATAGATCACTGCAAAAAATAAAATAGAACATTTTAGAACAGGTTTTAAATAATACTATCAATGATATTCAAGAAAACATTACACCTATGGAACTAAATTAGAGAAGCCTGTTAATAGAGTGATCAGGAGAGAGGATGTAATAGGAATGGACCAAAATGAAAACATTATGAAAGAAATATTAGAAGCCATTCCCGACTTGAATGAAACAAGACTTGCTGAAAATCTAAGGCACTCATTGATAACCAGGAGGAAAAAAACTACCCTAAGGGTAAAAAACATACCTGCTATTAGAAGAGGATCAAGGTAGAAAACTTCCTAGGTAATCTGCTTTAAGATAGTCAGAGACACTCCCTCTTGTGAGAGCACCGGAATCACAGTTAACTGCTGAAAAATCATCGAAAGGAAGACCCTGGAACTCACCAAAAAAGATACCCTACGTCCAAAGACAAAGGAGAAGCCACAGTGAGATGGTAGGAGGGGCGCAATCACAATAAAATCAAATCCCATAATTGCTGGGTGGGTGACTCACAAAGTGGAGAAAACTTATACCACGGAAGTCCACCCACTGGAGTGAAGTTTCTGAGCCCAACGTCAGGCTTCCCAACCTGGGGGTCCAGCAATGGGAGGAGGAATTCCGAGAGAATCAGACTTTGAAGGCTAGCAGGATTTGATTGCAGGACTTCAACAGGACTGGGGGAAACAGAGACTCCACTCTTGGAGGGCACACACAAAGCAGTGTGTGCATCAGGACCCAGAGGAAGGAGCAGTGACCCCATAGGAGATGGAACCAGACCTACCTGCTAATGTTGGAGGGTCTCCTGCAGAGGCAAGGGGCGGCTGTGTCTCACGGTGAGGACAAGGACACTGGCAGCAGAAGTTCTGGGAAGTACTCCTTGGCATGAGCCCTCCCAGAGTCCACCATTAGCCCCACCAAAGAGCCCAGATAGGCTCCAGTGTTGGGTCACCTCAGGCCAAACAACCAACAGGGAGGGAACCCAGCCCCACCCATCAGCAGACAAGCAGATTAAAGTTGTACTGAGCTCTGCCCACCACAGCAACACCCAGCTCTATCCACCAGAAGTCCCTCCCATCAGGAAACTTGCACAAGCCTCTTAGATAGCCTCATCCACTAGAGGGCAGACAGCAGAAGCAAGAAGAACTACAATCCTGCAGCCTGTGGAACGAAAACCACATTCACAGAAAGAGAGACAAGATGAAAAGGCAGAGGGCTATGTATCAGATGAAGGAACAAGATAAAACCGCAGAAAAACAACTAAATGAAGGGGAGATAGGCAACCTTCCAGGAAAAGAGTTCAGAATAATGATAGTGAAGACGATCCAGGGCCTCGGAAAAACAATGGAGGCACAGACCGAGAAGATGCAAGAAATGTTTAACAAAAACCTAGAAGAATTAAAGAACAAACAAACAGAGATAAACAACACAATAACTGAAATGAAAAATACACTAGAAGGAATCAATAGCAGAATAACTGAGGCAGAAGAACGGATGAGTGACCTGGAAGACAGAATGGTGGAATTCACTGCTGCAGAACAGTATAAAGAAAAAAGAATGAAAAGAAATGGAAACAGCTTAAGAGACCTCTGGGACAACATTAAACGCAACAACATTCACATTATAGGGGTCCCAGAAGGATAAGAGAGAGAGAAAGGACCCAAGAAAATATTTGAAGAGATTATAGTCAAAAACTTCCCTAACATGGGAAAGGAAATAGCCACCCAAGTCCAGGAAGCACAGCGAGTCCCATACAGGATAAACCCAAGGAGAAACAAGCCAAGACACATAGTAATCAAATTGGCAAAATTAAAGACAAAGAAAAATTATTGAAAGCAGCAAGGGAAAAATGACAAATAACATACAAGGGAAAGCCCATAAGGTTAACAGCTGATTTCTCACCAGAAACTCTACAAGCCAGAAGGGAATGGCATGACATATTTAAAGTGATGAAAAGGAAGAAGCTACAACCAAGATTACTCTACCCAGCAAGGATCTCATTCAGATTTGATGGAGAAATCAAAAGCTTTACAGACAAGCAAAAGCTAAGAGAATTCAGCACCACCAAACCAGCTCTACAACAAATGCTAAAGGAACTTCTCTAAGTGGGAAACACAAGAGAAGAAAAGGACCTACAAAAACAAACCCAAAACAATTAAGAAAATGGTCATAGGAACATACATATCGATAATTACCTTAAACGTGAATGGATTAAATGCTCCAACCAAAAGACACAGGCTTGCTGAATGGATACAAACACAAGACCCATACATATGCTGTCTACTAGAGACCCACTTCAGACCTAGGGACACATACAGACTGAAAGTGAGGGGATGGAAAAAGATATTCCATGCAAATGGAAATCAAAAGAAAGCTGGAGTAGCAATACTCATATCAGATAAAATAGACTTTAAAATAAAGAATGTTACAAGAGACAAGAAAGGACACTACATAATGATCAAGGGATCAATCCAAGAAGAAGATATAACAATTATAAATATATATGCGCCCAACATAGGAGCACCTCAATACATAAGGCAACTGCTAACAGCTATAAAAGAGGAAATCGACAGTAACACAATAATAGTGGGGGACTTTAACACCTCACTTACACCAATGGACAGGTCTTCCAAACAGAAAATTAATAAGGAAACACAAGCTTTAAGTGACACAATAGAACAGATAGATTTAATTGATATTTATAGGACATTCCATCCAAAAAAAGCAGATTACACTTTCTTCTCAAGTGCGCATGGAACATTCTCCAGGATAGATCACATCTTGGGTCATAAATCAAGCCTCAGTAAATTTAAGAAAATTGAAATCATATCAAGCATCTTTTCTGACCACAACACTATGAGATTAGAAATCAATTACAGGGAAAAAGACGTAAAAAGCACAAACACATGCAGGCTAAGCAATATGTTACTAAATAACCAAGAGATCACTGAAGAAATCAAAGAAGAAATCAAAAAATACCTAGAGACAAGTGACAATGAAAATACGACGATCCAAAACCTATGGGATGCAGCAAAAGCAGTTCTAAGAGGGAAGTTTATAGCTATACAAGCCTACCTCAAGAAACAAGAAAAATCTCAAATAAACAATCTAACGTTACACCTAAAGGAACTAGAGAAAGAAGAACAAACAAAACCCAAAGTTAGCAGAAGGAAAGAAATCATAAAGATCAGAGCAGAAATAAATGAAATAGAAACAAAGAAAACAATAGCAAAGATCAATAAAACTAAAAGCTGGTTCTTTGAGAAGATAAACAAAATTGATAAACCATTAGCCAGACTCATCAAGAAAAAGAGGGAGAGGACTCAAATCAACAAAATTAGAAATGAAAAAGGAGAAGTTACAACAGACACCGCAGAAATACGAAGCATCCTAAGAGACTACTACAAGCAACTCTATGCCAATAAAATGGACAACCTGGAAGAAATGGACAAATTCGTAAAAAGGTATAACTTTCCAAAACTGAGCCAGGAAGAAATAGAAAATATGAACAGACCAATCAGAAGTAATGAAATTGAAACTGTGATTTAAAATCTTCCAACAAACAAAAGTCCAGGACCATGTGGCTTCACAGGTGAATTCCATCAAATATTTAGAGAAGAGCTAACACCCATCCTTCTCAAGCTCTTCCAAAAAATTGTAGAGGAAGGAACACTCCCAAACTCATTCTATGAGGCCACCATCATCCTGATACCAAAACCAGACAAAGATACTACAAAAAAAGAAAATTACAGACCAATATCACCGATGAATATAGATGCAAAAATACTCAACAAAATACTAGCCAACAGACTCCAACAACACATTAAAAGGATCATACACCGTGATCAAGTGGGATTTATCCCAGGGTTGCAAGAATTCTTCAATATAAGCAAATCAATCAATGTGATACACCATATTAACAAATTGAAGAATAAAAATCATATGATCATCTCAATAGATGCAGAAAAAGCTTTTGACAAAATTCAACACCCATTTATGATAAAAACTCTCCAGAAAGTGGTTATAGAGGGAACCTATCTCAACATAATAAAGGCCATATATGACAAACCCACAGCAAACATCATTCTCAATGGTGAAAAACTGAAAGTATTTCCTCTAAGATCAGGAACAAGACAAGGATGTCCACTCAAGCCACTATTATTCAACAGTTTTGGAAGTCTTAGCCCTGGTAATCAGAGGAGAAAAAGAAATAAAAGGAATACAAATTGGAAAACAAGAAATAAAACTGTCACTGTTTGCAGATGACGTGATACTATACATAGAGAATCCTAATAGATGCCACCAGAAAACTATTAGAGCTAATCAATGAATTTGGTAAAGTTGCAGGATACAAATTAATGCACAGAAATCTCTTGCATTCCTATACACTAATGATGAAAAATCTGAAAGAGAAATTAAGGAAACACTCCCATTTACCACTGCAACAAAAAGAATAAAATACCTAGGAATAAACCTACCTAGGGAGACGAAAGACCTGTATGCAGAAAACTATAAGACACTGATGAAAGAAATTAAAGATGATACAAACAGATGGAGAGATATAGAATGTTCTTGGATTGGAAGAATCAATATTGTGAAAATGACTATACTACCCAAAGCAATCTACAGATTCAATGCAATCCCTATCAAATTACCAATGACATTTTTTACAGAACTAGAAGAAAAAATCTTAAAATTTGTATGGAGACACAAAATACCCCGAATAGCCAAAGCAGTCTTGAGGGAAAAAAACGGAGCTGGAGGAATCAGACTCCCTGACCTCAGACTATACTACAAAGCTACAATAATCAAGATAATATGGTACTGGCACAAAAACAGAAATATAGATCAACGGAACCGAATAGAAAGCCCAGAGATAAACCCACGCACCTATGGTCAACTAATCTATGACAAAGGAGGCAAGGATATACAATGGAGAAAAGACAGTCTCTTCAATAAGTGGTGCTGGGAAAACTGGACAGCTACATGTAAAAGAATGAAAGTAGAACACTCCCTAACACCATACACAAAAATAAACTCAAAATGGATTAGAGACTTAAATGTAAGGCCAGACACTATAAAACTCTTAGAGGAAAACATAGGAAGAACACTCTTTGACATAAATCACAGCAAGATCTTTTTTGATCCACCTCTTAGAATAATGGAAATAAAAACAAAAATAAACAAATGGGAACTAATGAAACTTAAAAGCTTTTCCAAAGCAAAGGAAACTACAAACAAGACAAAAAGACAATCCTCAGAATGGGAGAAAATATTTGCAAATGAATCAACAGACAAAGGATTAATCTCCAAAATATATAAACAGCTCATGCAGCTCAATATTAAAAAAACAAACAACCCAATCCAAAAATGGGCAGAAGACCTAAATAGACATTTGTCCAAAGAAGACATAGAGATGGCCAGGAAGCACATGAAAAGCTGCTCAACATCACTAATTATTAGAGAAATGCAAATCAAAACTACAATGAGGTATCACCTCACACCAGTTAGAATGGGCATCATCAGAAAATCTACAAACAAAAGCTGGAGAGGGTGTGGAGAAAGGGGAACCCTCTTGCACTTTTGGTGGGAATGTAAATTGATACAGCCACTGCGGAGAACAGTACGGAGGTTCCTCAAAAAAATAAAAATAAAATTACCCTCTGACCCACCAATCCCATTACTGGGCATATACCCAGAGAAAACCGTAATTCAAAAAGACACATGCACCCCAATGTTCATTCCAGCACTATTTACAATAGCCAGGACATGGAAGCAACCTAAATGTCCATCGACAGACGAATGGATAATGAAGTTGTGGTACATATATACAATGGAATACTACTCAGCCATAAAAAGGAACAAAATTGGGTCATTTGTAGAGATGTGAATGGATCTAGAGACTGTCATACAGAGTAAAGTAAGTCAGAAAGAGAAAAACAAATATCGTATATTAACGCATATATGTGGAACCTAGAAAAATGGTACAGATGAACCGGTTTGCAGGGCAGAAATTGAGACACAGATGTAGAGAACAAACGTATGGACACCAAGGGGGGAAAGTGGCAGGGGGGTGGTGGTGTGATGAATTGGGAGATTGGGATTGACATATGTACACTCATATGCTCAAAATGGATAACTAATAAGAACCTGCTGTATAAAAAAATTAATAAAATAAAATTCAAAAATTAAAAAAAAAGATAGTGACAAAGGCAGAAAAAGGAAGTTTGAAAGCCTCACCAAACTAGATTAAAAGAAGATAGTGGAGACTTCAGATAATCAAAATAATTTCAGGTTTTTTTCAAATGTAAAAAGGAAGCCTGGCTGAAAGAGTGTAAAAACAAGAGAAAATCTAAGAGGAAGATACATTCCTGTGCTTAATGATTATATGTGATCACATTAAGGTTACCAAATATTAATAACACATCCCACAGAGTTCATTGTGCATAATTTTTCAGAATGATACTGACTCATTGAAGGAACCAAATTCCAAATATAATGCATAAGAGTTCCATCCCTGTGTCTCCATCTATGGGAAAACATTCAGGGCAACTAAGTCAGGGACTAGGGGAGATGCACAGGTGGTTGGTCTGCAAAGAGTTAGCTACTGCATTCGTGGATAAAAAGTGACCTTGAACACTCACTTAATGTCAAGCACTTTAAGCTAAGGGAATGTAACTTTCAACAGTGTAGCAGTTTTCTTTACAAAGAAATAAATGGAAATACGTTTCATGTTCCTGGGTCAGAGGACTAAATATTCCTAAGATGGCAATACTCCCCAAATTGATTTACAGATTTAATAAAATCCCCATCAAAACCCCAGCTGTACTTTTTTTCAGAAATTGATGAGCAATTCCTAAAATTCATATGGAAATGCAATAGCACAGAATAGCCAAAACAATTTTGAAAAGGAAAAACAAAGTAGGAGTATCCAATCTTTCTGATTTCAAAACTTACTACAAAACTATAGTAATCAGGACAGTGTAGTGTTGGCATAAGGACAGACATATAGATCAATGGAATAGAATTGAGTGCCTAGAAATAAACTCTTACCTTTATGGTCAATTGGCTTTCTACAAAAGTGTCAAGACAATTTAATTGGGGGCGGGGGGGAAGAATAGTCTTTTCAACAAATGGTGCTGAGATAAGATGTCCACATGCAAATTAATGAATTTGTACCCCTACTTCACACCATACAAGAAAATCAATTCAAAATAGATAATAGACCTTGGTGTAAGAGCTCAGGCTATAAAAATCTTAGAAGAAAATATAGGCGTAACCTTTACTATCTTGGATCTGGCAATGGTTTCTTAGATGCATGACCAAAAACACGTGACAAAAGAAAAAATAGATAATTTGGAGTTAACGAAAATTAAAAACTTTTGTGCTGTCAATGATACCATCAAGTAAGTGAAAAGACAACCCTAAGAATGAGAGAAAATTTTTGAAAATCCTGTACCTGACAAGGGACTTTTATCTAGAATATAAAAAGAACTTTTACAACTGAATAATATAAAGACAAACATCCCAATTGAAAAATGGGAAAGGGATCTGAATAGATATTTCTCCAAAAGAATACAAGTGGATAATAAGCACACTAAAAGATGTTCGACATCATTATTCCTTAGGGAAATACAAAACAAAAGTACAGTTAGATACCATTTCATACCAACTAGGATGGCTATAATAAATACAGAAATACAGGCATTAATGAGAGTTGTCAAGGATATGGAGAAATTTCAACCCTTATACATTGCTGGTGGGATTGTAAAATGATGAAGCTCCTTTGGAAAACAGTTTAACTCTATATTAAACATAGAGTTAACATATTAACCAACAATTCTACTTCTAGGTATATGCTAAAGAGAAATAAAAACATATGTCTACACAAAAACTTGTACAAGAATGGCCATAGCAGAATTTTTCATAGTAGCCAAAAAGTGGAATCAACACAAAAGTATATTAGCCAATACATAAATAAATAAAACATTGTGTATGCATACAATAGAATATTAGTTTGCAATAAAAGGTGAAGTACTGATACATGCAACATCATTGATGAACCCTGAAAACATTAGGCTGAGCTAAATAATCCATCCTCAAAAGAACACATATTGTATAATTCCATTTATATGAAATAGCCTAAATAAGCAAATCTATAGACAGAGATTAGATTAGTAGTTGTCTAGGACTAGGACACAATGATGGAAAGGAAGGGGGGTGACTTCTAATGGGTACTGGGTTTCCTTTTAGGGTGTTGAAAATGTTTTATTTATTTTTCCTTTTTATTGAAGTATAGTTGATTTAAAATATTGTGTTAGGTATACAGCAAAGTGATCTTATTATATATATTTTTTTCAGATTATTTTCCATTATAGGTTATTATAAGATATTGAATATTGCTCCCTGAGCTATACAGTAAGTCCTTGTTGCTTATCTATTTTATGCATAGTAAGATGTTACAGAAAAACCCAAACTAAGTTTTTGGCCAACCCAATAGTTTGTATCTGTTAATCCCATACCCCTAATTTATCCCTCCTCACTCCCTTTCCCCTTTGGTAACTATAAGCTAGTTTCCTGTGTCTCTGAGTCTGTTTCTGTTTTGTACATAGATTCATTTGTATTATTTTTTAGATTCCAGATATGTGATATCATATAATATTTGTCTTACTCTGCCTTACTTCACTTAGTATGGTAATCTCTAAATCCATCCATCTTGCTGCAAATGACAGTATTTCATTATTTTTTTATTTTTTGTGGCTGAGTAATAACATTCAATCTTATATATATATACACACACATATATATACCACTTCTTCTTTATCCATTCATCTCTTGATGGACACTTAGGTTGCTTCCATATGTTGGCTATTCTAAATAGTGCTGCTATGAACATTGGGGTGCATGTATGTTTTCTTTTTTATTCTTTTTTTAAATTTAATTTTTATTGGAGTACGGTTCATTTACAATGTTGTATTAGTTTCAGGTGTACAGCAAAGTGAATCTGTTATATATATATATATATATATATATATATATATATATATATATATATATATATATATATATATATATATATATATATGTATATCTCCACTCTTTTTTAGATTCTTTTCCCATATAGGCCATTACAGAGTACTGAGTAGAGTTCCCTGTGCTATACAGTAGGTCCTTATTAGTTATCTATTTTACATACAGTAGTGTGTATATGTCAGTTCCAATCTTCCAATTTATCCCTCCCCCCCCTTACCCCCTCATAATCATAAGTTTATTTTCTACTTCTGTAACTCTATTTCTGTTTTGTAGATAAGTTCATTTGTACCCTTTTTTTTAGATTCCACATATAAGCAATATCATATGCTATTTGTCTTTCTCATCTGACTTATTTCACTCAGTATGACAATCTCTAGGTCCATCCATGTTGCTGCAAATGGCATTATTTCATTTTATTAATGGCTGAGTAATAGGTGCATGTATCTTTTTGAATTAGAGTTTTTGTCTTTTCTGGATATATGCCTAGGAGTGGGATTGCTGGATCATATGGTAGCTCTATTTTTAGTTTGTTAAGGAAACTCCATACTGTTCTCCATAGTGGCTGCACCAATTTACATTCCCACCAACAGTGTAGGAGGATTCCCTTTTCGCCACACTCTCTCCAGCATTTATTATTTGTAGACTTTTTGATGATAGCCATTCTGACTGGTGTGAGGTGGTACATCATTACAGTTTTGATTTGCATTTCTCTAATAAGTAGCAATGATGAGCATCTTTTCATGTTCCTGTTGGCCATCTGTATGTCTTCTTTGGAGAAATGTCTATTTGTCTTCTGTCCATTTTTTTTGATTGGGTTGTTTGTTTTTTTGATATTGAGTTGTATGAGCTGTTTGTACATTTTGGAAATTAACCCATTGTCAGTTGTATCATTGGTAAATATTTTCTCCCATTCAGTACAGTGTCTTTTCATTTTGCTTATGGTTTCCTTTGTTGTGCAAAGCTTTTAAGTTTGATTAGGTCCCATGTTTTATTTTTGCTTTTATTTCTTTTTCCTTTGGATACTGATCTGAGAAAATATTGCTACGATTTATGTCTGAAAATGTTTTGCCTATGTTCTCTTCCAGGAGTTTTATTGTTTCCTGTCTTATATATTTAGGTCTTTAAACCATTTTAAGTTTATTTTTGTGTGTGGTGTGAGGGAGTGTTCTAACTTCATTGATTTATGTGAGGCTGTCCAGCTTTCCCAACACCATTTGCTAAAGAGATTGTCTATTCTCCACTGTATATTCTCATCTCCTTTGTCATAGATTAATTGACCGTACATGTGTGGGTTTATCTCTGGGCTCTTTATTCTGTTCCATTGATCCATATGTCTGTTTTTGTGCCAATAGCACACTGTTTTGATTACTGTAGGTTTGTAGTATTGTCTGAAATCTGGCAGGGTTATGCCTCTTGCTTTGTTCTTTTTCCTCAGGATTGCTTTGGCAACTCTGGGTCTTTTGTGGTTCCATATAAATTTTAGAATTATTTGTTCTAGTTCTGTGAAAAATGTCATGGGTAATTTGATAGGGATCACATTAAATCTGTAGATTGCTTTGGGTAGTATGCCCATTTAAACAATATTAATTCTTCCAATCCAAGAGTATGGGATATCTTTCCATTTCTTTGCATCATCTTTAATTTCCTTTATCAATGTTTTATAGTTTTCAGCATATAGGTCTTTCACCTCCTTGGTTAGCTTTATTCCTATGTATTTTGTTGAAAATGTTTTAAAATTAGATTGTGGTGATGGTTGCACAAGTCTTGTATATACATTAAAATACATTGAATTGTATGCTCTACGTGGGTGAATTTATGATATGAATTATATATCAATAAACCAGTTTTTAAAGTTAACTAGGTATTACTCACAGAGGAAATTTCAACATATTCCAAAATACAGACTATATTTTTGGATAAAGGCAATAAAATTAGTACATAACAACAAAAGTGGAAACAACAACAATAAAACCTAAACCAAAGAAGAAAATGTAGAGAATCTAAAATGCAGTCTACAGCATCAAAATATATGTGCTACAGATAAAACTGAGCTCAGAGAAAAAATTAAATACTTTGTAATAAAGAGTCTGACTCCATTTTTTAATGTTTGGCTGATGTCAGATTTAAGCCTCACCCTTCCCACTTGTTCTTCTGCCCCACATCTAGACATGCTTATGAGAAAGCCTGGATGCTTTCTCCTTTGGTGCAGGTCAGAGATTCAAACCACACAATGCCCTACCCATGCACAGGAATCCTCACACTGGCTCCACTCCCTAAGCACCATAAACATCCAACCCAGTCTCTTTTCCTTGCTCTCTCAAGCCATCTTTGGACAAGTTTCAGAGGCTTGCCCTGGTTTTCCTAGAAAGCCTTGTATGTAAGGAATAAAACTTTTCATACACTCTTGGTGTGTGTGTGTGGCATCATCAGTCTTGACATCCAAACCAATTTTGGATAGAGATGTATCTTGCTTCTCAATATGGCCACAACATACTTTCATTACTTAACATGGAAAACTTAAATTAACTACTAGTTAATTCAAAACCTTACAAATGAGCTCACACATATGAAAAAAAAAATCTGTGGAAAGCATAAGAAAGGAGTTATAGGGATAAAAGAACAAATTAATGAATTAAGATTAATTAAATAAATCCAATAGTTTGTTACTTTTTAAAAAACAAAAACAATTGACAACCAATAAAAATCTTCACAAGAGGATCTCCAAATGACCAAGGAACATAAAATAGTGCTCAACTTCATTAATCAATAGGAAATGCAAATTGAAACCACTACGTGATACCATTACACATCCACAAGAATGGATAAAATGAAAATGACAGACAATACCATAGTTCAGCAAGGATATAGAACAAACTCTCAT
This sequence comes from Balaenoptera borealis, assembly GCF_965194805.1. Classification (NCBI taxonomy): domain Eukaryota; kingdom Metazoa; phylum Chordata; class Mammalia; order Artiodactyla; family Balaenopteridae; genus Balaenoptera; species Balaenoptera borealis. The sequence continues at coordinate 129,136,926 of NC_138881.1, read as the reverse complement.
CATTGCTGGTGGGACTGTCAAATGGTAAACTACTTTGGAAAACTCAAGTATATATTACAGTTGAGCATATACATATCCTATGACCTAGCTATTCCAATCATAAGTGTATAGCCAACAGAAATGCATAACATGTTCACTAGAAGACATGTATATTCATAGCAGCACTGCCTATAATAGTCCCAATTTGAAAAAAACTAATGCCCACCAAAATGGATAAATACACTGCGGTATACTCACACAACGGGATACTATATAACAGCTATACAACTGCCTGAAACAATATGGATGAATACAAAAGAGATAATATTAATCAAAATAAGTCAGACATTAGATATTATATAGTATATAATATCATTTATATAAAATTCAGAAACAGGAAAAACTAATCTATGCTGTTATAGAATCAGAGTAGTAATTGCTCTGGGGGTGGGGGCAGTGACTGGAAGGGACCTAAGGGAAGTTGCTGGGGAAGTGGTCATGTTCTGTTTCTTGATCTGAGTGCTGCTTACATAAATGAACATTTTGAAACATTGATTTAGCTAAATGTTTATGATATCAGAGAATTTTAAAAGGAAGGGAATGATAAGCATAAAATTTAGAATAATGGTTACTTCAGGTAAAGGGAGGCAAGATGGAGGGAGTACATAAATGATTGAAAATGCTTTAGTTTTTAGCTTGGGCAATGGCTCCATGGGAATTCATTACATTATTCTAAAAAATAAATGTGCAGAGAACATAAATATGTATAACAATAAAACTGTTGAGTTATTTTAAAGATACAGTGAGTATAATACAAAAAGATATGTTTTGGGTAGGAATTATTTAGCAACATGTGCATTATAATTTTTGGAAATTTCTTTTTATTTCTCTCTAATTTATTTTTAAATTCATGTACTATATAAACTTCATGCTTTGTGGTGTACAGTTCTATGGATTCTGACAAAAGCACAGTCAGCACTACCCTTAAATAAGATATGGAACAGCTCTATCACCCCCAAAATTTCCTTCTTCTGACCATTTATAGTCAACTTTGACCATTGGTGGCTAATTCAGGTTGGCTTCTTTGCCTTTTCGATATTCCTTCATCCCTTCTCCTTTTCTGAGCACTTTCCTACGTTTTGGCCTTACAAGATGCTCCAGTCTCATCTCACATTTCCCCTTTCCCAGCTCAGCAATCACCCAGTTCTTCAAGAAGCCCTTGTTCCTTTTATTGGAGAATGGTATTTAGAAACCAAGATCTGAATGCTAGGTGTGATCATTACTACTGGATGTTATCCATGTTGTTGCATGAATCAGTGGTTTGTTCCTTTTTATTGCTGAGTAGTTTTCCATTTTGTGGATGTACCATAGTTAGTCAATTCACTTGTTGAAGGACAGCTAAGTTGTTTCCATTTTTGGTAATTATAAATAAAACTAGTATAAATCTTCACATACAGGCTTTTGGGTGAATATAAATTTTCATTTCTCTTCGGTAAATATCTAGGGCTGGGATTACTGGGTCACCTTGTAGGCGTATGTTTAACATTATGAGAAACTGCCAGATTATTTTTCAAGGTGGCTGTACCAATTTGCATCTTTGGTAGCAATGTGTGAGCATTCCACCTCCTCTGCATCTTCGTCAGAATTTGGTATTGCCAGGTTTTAAAATTTTTAGTTGTACTAGATGTGCTGTGGTAGCTCATTGTGGTTTTAATTTGTATTTTCCAGATGATTAATGACATGTTTCTTTTCATATGCTAATTTGACATCTGTATATTGTCTTTGGTGAAGTGTCTGTTCAGTTATTTTAATCATTTTTAATTGGGTTGTTTGTTTTCTCACTGCTGAATTTTGAGAATTCTTTGTGTATTCTGAATAGAAGTCCTTTGTCAGAAGTGTAATTTGCAAATATTTTCTGAATAGAAGTCCTTTGTCAGAAGTGTAACTTGCAAATATTTTCTCCTAGTCTGTAGCTTGGACTTTCATTCTCTTAACAGTGTCCTTTGCAGTGCAAATGGTTGTTAAATAATAATGAAGTCCATTAATTTATGTCTTCTTTGATTTCTTTTAGCAGTATTTTGTAGTTGTCAGCATACAGACACTGAATATAATTTATTAGACCTATACTTAAGTGTTTCATTTTTGTGCTATTGTAAGTGGTATTTTTAAAAATTTGAAACACATTGCATTGCTTGTCTATAGAAATATAATTGAATTTTGTATGCTGATTTTGTATCTTACAAACTTGCTAAACTCATATATTAGATCTAGGATATTTTTTGTAGATTCTTTGTAGGTTTTCTTCATAAAACAATTATGTCACCTGCAAGTATAGGTAGTTTTTTTTTCTCTTTCAATCTCTATGCCTTTTATTTCTTGTTATCCTTTATTGCATTGACTTGGACTTCCAGTACTTTGTTGAAGAGGTGTTATGAGAGAAGATTTCCTTGCTTTGTTCTGCATCCTTCAAAGAAACTATTCAGCTTCTCACCGTTAAGTATGATGTTAGCTGTCAGTTTTTTGTAGATTCCCCTTTACCACGTTAAGAAAGTTTCTTTCTATCCCTAGTTTTCTGGGAGTTTAAAAAAAATCATGTATAGATGCTTTTTTGTCAAATGCTTTCTCTGTGTCTATTTAAATGACCATAGTTTTTTTCTTATTTAGTCTCTTAATATGGTGAATCATGTTGATTGATTTTCAAATGTTGAAACAGCCTTTTATTACTAGAATAAACCATTCCCACTTTAATCATGATGTATTTTGCATTTTATATACTGCTAGATTTAATTTGTTAATATTTTGTTGCATATTTTTGCATCTATGTTCATGAGAAATACTAGTTTCTCTTTCTTGTAATTTCTTTGATTTGGTATTAGAGTAATGCTTGCCTCATAAAATGAGTTTGGAAGTGTTCCTTCTTCTATATTCTTGAAGAGAATATTATTTCTTCCTTAAGTGTTTGGGAAAATGCATCAGTGAAACCATCTGGGCCTGAAGTGTTCTTTTTTGGCACATTTTAACTATGAATTAAAATTTTAAAATAGATATAGGATTGTTAAGGTTATCTATTTCTTCTTGGGTGTTTCTGTAGTTTGTGTCTTTCAAGAAATTTGTTCATTTTATCTAAGTTGTTTTATTTCTGAGCATAAGGTTTTTCATAGTATTCCTTTACCCTCTTAATGTCTGTGTGGCCTTTAATGATATTGGTAGTTTTATTGCTTTTTTTCTTCTGGTCAGTCTGGCAGGAGGCTTATCAATTTTGTTGATCTTTTAAAAAGCAACTTTTGTTTCATTGATATTCTCTATTAATTTTCTTTTTTCAGTTTAATTGACCTCTGCTCTTATCTTTATGATTTCCTTCCCTATGCTTGCTTTGGGTTTATTTTGAACCTCTTAGCTGGAAGTTTAGATTATTTATATGAGACTTTTCTTCTTTTCTAATTTAAGAATTTAACAATATAAAGTTCCCTCTAAACACTGATTTAGCTGCATCCCACATATTTTCATCTGTTGTATTTTATCTTTATTCAGTTCAAAATATTTTTTTAAATTTATTTTTGGCTGTGCCACACAGCTGCCTTGGGATCTTAGTTCCCTGAGCAGGGATCAAACCCAGGCCCACAGCAGTGAAAGTGCCAAGTCCTAACCCCTGGACCGCCAGGGAATTCCCCAGTTCAAAATATTTTAAGTTATTGGTTCAGATTTCTTTGATCTATGGGTAACTTCGATGTATATTGTTAAATTTCCAAATATTTGGCAATTTTTCAGATATATTTCTGTTATTGATTTCTAGTTTAATCCCATTGTGATCTGAGAACATACTTTATATGATTGATACTCAAATTTGTTGAGGCTTGTTTTATGATCCAAAGTATGTTCTATAATGGTGAATCTTTCATGCACACTTGAAAAGAAATTATATTCTGCTTTTGTTAGGTGGAGTATTTGTAAATACAAACTAAGTCTTATTTGATAGTATTGTTCAGGTATTCTATATCGTTACTAATTTTCTGTTTACTTGTTCAACCAGCTGCAGAGAGAGAAGTTTTGAAGTCTCCAACTATATGCTATGAATACAGCAGAGAGCAAGACAGAAAAAGTCTCTGGTCTCTTAGACCTTACCTTATAATATGGGAACTATCCAACAAATTAGTAAACACATTCTAAAGCATCCTTTTTGACTTCTCTTGTTACCACATGCTCCTGGTTTTCCTTCTACATCTCTGGTTATTCTTTGCAGTCTCTTTCGCAATCTTTACTTTTTTCTGCCTGTCCCTCAAATGTCAGTGGTCCTCAAGGACCTAAGTCTTCTCCTAGTTAAAAAGAAATTATGGTCTAAGTAATATATGAACACATTCTCATTGTAACAACTATAAATATTACAGATAAAGTTAGTGTCCTCCTTCTCCCACTTCCCTCCAGTCCTTTAATCTTCTTATTCTCTAGTTCAGTGGTTCTCAAATCTTAGTGAACATCACAATCACCTGGAGGGCTTGTTAAAACACTGGTTTCTGAGCTCCATCACAATAGTTTCTGACTCATTAGGTCTGGGATGAGACCCAAGAACTTGCACTCCTAACATGTTCCTAGGCTATGCTGCTGCTGCTCCAGAGACAAGAGTTTTAGAGCCGCTGCTTAATATATACTTCAGGATATTTCATCTCATAAATGGTTTCAATTACAATCTATAAGCCTCTGTTCTGAAGAACAAACAATAATTAAAACTTATGGGTAAGGATTCAGCAAGGGAAGAGAGACTAACTGGACCGACAAAAAGTACAGAGGGAAGGCAAGGCTTTCTAAGCACCCTAATGGAAGTTATTGAGTTCTCTGGGTATAGTATACATTTGTTAATTCTTTCTCCCATCGTCCATCACCTCTTCATCTGGTAGAACCACCGTGATTTTACTTTGGGAAGATCATCACTGATGATCAGCAATGTGCTTTGTTTATGTGTGGTGTGCTTTGGGTAAAGCTGACTCTATGTCTGGTTCCAAGAGCATACGTGTAACACAGGCCTGGCCAATCACTCTCCTAGGCCACAATATATGATTTGGATATGGGCAGATGATTCAAGTAAAACATTTTGATCCAATCAGAGATAATACCAGGAATCTTGTTCAAGCAATAAAGAGGTGTTCTCTATTCTGTTGGACTTAAGTCATGAAGTTGTAAACCAGGAATTATTGGTAACCATCTCGCCATAATGAGGGAAGAAACTATATGAAAATGCATGTAATACTGAGGAAAGCACAACTGAGAAATGGAGAGAGTTCATGCCTTGATGATATTATGAGGTCCTGGGTTAGGTCATATTATCTAAAGCTAGACCTATCCCTGGACTATTCTGTTACATGAGCCAATAAACTACCCTTTTGATAAAGTCAATTTAGATTGAGTTTCTCACCAACTGCAAATGTAAGTCCTAACTGAAATACCAGTCAGTCTTATGGGTACAAAGAATTATTTCTGTTAGTATAGAGGTCTCCTGAGGCCTGCAGCAGGTCAGCCTGGCCTACATTGAGAAGTGAAAGGCAAGTGGGTCAGAAACTCAGAGCCTAAGCCAGGCTGAACTTGGAACATTCCCTGATCAATTTATAAATGTTGTTCAATTGTAAATATATAATGGAAAAATACCATAACTTGAAGAACCCCAAACAGTACCATGATTTTCATTTTGGTATATCCTGGCCTCAACTCAATGCAACACAAAACTCAGAAGTGAACACTGTAGTACAAAAAAGGACTCAGAAGAAGCCTGGCTTAAGGAACAGGAAACATAAAACCTAAAGGTCGGGGGTGGGGAATCTTTCATTTTTTCCTCCTTTTATTCCATTCTCTTGTGCCCTAACCTCCAGGCAATCCTATGGCAGTGATATTGGCTGGCAATGGAGGCATGCGGGAGCCAAAACTCAGAGAGGGGAACATTTCCCTCCACTGGATGGAGTCGTCGCTCCAAGAGAGTAAGAACATATCCCATTGCTTTTTTTCCTTTCTTTGTCTTCTTTCTGCTTGACTTTGGACATGGTACAATCATAGAAGTGGGCAGTTTTGGGTGGAAGAATAAAAAGAAGAGACTTGGGAGCTAAAAAATACTTTGGAGATAATTGAGAGAGAGGAACTTGGAAGAGTAACCCCCATAAAATTGTTTATGAACTCCGGAGCAACCCTGACCTGCTCATGAATGTATTTGATACTAATTAATATACCAAAGACTTTCAGAAGTGAGCTAACAGGTAGATCTTCATTCAGGTCTCAGGATGACCACTGGGTGGCGCATATGCTGGACAGATGCAATTAGTACTGCAAAAACAAAAATTGAACTGACTTTGGAACCCACAGCCCACTGAAGACTAAAACAAAAATATCAGCATTTTCCTAGGACGTAAACAAAACTGAGAATCTTATAATGTAATATTCAATATGCCCAGAATACAAACCAAAAAAATACTTGGCATACAAATAAGCAGGAAAATCTCAACTTGCATGGGAAAAGACAATCAATAGATAGCAACAATGAGATGACAGAGATGTTGGAGTCATTTGATGAGGGCTTTAAAGCAGCTATTATAAAAAATCTCTGATGGACAATTGTGAACATTATTTAAACAAATATTAAAATAGAAAGCATCAGTAAAGAAATAAAAGATATAAAGAAGAACCAAACAGACATTTTAGAACTGAAACAATCAGTGAAAAAATATTCACCTGATGGACTCAGTGGTAGAATAGAGATAACAGAGGAAAGAACCAGTGAACTTAAAGATAGACCACTAGATATCATCCAATATGAACAGAGAGAAAAAAGATTGAAAAAAAAAAGTGAACAGAGTCTTGGGAACCTGCGGGACAATAACAAAAATTCTAAAATTCACATCACTGGAATCCAAGAAGGAGAGGAGAAAGAGTGCTGAATTGAAAAAATATTTGAAGAAATAATGACTGAAAATATCCCAAGTTTGGGGAAAAACATAAATCTACAGATTCAAGAAGATGAGCCAACCCCATACAGGATATACACAAAGGAATCCATGCCCAGATACATCATAATCAAATGCTGAAAACTAAAGAGAAAGAAAAGGTCTTGAAAGCAGCCATAGACAAAAATATATTAGCAATAGGGGAAAAACAGATTTCACATCAAAAGCCACAGGATCCAAAAGGAAGTACACAATATTTTCCAAGTGCTGAAAGAAAAGAACTGTCAACCTGGAATTGTAAATCCAGTGAAAATATCTTTACTAATGAAGGTGAAATAAATACATTCTCAGATGAATAAAAACTAAGAAAATTTGAAACCAGAAACCTGCTCTAAAAGAATTGCTAAAAAGTTCTTCAAACAGAAATGAAATGATACCAGAAGAAAAGTTACATCATCAGGAATCAAAAAAAGTCAAGAAAAATGGTACATATCTGGGTAAATATAGTAGACTTTTCTCCTCTTGAGTTCTTTATAACATGTTTGATGGTTAAAAGCAAAAAACATAATGATCTCTGATAGGGTTTTCAATGTAGGTAGATGTAATATATAAGACAACTATAGCATAACTATGTGGAAGGTAAAGGTATCTATATGGCGGTAGGTAAGGTGTCTACATTTCAGTTGAATTAGTAAGATACTGATCTGAAATAGATTTATTGATTCTAAATAGACTGTGAAAAGTATACATTTGGTAATCCCTAGAGCAACCACTAAAAATAATGTATAAAGAGAAATACTCAAAAGTACTATAAATGATTTATAATGGAATACTAGAAAATGTTCAAAAATAAACAAAAGAAACACAAAACAGTAGACTTGAATCCAAACATATCAATAATTACACTAAATGTAAATGAGCTAAACACACCAATTAAGAGACAGAGATGATCAGGTTGGATAAAGGAAAACATGACCGAAATATATTCTGTACATAAGTATTAAACAACCTAAATGTTATTCAGTGGGTGAATGGATAAATTGTGATACATTCCATACAGTGAAATATTACTTAGTATAAAATAACAACTATTGATACACGCAAAAACTTGACTGATTCTCAAAGGCATTATACTAAGTGAAAGAAGTCAAAGATTACATACCAATTCCCATTATATGGCATTCTATAAAAGACAAAACTATAGGGAAGGATAACAGATAAATGGTTTCCAGGGGTTAGGGGTAGGGAGGAGGCTATGACTATAAAGATATAGTACAAACAAGATTTTTAGGATAATGGAACTATACTATATTCTAATTATAGTTACATGAATCTATGCATGTGTAAAACTTTACACCAAAAGGACAAAAAGTCGATTTTAGTGTATGATAGTTTAAGAAATAAAACTTTAAAAGACAACCAATCACAATATGTAGACCTTATTTGGATCCTGATTTTTTTTTAATCTACATAAAATGTTTTTTACATTTATGAGACATTTAGAAATTTGAACACTCACTGTATATTTGATGAAATTAAGTAAACTGATTATTTTTAAATGTGGTTATGGTTTTTAAGTCTTTTGTAAATACATACATATCTTTTATACATATAAATAAATTCTGAAATTTTTATTGATAAAGTTGAAAAAAAAAGTACTTAGGTGATGTGTCACCAGTAACGAGGTGTCGAGTCCCCTCCCCATCTCAGAACCCAGCGGAAAGCCTGCAGGGAACAACTCGGGAGGCGTCCCCAGCGTCCAGCAGAAGCCCCCCTGCCCCTCACGCGGGCCCCAGTGAACAAAGGATTCTAATTAGCGGGGATTGGCGTTTCCAGCCGAAGCACCTGGGTGGCAGGGGGGAGGCGGTGCCGGATGCCAGGAGGCGGACCGAGGGCAGCTACAGGCGCCCTGCCAGGAAGAGACAGCAAACCCAGGCCACCGCCACCCCCACCCCGAGCCTCAGGCTGCAGGCCCAGGCGGCCGCGCCGGGGACCTCGTAGCGGGGCGAGGGAGAGTCCCACACTCACCGGCGAAGAGTTGCTGGATGCGAGGGAAGCCACCGCCAGGCCCACCGAGGAGGATGCTGGCTACGAGCCAGGTGAGGCCCACGGTGATGACCAGGGCCACGATGCGGAGGGGACCTAGAGGCATGACAGACACGGGCAAGGCCTCCTCGGGTGCCAGCGAGCTCCCGAACGACCCCAGGGCCTCTCATGATCGGATCTCCCCAGGCGCTTGGGAAGAAGTGACGGGAGAACAGGAAGGTGGGAGCTCCTGGCGGGCGAAGGAGGAAGCTGAGCTCCAACTCCAAGGCTCAGCTTGGCTCTCCCTGGCGGTGTGGAGGGGCCCCCTAACCTCCTGCTTCTGAGGCTACCAACGTCTTTGAGTCCCTGCCATCCTGCCCCCCTTTCTCCTGTGACGGTGACGGAGGCGGTTCCTCCTCCTTTGCAAGGCCAGGCAGATCCTCCCTTCCCCTGCTGTGAGCTGGGCGCCGAGCTCTCCGCCCTGCTCGGCTTTTCTTAGCGTAGCGGTCACTTTGTCTCCCTCTTTCCCCTCTATTTTCAACACCTCCCATCCTCAGAAAACGCGGGAGGAGAGGCCTCCTTCGGAATCACACCCGCAGCCAGCGGCGGGGCTCTGCGCCCTCCCTTCCTCTCCCTGCCGGCTCCTCCAAAGTCCTGTGCGCCGGCTCCTTCCATAGGCTTCCCTCCCCGTCTCGCAACCTGCCCCGCTCTGCCCTTGCCTCCATTACCCCCGCAGGACGGCTTGTGGCCAAGGCCGCCTGGGGCCTTCTTGGTGCCAGCGCCCCGGGTTACCTGTTGGCCCTAACGTCCCTTGACCCTCAGGTGGCCGCGCAGGCTGAAGCCCTCCCGCGGAAACCCTTCTCGGCTGGCTTCTGGGGCAGCACCCTTGAACCCCACCTGGATGCTCCTCATCCTTCTTGCTTAGATCGTCCTCCTTGACCCTCCCCTGAAAAGCTGGACTTTCCCCAGCTCCTGTCCCAGGCTGCCTTCTCACCTCCCTCTATGTATTCTTCCTGGATCATCTCACCCATTCCCATTGCCAAAATTACTATCTATATGCCAATGACTCAATCTATATCTCTAGCTCAGTCCTCTCTCCTGAGCCATATCTATATATCCAACTGCTACTTTACTATCTCTATTTGGATATTTCACAGATGTCTCAAACTAAGTATTAAAATAGAACTCACCATGTCTCTTCTGCCAAAAATAAGCAAACTCCATTATTCCAGTATTTTGTATTTCAGCAAATAATCCTTCCATCCATGCAGTCAAGCAAGTCAAAATGACATTGGGGAATCCCCTATATCCTATATCCAATCTAGTACTAAGTTCTGTGGTATTTTAGTTCCCAAAAGGACCTCACATTTGAGTACTTTTCCCCATCTCCACAATTTACCGTTTCTACTCTAACTCAAGTCACTAACTCAAGTTTCTCACATGGTGATTTTAGTAGTCTCTAGACTGGTCCCCTTGTTCTCTTTCTTAACCCCTTATATACTAGTCTGCCTACTAGAGCCAGAATAGTCACTCTGTAAAATACAAATTTGACTTTCCCTCCCTCCCCTACCACAGACATACACACACCAGTACAGCTTAAAACCTTTCAGTGGCTCCCCAATGCCCTTAAAATAAAGTCCAATCTTTAACATAATTTATGAACCCTGAAAGTTCTGTCCCATATCTACCATTTTGTTCTCACTGTTTGGTACTCTTCCTTGGTTTCCACTTTCTAGCCACACTGCTTTTCTTTTAATTATTCTGTAGTTCTAGAGACTAATGACTCTGAGCCTCTTCATATGCTGTTCCCATTGCCTTGAATGTCTTCCTGCTCCCTTTCTTTACGTACCATTTGCTTACCTTACTTTTAACTATCTTTTAGCTTTCAGTGTAAACGTCCCATTCATAGGAAAATCTTTGCTGATTATTCAACTCAAATAAAGTCAGCTATATATGCTCTTACAGTTCTCTGTAATTTTTCTTTATAAATGCTATACAGGCTACTATTATGTGATTATTTAATGACTATCCCCCTGCATATTTGAAAGCTCTACCAAGATAGGGACCATATCTATTGTTTGCTCATAATGAAAACTTTACTGCCTTATATGTGCCTGACACAGAGTAGGAGCTTATTTCATTCATTTGTGTAATGAATCTATCCTCTCTCAATATTGTTTAGAGTGTGAAAGAACTCAGTATACTATAATTTCAGTTGAAAACACAATTTATCAAAATTAAACTTTGCTAAGAAAATAAAGGAAAATAAAACACATAATAATAAGTGATATTATAGTTTATAAATTTCAAATGCTTTAAATAAAATCCAGCCTAGACTGACTTGGTTTGTCCAGTTTGAAAGGCATCACACTTTCCTATTTCTTTCCCTTGCTTCAACAAAGTATTAAAAAACACCATCCAAAAGGCACTCTTTTCAATTATTAAACAGTATAATTATTCCTCCTCTCCCACTTTTGGTCCCTTATTTTTGCTCTAAGGGAAAGGGCTGATTTGGAAGCTCTGGCAAAGAAACACAGACTGTTAATTTGCTAAGTATTTGCTAAGGGGTTTCTCCAGCCAGAAAAATAGGGGACATTAGAATTGGATACTTTATAGATTAACATAACAGAATCACAAGTAGACAGGCCAGCATCTTACTCAGCAAGGTTTTTCCTGTCCCTTCTGAAGGATACTGGAATCATTCTATTGCAGTTGTCAAAGATTTTTTTTTTCTCTCCTGAAATAAGATTTATAGAAACTTTCTCCTAACTACATTTTAGAAGGCTGGAGGTAGAATGATTTTCTCCTAAATTCAGAGCACATACAATAAAGGTAAAGAGAGACGAAATTTTGTTACACTAGGGGAAGTCCCCTTTGATAACAAGCTCATTCAGTCTAGAAGTAGTAGTCCATTAGAGTCTGTAGGAATCCTCACATTTCACTCCAGGTCATCTCATTCAATGTGACAGTGCTGAGATATCCCTGGAAATATCCCTGCCTTGTTCAAAAAGCTTACAAGCTTGCATGAAAGGTGCCACAAGTATAAGGTTTTTCAAAAGAACAAGATCTTGTGTGTTGTCTTTCTGGTGGGAGTTTTCCAAAGTTACTAGGTTGACTAGTAGAAAATAGTCATTCAGTTGGCATTTCAGTCTGTTAATGGAAGTAATAAAAAAGTATTCCATCAGGAGATCCACAAGTTATTGGCCAGGAAACTAAACATTTTTGCTCTGATAAGACATTTATTGGACTGACTCCCCAGATACACAACGGAGCATGATGAAGTCCACAGAGGTTGCACATGCCTTCTAAGTTTGTAGGAGTTCTACTTTCTGATTATAAGGGCTTTAGGGGATTGCAATACAGCTCCCCCTTTCTTTCCTGAGTTTGAAACCAATTGAAAGATAGAGAAGTCATGCACACGAAAATCAAAACATTAGCTTTATTACTGATAAAGCGAATACCGGAGAATGCGGCTTCCTTAATATTGTACCAAAGAATTAGCTTTACCCATCCATTCACAGGCAATACTATACAACCATAGGTAACATTATGTGAAAGCCTGTCCATGTAAAATGTAAGGAATGAAGAAGCAGATCAAAAATCATGCTTCCTGTGGTCAGCTGGCAACCAAGGGAACAGAAGGAGGAAGAAGCTCGGTTACACATGCTCCATTCATATCAGTCAGGTGAATCATCAGAACTAGTAGATGAAGAAATAGACAGATTCCAGGAGAGTATAGGGAAAAAAATCTTTCCTCATGGAAACCATAGGAAAAGTTGGTCTCCACCTCCCAGAACATCAGTTTTTCACCTGCAAAATGTAACGTTCTAAAAGTCTATGCCTACAGGTAGGATAATTATATATTTCCAAACTTTGCATTGTATTTTTATTGATGGGTATTCATTTTTAACTTGATGCTACTAGTAACCTTATGATACCTTTGCAAATGACTCTTTCTAATTTGTTGGTGTTTCTCACTGTGAACATGTTGTGAAAGATACAACTATACAATTCTATGATTCAATTAACATCTGTAATCACTTATCTGAATTAGCTAAAGCACAAATGAACAAAATAAAAGGAAAACACAGGGGTCCAAGATGTCTGTAGGGACAATGGATAACATAAAAGCAGTGAGCATCCACGACTACAGATTATCCTTTGAGCACCTCTCACATATGCTGATTAATGTAGGGAAAATGCTTGGGCCATATGTTATGTTAACATGTGATTTTAAAAAAAGATCAGAATTAGTTCCCTTTGGAAAGGGAAATTTTAAGCCCAATATAGGTGATGAAACAAAGGAAAGTATGTAGTTCATGCAATAGGTCAAAACTTCTGACCAGATGATTCATATTTATACTGTGAAAAGTTATGGATGAGATCCTTCTTGGTGATCTTTAAAGACTTATGGAGACCACCTAGAGGGGTGGGATAGGGAGGGTGGGAGGGAGGGAGATGCAAGAGGGAAGAGATATGGGAACATATGTATATGTATAACTGATTCACTTTGTTATAAAGCAGAAACTAACACACTATTTTAAAACAATTATACTCCAATAAAGATGTTAAAAAAAAAGACTTATGGAGAATGGAAGAACTCTAAAAGGTACTCAACATCACTAATCATCAGAGAAATGTAAATCTAAACTACAATTAGATCTCATCTCACACTTGTTAGGATATATATTATCAAAAGATAACAAGTGCTTGGAGGATGTGGAAAAATTGGAACCCTTGTACACTGTTGATGGGAATGTAAAATGGTATAGCCACTCTGGAAAACATATGGAGGGTCCTCAAAACTTAAAAATAAAACCATCATATGATCCAGCAATACAGCTGTGGGTATATATCCAAACGAATTGAAATCAGGACCTTGAAGATGTATCTGCACTCACATCTTCATTGCAGTATTGTTCACAGTATCCAAGACATGGAAACAACCTAAATGTCCATTAGCAGATGAACAGACAGAGAAAATATAGTATATACATACACTGGAATATTATTCAGCTTTAAATAGAAGGAAATCCTGCCATATGTGACAACATGGATGTACCTGAAGGATATTATGCTAAGTGAAATAAGCCAGTCACAGAAGGAAAAATGCTGCATGATTCCACTTACATGAGGTATTTAAAATAGTCAAGCTCATAGAAGCAGAGAGTGGAATGGTGGTTGTCAGGGGCTGAAGAGAGGGGAAAATGAGGAGATGTTGTTCAATGGATATAAAGTTTCAGTTATACAAGATGAATAAGTTCTAGAGATCTACTGTACAACATAGTGCCTAGAGTTAACAGTACTGTATTGTACACTTCAAAATTTTGTTAAGAGTCTAGATCTCATGTTAAGTGTTCTTACCCCAATTTTTAAAAATGGGCAAAAGATATGAACAGACACCTCACCAAAGAAGATACACAGATGGCAAATGAGCATATGAAAAGATGCTCCTCATCACACATCATCAGGGAAATGCAAATTAAAACTATAGTAAGATACCACTACACACCTATTAGAATGATGAAAATCCAATGAAGATGAGGCACAACAGGAAATCTCATCCACTGCTGGTGGGAATGCAAAAAATGATGCAGCTACTTTGGAAGACAGTTTGTCAGGTTCTTACAAAATAAAAATACTCTTACCATATGATACAGCAATCATGCTCCTTGGTATTTCCCCAAAGGAGCTGAAAACTTAGGTCCACACAAAAACTGCACACAAATGCCTATGGAAGCTTTATTCATATTTGCCAAAACTTGGAAGCAACCAAGATGACCTTGGTAGGCAAATGCAGAAATAAACTGTGGTCCATCCAGACAATGGAATAGTATTCACTGCTAATGAGAAATGATCTATCAAGCCACGAAAAGCCATGGAGGAACCCTGAATGCACATGACTAAGTGAAGGACGCCAACCTGAAAAGGCTGCAGACTGTACGATTCCAGCTATAAGACACTCTGGAAAAGACAAAACTATGGAGACAGTAAAAGGATCCGTGGTTGCCAGGGGTTTAGGAGGGGGAGGGAGGCATGAACATGCTGAGCACAGAGCATTCTTAGGGCAGTGAAACTACCCTGATGATGCTGTAATGGTGGATACATGACATCGTGCATGTGTCCAAACCCACAGAACGTACAACACGAGGGAGAACGCTAATGTAAACTATGGACTTTAGTTAATAATAACATAGCAATCTTGGCTCATCAATTGTAACAAATGTTCCACTCCGGTGAAGGGTGTTGATAATGGGGAGGCTATGTGGGGGGGGCGGGGCAGGGGCTATACAGGAAATCTCTGCATCTTCTGCTCAAGTTTGCTATGAAACTAAAAGAGCTCTTAAAAATATAAAGTCTATTAAAAATAGAGGCTGGAAAATATACTCCTTATTAATAAGAGGAAATTTCAGAACTTATAAAATGTGATCTCAATGTAAAGTTTAGTCAGGGCTTTAGAACTGATTACCAAAAGAAATTACTGATGAGAAGAAAAAAAAAGTGGTGATCACTAGGAACCAACATGTATTACCAACAGTTTTGATAGAATACTCAAATTTCGTACTGAAAATCCCATGCTGATTTTTGATAGAAAAAAAGGCCCAAATTAAGTTACTATGAATACTCTATTTTGGTATATGGCACAGCTAGCGATATCTGTTGTGCCAAGGCAAGCAGCTTTCTTTTACCAAAGCATCATAATTTGCATAGTGTACACCCTTGGCCTAATGTTACATTAAGAAACTCAATTAACAGAAGACAATATATAATAATATTGTCAGTAACTGGCATATACAGCTGGACAGCTACACTTTTCCCACATTGCCTAATTCATAGTCTTTTTTATGTCTTTTGCCTCACTCATAATGACCAAAGTTGTAGAAAATATTGCTGTTTGGGAACCACCATCTTTGCTGTGTGTCTCCTAATACCTTTTAAAATCTTGTCCCTCTCACCCTGGTGTGCCTCAAGTGACTACTTTACTTGTTACTTTTGGAGTTACTGGCATAACTTTAAGCTATGTGCTAGTCACTCTCAATTACTCTGATACGTCTCCCCTCTCATTCCATGACACACACACCCCGCCTCATTTTCCTCTTCTCTTTCCATGCAGAAACATATTTCTTGTTTCCTTTGGAGCCTTTCTCTTCAAGCAAGCCAGAGACGCATCCCCACAAAATCTTCCTGTGTACTTACTGGCAAGTGACAGCAAAGCTTGCAACTTACAATTTCATGCCTATTTACAGACATGGTGCACTTCTTTCTTACATTTACTAGGTTAGCATATAAGATGAATGCTGTATATGTGGTATATCTGGATTGAACAATGCAGGCATTTGACAAAGTTTCACATGATATACTTATGAAAAAAATAGAAAGGTAACAACACAATTAGATGAGCTCACAACTAATTGAACAATTACACCAAAACAGTTCTGCTTACTGGATTCATCATAAGATCCATGAGGATGGAAACTGTAGATGTTTTGTTCATCACGTAAAAGGTGCTCAAGAAATGTTAAGTAAAGGGATAAAAGGTATCAAATACAGGGAGAAATGTAGTCCTTGGCTTGTTCACAATTTTTGCTGATGACCTGTATAGGGATGAAGAGAGCTGAAATGGGCCCAATCTTTTTTTTTAAAAATGAAATGTGACAATGATCAATGGAAAAATCCTTCAAATACACAGGATGGATCAGATTTGACTTAAGAGCTTCATATGTGAAAAAAGACTTAGGGGATTTAGTTGACAGTACTTGGAAATCTTGGAACCTCCCAAGTGGTGTGTTGTTCTTGGCACATTGGTTCTCCACAAATAGACTATAGGCATGTAATAAGATACTAATTCCTTTAACTCTCAAGGTGATCAGAAATGGCTTTGGGTAGCTGGAACCTCCAGACCAGTTGCTTCTAGCTGCAAGCAGCCTTGCCTGTTTGTCCCAGTGAGATATACAAATACTATCTTCTATTTGTATCATGATGTGAAAAAGATTAGGAACCACTGTACAAAATGAACTCCTTTCAACTATGATGACTGAATTGTCTAGGTTATTATTAGAGTTGAAATTAGTACAGCATTCTTTCTAAATTATAGCACCCATAATAGAGAGTAAAACAGCTATAGAATCTTGAAGCAAAATAAACATAACTACTGTGGAATTTGACTTAGAGAAAGATGATAAAGAAGACAAATGGGATAGGCTACTTTTCTAATGGTCTGGTACAAGGAGGAGAAATCCCATCCTTCATGCACAGATAGTAGAATTAACCAGAGGCAAATAGGGCTGACCTCTATTTAAGTGTATCTTGAATCAGTGCCTATCTCCAGAGGGTTAGTGTCTCCAAGTCCACAGTCTTCTGAAAAAAAGTATAGATACATTTTCACCAGCAAAAGACTAAATAGAAAAACTCCAAGCAGGAACTTCCCAAGTAAGGCAGATCTGGGTGAGATGCAATAGGAAGAGGGCTTGGAAAGGTGGGGGACAGTTTTAAGGCACTGGAGATTTCAGAGCCAGTAGTCAGGGAGGTTGGAAGGGCACCAAAGAAACCTTGGCTGATTTCACACTTTGGCAGCACTTCTGACAAACTTCGGCCAGAAACCTCTCCCACTGCAATGTCCCCTTTTGAGAATACCAGGCAGAATTTACTAAAACCAACAAATTCTTTTCACAGGAGCAATACCACCATCTTTTCAAATCTACTTCATATTTAGTGAGCAAAGAAGAAAACAGAGTTATATACATGTAGTAGTTTGAAAGCACATTATGCTCATAGCCATGTTTTGTGCTCATGACATGAGGTCCTTAAGGGCAGAAACTGTCTTGAACTTTCATCTTTGCATTCTGGTATCTAACAGAGCACAGTATGGATAGATAGATGACTGTTAGATAGACAGATAGATAGATAGATAGATAGATAGATAGATAGATAGATAATAGATAGATAGATAGATAGGTAGATATTGATAGGCAGATGGATAGGAACACTATGGATATATGCTCAGAACAAATGTTTGAATGAAATTGTTGGATAATTGTTAAGACTTGGAATGACACCCATAAGAAAATGGAGAATGATTTGTCCTAGCCCTTGGCGTGCTCTTCCTGCTTCCTCACCAAGCTCAAATACCAACCCTCAAGATATCCCCATCCCCCTTCTCTTAATGTTCTCTCAGAACATTAAGAGAAGCAATAACCTTTCTGCAGAAGAAAACTGGCTCCTTGCCTCAGGGATCAGAATGACTCAGGGGAGAGCATGATTAACAAAAACGTTATCAGGCTAAAATATTACTGTTTAAATCATGAGCAGCCTAGAATAAAAACCATTTAAAATAAGTAACTGTCTTCCTCTTCCCAGCCCATCATTCCTCTATGTCTCCTAGTTCGACATTCCCAAGCCCCCAGCTTCCTCATTATCTCTAAAATAAAGTATCACACCCCAGCAGATTATCTCAGCACCTTCCAAAGCCTCAGAAGGTAGGAATACAGAGGTTCAGGAGATAGATGGAGGTAAATGGCATAGAGTGTGCCAAGTGTGTTATATAAAAGGAAAAGTTTGCTATGAGTTCACTTCTGAGGATAAGGAAAGATCACGGACTAGTAATTGGTACAGCTTTCCTCAGGGAACTCTTGTTTGAGGATGATCAGTGAATCTGACCCCTAAAGGGCTTCAAAAGGTCAGTATGGTAATATGGAAGGAACACTGCAAAAGAAAGGTTCCAGCTCTGATTCTGCCTTGTGTGACCTTGAACAAGTCCTTTTGCCAATCTGGGCCTAATTCGTGAAATAGAAAAAATAATACCTACTCTGCCTAACTCACAGGTCAAGTGCTTTCTACATTACACTATTGTACCTTCTTCACTAACTTGATATGTATGAGAACTCAATTGACTGAGCATACAAGCATAGGGTATCTACTTCTACACATTTGCATTCACACTGTGATGGAATTTACTGAGGAATGTCTAGGTATTGTCATTGGAGATTTAGGTATTTTCTGTGGATTTTAATTTAGAAAAATTTTTGTAATGCTAAACATATTTAGCCATTAATTGAAACAGTACTGTGGTCTGTGTTGTGATTAGCAAATAATGTATCAGCATAGGGATTATAAATATGCTTCCGATTCATCTTTCTGGAGGGTGTGAGTTTAAGGTGAGTTTCTTAAGGTACAGGTAATAATATGGGAGAATAATTTGACTTATACATATTCCACATCTTAAATAGTTCAATGTTTAGAATGTGGAGGGTGAGAGGTCCGGGGATAAATTTTAAAAGGCTTTGTGGAAGATGACTGAGGAATATAACAGTATAAGTGTTTAAAATGGGTAACATGATGTGAAGGACTAGAAGTATAAGGATAGAGGAAGGATGAGAAAAGAGGGCAAATTAGCTTAAAGGTAACTCTATAAAAGCCATTGATGATTATTTAGAGACACGTTAGAAATTATTCAGTGGGCACTTAAAGCCCAGAAAGAATCCCTTTATTATTTGTCTGATCTAGGTTGTTTATCTCCAAAAGCAAATCATTGGAATGGGGCCAGTGTTGCATTAGGGTTACTAATAGCTCACTGTCTATGATGGCCTACTTTTTGTATTTGAAAGACACTTAAAGAACAAATCCTCCATAAGTACCCCTGTGCCCTTGGACCTTTATAACATGGACAATCCTAAATCATGGAACATGGAAGAGGGCAAAAATAGAATATCCTAGAGCTGTTATATAAGATTGGCCTAAGCAAAAGAGAAAGAGGATCAGCAATAAAACAAAGAAGACACAGGGATAATATGGGCCCCAAAGAGAGGTAGTTACTCTGAAAGCCCCAGGATAGTGTTGACTTTCATGGTTTAAAGAAGAGACTGAAAACAAAGGACAGAGGAGAAATGTAATATAAGAATTGCCACAGGAACTTAAATTTTTTTATTAAGATATAACATACATGAAATACATAAAAAGCAATAATTTTAAGTGTATTACTAAATAAAACTACACATATGCATATATGTCTGTGTAACCCCTATAAAGATAAAGGTATAGAACACATCTAGCACTCAAGAAAGTTCCCTCTAGTCCTTTCTTTTTTTTTTTTGGTTGTTTGTTCGTTTGTTTTATACTGCAGGTTCTTATTAGTCATCAATTTTATACACATCAGTGTACACATGTCAATCCCAATCCCCCAATTCAGCACACCACCATCCCCACCCCACCGCGCTTTTCCCCCCTTGGTGCCCATACGTTTGTTCTCTACATCTGTGTCTCAACTTCTGCCCTGCAAACCGGTTCATCTGTACCATTTTTCTAGGTTCCACATACATGCGTTAATATACGATATTTGTTTTTCTCTTTCTGACTTACTTCACTCTGTATGACAGTCTCTAGATCCATCCACGTCTCAACAAATGACTCAGTTTCATTCCTTTATATGGCTGAGTAATATTCCATTGTATATATGTACCACATCTTCTTTATCCATTCGTCTGTCGATGGGCATTTAGGTTGCTTCCATGACCTGGCTATTGTAAATAGTGCTGCAATGAACATTGGGGTGCATGTGTCTTTTTGAATTATGGTTTTCTCTGGGTATATGCCCAGTAGTGGGATTGCTGTGTCATATGGTAATTCTATTTTTAGTTTTTTAAGGAACCTCCACACTGTTCTCCACAGTGGCTGTATCAATTTACATTCCCACCAACAGTGCAAGAGGGTTCCCTTTTCTCCACACCCTCTCCAGCATTTGTTGTTTGTAGATTTTCTGATGCCCATTCTAACTGGTATGAGGTGATACCTCATTGTAGTTTTGATTTGCATTTCTCTAATAATTAGTGATGTTGAGCAGCTTTTCATGTGCTTCTTGGCCATCTGTATGTCTTCTTTGGAGAAATGTCTATTTAGGTCTTCTGCCCATTTTTGGATACGGTTGTTTGTTTCTTTAATATTGAGCTGCATGAGGTGTTTATATATTTTGGAGATTAATCCTTTGTCTGTTGATTCGTTTGCAAATATTTTCTCCCATTCTGAGGGTTGTCTTTTCATCTTGTTTATGGTTTCCTTTGCTGTGCAAAAGCTTCGAAGTCTCCCTAGGTCCCATTTGTTTATTTTTGTTTTTATTTCCATTACTCTAGGAGGTGGATCAAAAAATATCTTGCTGTGATTTATGTCAAAGAGTGTTCTTCCTATGTTTTCCTCTAAGAGTTTTATAGTGTCCAGTCTTACATTTAGGTCTCGAATCCATTTTGAGTTTATTTTTGTGTATGGTGTTACGGAGTGTTCTAATTTCATTCTTTTATATGTAGCTGTCCAGTTTCCCAGCACCACTTATTGAAGAGACTGTCTTTTCTTGATTGTATATCGAACCTGGGCCCCCTGCATTGGGAGCACAGATTCTTACCCACTGGACCACCACCAGGGAAGTCCCAGAAATTAAATTATTAAATGTCTGTGAATGGTGTGAGGTATTGATCTAAATTTATCTGTTTCCATAAGGAGAGCCCATTATCTTAATGCCATTTATTGAAAAGTCAATCATTTCACCCGCTGACTTACTGTTCTCTATGTGTCATATAATAAGATTACATTTATACTTGGTTCTGTTTATAAGTTCACTATTTTTCTCCATCTATTATTTGTCTATTCATGTGTGCCTTAATACTACAGTATTTTGATTATTATGGATTTGTAGTAAATTTTGCTATCTAGTAGTACAAGTTCTTTATGCTTATTCTTCAAAATTTTCATGATCATTCTTATCTATTTTTCTTCTACATGAATTATAATATAAATTTTAGTATCAGCATGTCAAGTTCTGTAAGAATAAAATCCTATTGATATCTTGATTATATTTTCATTTAATGTGTAGAATAATTTGAAAAAAATAACTATGTTTATGACAATGAATCTTCCCCTCATGAATGTAGTATAACTCTATATTCACTTAGGTCTTTTAAAAGATTTTTAATTAAAGTTTTATAATTTTCTTCCTAAAAGTATTACACCTTTTATAGGACTTATTTTAATATACCTTGTAATTTTTGTTGCTATTATAAATAGTACCTTCGGGAAGGGGGGTTCTCAATTTTGGCATATGAATACATGTGTGTATGTGAGTGTGTTTTATGCACATAAAATATTTCACTTTACTTTTTGGTGTATCTTTTGCCATTTAAAAAGGTTTCATTTTGGTTCTAATGATATCTTTATTCCAGTGGTTTTCAAGCTGTAGCATATATCAGAATCCCCTGGAGAGCTGTTACAACACAAATTGCTGGGTCCCAACTCCAGAGTTCTGATTCAGCAGGTCTGGGGTAGGACGTGAGAATCTGCATTTCTAACAACTTTCTAAGTGATATGGATCTACTGGTCCAGTACCACACTTGAAGAACCATTATTTTATACTAATATCTTCATATAATACTTTTATCTTACTTTTAAAGATACTGTCTGTTGATTCCCTTCATGAATCATAATAAAATTTGCTAGTACTCTCTTTTTGCCTCTCCCCTCCTTCTGACCCAGCTTCTAATTTAAGCCTATATCTTCTTACTCCTAGTTAGTATCTATGAAGTTGTCCTCCTTCTATACCCATTTTTGTTATTTGTATTATACATATATTTCAGAGTATATAATATTTGCCTCTATTTTGTCATTCCATCTTTATCACTTATTCTTAGGTTTACAGGTAAATATAATTACTGCTCACCATCGAATATATGCCAAACTACTCCTATGATTTCTTGGTATCTAAAGCTTTTTTTCTATTAAATTTCTTAGAAAATATCATGGGAATAATATTTCCTGAGTTATTGCATGCTCATTATAGCTTGTATTTATATCTGAAAGTTAACTTAGTCAGATATAAAACCTTTGGCTCACACCTTCCCATTGTTCAGCCATCTCATTTATAAAGAGTAGTTTTCCAACATCACAACTTTTGCAGATTTCTCTGAGCAGGTTTCTTCTGGATCCCTTTTTCTGAAATAACTCTCTATATATTATAATAAGAGTGGATTACAGGCGAAAAATCTGCAAGATGCAGACTCTACCTGATGAGTAGTTCTTAGGGCATGCCAAAGACAAAATGAGACAAAAATCAAGAACACTAGAGGAATTTGAAGCCTTTGACATCTACAGCTACTGCAAATATTAAACACAGTCCAACTTCTAGCAAGATTAAAACAAAATCTCACACCAAAGGCCTATTTATCTCAGTAATATTACCCAATATATCATGCCTGGCTTTCAACATAAAAATATAAGGCATGCTAAAAGGCAAGAATAAACAGAGTCTGAAGATACAAAATAAGCATCAGAGCCAGACTCAGATACAACAAAGATTTTAGAATTTAAAAACATGATTAATATGGTAAGGGCTCTAATGGGAAAAGTAGACAGTATTCAAGAACAGATAGATGGGTAATGGAAGCAGAGAGACAGAAACTCTACGAAAGAATCAAAAGGAAATGTTAGCATCACAGGCACTGTAACAGAAATGAAGAATATCTTTGATGGGCTCATCAGTAGACTGGACATGGCCAAGGAGAGAATCAGTGAATGTAAAGATAGGTCAAGAAAACCTCCCAAACTGAAATGCAAGGAGAAAAAAGAATTAATGAAAACTCAGAATAAAACATATATGAACTATGGGGCAATTTCAAGAGGTGTAACACGCACTTAATTGGTTAACAGAAAGAAACAAAGAAGCTGATAAAATATTTGAGGTAATGATGCCTGAGAATTTAAAAAACTTATTGACAAACATCAAACCACAGATCCAGGAAGCTCAGAGAACATCAAGAATATATCATATTCAAGAAGCCAGAAAAGGGAGAAAACACCTTACCTTTAGAAGAACAAGAACAAGAATTACAGAGGCCTTCTCATCAGTCACCATGAAAGCAAAAAGGAAGTGGAGTAAAATATTTAAAGTATTGAAAGAAAAAAACCCACCACCTAGAATTCTATATCTAATGAAATTATCCTTCAAAGGTAAAGAAGAAATAAAGACTTTCTCAGAAAAACAAAAACTGAGGAAATTCATCACCAACAGATATGCCCTGCAATTAATATTAAAAGAAGTTCTTCAGGAAGAAGGAAAATAATATCTGTCAGGAACTTGAATCTCCATTCAGAAGAGAAGATCACCAGAAAAAGAGTAAAGGTAAAATTAATTTTTAAAGTTTTATTATTCTTAATTGTTCTAAAAGATAATTATTTTAAAGTAATAAAAGTAGCAATGTGTTGAGTGATTATAGCATATAAAAAGGCTTAATGATTGAAAGAAAAATCATAGGGGATTAGAGGAAGGAATTGGGAATACTCTGTTAGAAGATTTATGCACTACATGTGAAGCAGTTTAGTGTTATTTAGAGGTGAACCCAGATTAGTTAAAAAATGTATATCACAAACTCTAGGGCAATCACTAAAGAAAACTTAAAAAGAAGAATAATTGAAATGCTAAGAAAGAAGATAAAATGAAATCATATAAAATAATTAAAACCAGAGAAGGCAGAAAAAGAGGGGGGAAAAAACAGAGAATAAATGTAACAAATAGTAAAGTTACCAAAAATGGTAGATATTAGTCTAAAAGTATCAATAGTCACTTTCAATATAAATGGCCTAAATACACCAATTAAAAGAAATAGGTTGTCAGTATGAATTTTACAAAAAGATCCCAACTATATGTTGTTGACAAGAAACTGATTTAAAATATATACACTCAAATAGGTTAAAAGTTAAGAAATGGAAAAAGAAATTCCATGCCAATTGTAAATTTAAAAAATTGGAGTGGCTATATTAATTTCAGACAAAGTGGACCTGAGAATAAGGAAGAATATCAGGGATAAAGAAAGACATTATGTAATGATAGGAGGTCAATTCTCCATGGAGATATAACAGTCCTAAACATGTATGCAATTAACCAATAAAGCATCAGAATATTTGAAGTGTAGACTTCAAGTTAAAAATTGTTTCAAGACAAAGAAGGGGAATGATATCAGCAAGATGGCAGAATAGGAAGCCCTGGATCCTCCATTCTTCCCACAGAAACACCAATTCAACACAATACACAGAACAATTCCCTTTGTGAGAAATCCAGAAACTAGCTGAGAGGCCCCTGTGTCCCTGGTGATGTGAAACCAGCCACAATAAAGCCAGTAGGAATATCTGCAACACCCTCTCAACATAAGCACTACTAACACCCCAGTGCCATATGATTGAAGGAACACCCCCAACTCCCAGCTTATGCCTGGGGATGAAAGGACTAGGCCATATAACCAATATTCTGATTTTTCTGGGGGCTGACTGAGGCATTGGCTTCTGTCTCACCTGTCTTAAGAGTGCTGATGGGACCCAGAATACTCTAGTCACCTGGGACCCATTAAGAACAAAAACTGTGGTTTGAACTAGCAAGCTAGCATAAACCATAGCCCTACTCCCTAGCTCAGTGCAAAGTGAAAAATCTCCAGCTCCCAGCTTCTCCCTGTGGAGAAAAGTAAAGGACTGGACCATATATCCAACATTTTGATTTTTTTCTGGGGGCTGCATAAGGCACTGGTTTCTGTCTTGCCTGTCTAAGAGTGCTAATGGAACCTGTCATAGTCAAGATGCTTGGGGGCCACTGAGAACAAGAACAGCATTTTGAAATAGCATAAAAGTTTGAGAGGTCCCCAGAATCTCTGGCCAGGCATTTCTCCGATGAACATATACAAATGGCCAACAGGTATATGAAATGATGCCCAGCATCACTAATAATTAGGGAAATACAAATCCTACTTTCAATAACGGATAGAACAAATAGACAGGAGATCATTAAGGAAATAGAGGACTTGAACAACATTATAAAACAACAAGACTTAGACAATATAGGACACTTCACACAGCAAGAGTAGAATATACACTCTTCTGATGTACACATGAACATTATCCACAATAGACCATAGGTAAAGCCACAAAACAAGTCTCAATAAATTTTAAAAGGTTGAAACCATACAAAGTATCTCCTCTGACCACAATGAAATGAAACTAGAAATTAATAACAGGAGGAAAATTGGAAAACTCACAAATATGTCAACATTATACAACACATTCTTAAACAACCAATGGGTCAAAGATGAAATCAAAAAAGAAATTAGAAAATACTTTGTGATGAATGAAAACAAAAATACAACATACCAAAACCTATAGGATGCAGCAAAAGCAGTGCCCAGGGGAACTTAAAGCTTTAAATGCCTACATTAAAAAAGAATAAAAATCTCAAATTAATTATTTTCACCTTAATGAGCTAGAAAAAGAAGAGCAAACTACACCTAAAGTTAGCATTAAAGAAGACCTAAATAAATGGAAAAACGCCTGTGTTCATGGATTGGAATACTTAGTATTGTTAAAATAGCAACACTCCACAAATCACTCTACAGATTCAATGCAACCTCCATCAATGTCCCAGCGGCCTTTTTTGAAGAAATGGAAATACGAACCCCAAAATTCATACAGAATTGTAACGGAATCTGAATATTCAAAACGATTTTGAAAATGAAGAACAAAATAAGAGTACTTATACTTCCTTATTTCAAAACTTACTTCAAAGCTACATGTCTTAGTTCTTTTGGGCTGCTATAACAAAATATAGACTGGGTGCCTTATGAACGATAAACATTTATTTCTCACAGTTCTTGAGGCTGGGAAGTCCAAGATCAATGCACTTCCTGGTTCATAGATGGCCATCTTTCCACTGTAGCCTCACAGATGCCCCATCTCCTAATACCATCATCTTGGGGGTTAGGATTTCAACATAGGAATTTTAGAGCAATACAAACATTCAGACCATAGCTCCATAGCAACCAAAACTTTGTGGTACTGGCATAAGCATACACAATGGAATCTATAAATCAATGAAATGGAATTGGGAGTTGAAGAATGAACTCAAACTTTCATGTGTAATAGATTTTCTATGAAGGTGTCAAGACCATTCAATGGGTTCTCAATTTTTATGAGGTTTGTTTCCAATTCTCTAGTTAGTGTACTACTTTCCCTTCATCTGGTACAATCATTGTAATGCCATCAATGTAGAACACTAGCATAATATTTTATGGAACTCAAGATAGTCATCATATTTGTATATTACGGCACAGAGTGGTAGAGTTGATGTAGCCATGAGGCCAGATTATGAAGGTGTACTGTTGGCCCTTTCAGGTAAAACTAAACTGATTCTTGCGATCCTTGCAAACTTACAGAAAGAAAAAGCATTCTCCTGGTCAATAGCTTCATACCAGGGGTCAGTGGATGTATTGATTAGCTCTAGTAAATACAGGACTTCTGGAAAGCAGCTGTCACCATCTGATGAAGTTTACAAGAGTCCACAGTCATTCTCCAAGATGCATCCTGTATCTGCACAGCCCAAACAGGGGAATTAAGTGAGGATATGATAGGTATCAACACCCTCCTTCTTTTAAGTCTGTGATGGTGTCACTAATTCCTACAGTTTCCACAAGCATTAAGTTTTGCTTTTGGTTTACTATCTGTGTACAAACAGGAAGTTCCTGAGGTCTATACTTGGTTCCTCCTGCAATAATAGCTCTTATTTCATAGATCAGAGAGCAAATGTAGAGATTCTGCCACTGTCTGAATATGTCTACTCTATATATATTCAAGAACTGGGGGAGGGGGTGGAGTAAGCAGAGAGAGGGTTATCTTACGTATTTAGCCACTGTTATTCAAACATAGGTCAAAATGCCACTTACCATTTTACCACCATAAGCCCACTTTTAGACTTATGGATCAGACTGATGATTTGGGTCCTCAGAAACTAACATTGACTCAGAGAGAGTGTCTAGTTTTCCCCCAAAAGGCCTGAATATTTTTTTCCTCAGTGTTGTCACCATGGTGAATGGCTACAGGTCCCTTTGTAGAAGGTTTGGGGAAAATATTTACAGTATGTATTTATGGCAATGCTGAAGGGTCTTTCCTCAAGGGACCTAGCCTCTCCTTCAGTCACAGAGTTCTGTCTCTGTGAACTTCTTAGGTCTTGGAACTGGGTTCTTAGAAGTCATGAATTTCCATTTTAGTGATTCAAGTCAAGTTTCTATCAGATCTGGAGTTTTCTTGTTAGTTAGATCTAACTACTCAGTCAATCCATGAACTTGTGATTTAAATAAGTGTGTTTTTTTAAGCTTCTAAGTTTTAGAGTGGTTTGTTAAATAGCCCTAGGTGCCTAATATACCAGTGCTCCTCTTACTAATATATTTCTCAAAGCCTTAGAGAAGGGAATGTTCTCTGTGCCATCATGAGGTACAGAGTGTATATATGGGTGGTGGTAGTGGTAGTGGCAATGGTGAGCGTAGAAATTGCATTTCATAAATTCACTCCATCATTCCTATCCCCCTAAGCCTTTAGAGCCTTTCCTCTACATTATGTCATGGAAGTTCTAGCATCACAGTCTCATTAAATGTAGGCCACCATTCAGTCCAAATTTTAGTCAACTAGCCAGTTAAGCTGTTAGAGCTAATTCCTTCTGCAGAAGCAAATGCATTAAGTCCAGAATCTTTGGTAAGTATACCTATATCAATGAATTTGGCCTGATATGGTGTTAGATTCCATCTTTCTTGGTAAAACACCCTTAGAATCCATTCCAGTACATATTCCCTCAGGTTTATGGCAATATAACAAATATTAAAAAATCTTTAAATTTTGATCAAATAGAAACTATTTCCTCTTGAGTCTGACTTTATACTTGCCCACCAGAAACATGGTGAGATCTTGATTCCAGTGATGAGTCTAGTGGCAAAAAACAGTAGGGGAGTAGATCTTGAGGAAAATATAGATCCTCTTGAAAAGTAACTTTGGAAAACAATTTGACAGTATCTACTAAAGCTGACCATATGCATATTCTATGACCCAGCAATTGTATTCCTAGGTATGTACCTAACAGAAATGCATGCACATGTGCTACAAAAGACATGTACCAGACATATTCATAGTAGTACTACACATTACATCCCCAAACTGGAAATAACCTTAATGCTCATCAACAGTAGAATTGATGGATAAATTGTGGTATAGTTACACAATGAAATTCTATACAGTAATGAGGATGAATGAGCTGGTGCTATACACAACATTAAGGATGAATCTCATAAAGTTAATATTTAGGGATGAAGATAGAATTATAACTAAGTAACTAAATAAATAAATAAATAAGATTTCATTTATATAAATTTCAAAAACAGGCAAAACTAATTTATACTGATAAGTCAGAATATTGGTTATCCTGAAGAAGGCTCCTGGGGTCCTGGCAATGTTCTATTTATTGACCTAATTTGTGGCTACACAGGTGTGTTAATTTTGTGCATATCACTGAGTTGTATACTTATAATATCTTTACTTTTCTGTATTTGTGTCACATTCAAATTTAAAATGTTTTTAAGCAAATAAGAACCACAATGAGGTACCACCTCACACCAATCAGAATGGCTATCATCAAAAAGTCTACAAATAAATGCTGGAGAAGGTGTGGAGAAAAGGGAACCCTTGTACACTATTGCTGGGAATGTAAATTGGTGCAACCACTGTGGAAAACAGTATGGAGGTTCTTCAAACAATTAGGAATAGAACTACCATATGATCCAGCAATTCCACTTCTAGGTATGTATAGAAAGAAAACAAAAACACTAATTTGAAAAGATATATACACCTCCATGTTCAATGCATCATTATTTACAATAGCCAAGACATGGAAACAACCTAAGTGTCCATTGACAGATGAATGGATAATGGTATACAACGGAATATTATTCAGCCATAAAAGAATGAAATCTTGCCATTTGTGACAACATGGATGGACCTTGAGGGCAGTACGCTAAGTGAAATAACGTAAACAGAGAAAGACAAACACCATATGATCTCACTTATATGTGGAATCTAAAACAAAAACAAAAACTGAGCTCAAATGTACAGAGAACAGATTGGTGGTTGCCAGAGGTGCAGGGTGGGTTAAATGGGTGAAGGGGGTCAAAAGGTACAAATTTCTAGTTATAAAATAAATAAATCATGGGGATGTAATGTATAACATAGTGACTGTAGTTAATAATACTGTATCAAATATTTGAAAGTTGATAAGAGAGTAAATCTTAAAAGTTCTCATCACAAGAAAAATTTTTTAACTATGTGTGGTGATGGATGTTAACTAAACGTTATGATGATCATTTTGCAACATATACAAATATAGAATCATTACTGTATACACCTGAAACTAATATAATGTTATAAGCAAATTATACCTCAATAAAAAATAAATCAATTGTTTTAAAAAATAGTAAACCAAAAAAAAGAGTTTAAAAATATTTTTAAAAAGTCAGAGATGCTATTTCTGGCTTCTGATGAAAGATCTTTGGGGTAGAATGATCATGAAGCTTAAGCCCCCTAACAAATGTTAATGATATCTCATGTCACATTGGGATGAGAAAACTGAACTGAGGGAGCACTTGCTTATGTGATAATTTTTGGCTTAAAAACAGAACATTAAAAACAGACACAAAAGAATTAAGTTGAACCCCTACATTACACCATATACAAAAATTAACTCAAAATGGATAAAAGAACTAAATGTAAGAGCTGAAACTATAAAAATCTTAGAAGAAGACAGGTATAAATCTTCATGACTTTGGTTGAGGCAATGGTTTCTTAGATATGACACCAAAAGCACAAGTAGCAAAATAAAAAAGTAGATAAGCTGGACATCATCAAAATTAAACATGTTTGTGCTTCAAAGGATACCATCAAGACAGTGAAACTTTCCCTGTGTGTGCTCTCAGGCAACAGGAAACTGCCTACATGAGCTCCAGGGGCAGGTGCAAGTTGCCACTGCCATCCTAGGCTCCAGAGGCAGGCCTGGGCTGTCAACACCAATAAGAGTCCTGCAAGCAGGTGCCAAGTGCTGCCCCTGTTGTCCCAGGAGTATGCGGGCTGCCTCTGCTGCTAAGAGACATAGGAGCAGGCGCCAATCGCTGCCCCTACTGTCACGGGAGTGCATGGGCTGCCACATCTGCTAAGAGACCTGGGGCCAGGTGCCAATCACTGCCCCCACCATCCCAGGAGCATGCACAGGCCGCCACACCTGCACACCCCATATCAAGGGGATAATGGCCAGCACAAGCTGAGAAAAGAGGCAGCAAGCATCCAAACTAAAAGCAGACCCTCAATTCCTGACAAGATGGCAGAGTAGAAGGACTTGAGCTCACCCCCTCTCATGAAAACACCAAAATCACAACTAACTGCTGAACAACCATTGACAAAAAAGACTGGAACCTACCAAAAAAGATATTTTTACATCCAAAGACAAAGAAGAAGCCCCAATGAGATGGTAAGAGGGGAGTTTCTGCAATGTAATCGAATCCCATACCCACCGGGTGGGCAACCCACAAACTGGAAAATAATTATATCACAGAGGTTCTTCCACAGCAGTGAGAGTTCTGAGCCCCACATCAGGCTCCCAAGCCTGAGGGTCTGGCATCAGGAAGAGGGGCCCCCAGAGCATTTGGCTTTGAAGGCCAGTGGGGTCTGAGTGCAGGAGATCCACAGGACTGGGAGAAACAGAGACTTCACTCTTAGAGGGCACACAAAAGGTTTCATATGAACTGGTACCCAGCACAAAGCAGTGACTCCATAGGAGCCTGGGCTAGACCTACCAGCAGGTCTTGGAGGGTTTCCTGGGGAGACGGGGGTCGGCTGTGGCTCACTGTGGGGGCAAAAACACTGGTGGCAGAGGCCTCATGGAATATTCATTGGCATGAGCACTCCTGGAGATTGCCATTTTGGCACTGAGACCTGGCCTCACCCAACAGCCTGTAGGCTCCAGTGCTGGGATGCCTCAGGCCAAACAATCAGCAGGGTGGGAACACAGCCCCACCTATCAGCAGACAGGCTGCCTAAAGTCATACTGAGCTCACAGCCACCTCTAAACACACCACCTGACACAGCCCTGCCCACCAGAGGGACAAGACCCAGCTCCACCCACCAGTGAGCAGGCACCAGTCCCTCGCACCAGGAAACCTGCACAAGCCCCTGGACCAACCTCACCCACCAGGGGCAGACACCAAAAGCAAGAGGCACTATGACCCTACAGCCAGTGGAAAAGGAGACCACAAACACAAAAAGTTAGACAAAACGAGAAGGCAGAGAAATATGGTCCAGACAAAGGAACAAGATAAAAACCCAGAAGAACAATTAAGTGAAGTGGAGGTGGAGATAGGCAATCTACCTGAAAAAGAATTCAGAGTAATGATAGTAAAGATGATCCAAGATCTCAAAAAAAGAGTGGAGGCACAGACCAAGAAGATACAAGAAATGATTAACAAAGAACTAGAAGATGTAAAGAACAAACAGAGATGAACAATACAATAACTGAAATGAAGAATACACTGGAAGGAATCAACAGCAGAATAAATGAGCCAGAAGAATGAATAAGTGAGCTGGAAGACAGAGTGGTGGAAACCACTGCGAGAGAATAGAATAAAGAAAAAAGAATGAAAAGAAATAAGGACAGTCTCAGAGACCTCTGGGACAACATTAAATGTACCAACATTCACATTATAAGGGTCCCAGAAGGACAAGAGAGAGAAAGGGGCTGAGAAGAGATTGTAGCTGAAAACATCCTTAACATGGGAAAGAAAACACTCACTCAAGTTCCAGAAGTGCAGAGAGTCCCATACAGGTTAAACCCAAGGAGGAACATGCCAAGACACATATTAATATTAATCAAATTGACAAAAATTAAAGACAAAGAGAAACTATTAAAAGGAACAAGGGAAAAGCAACATATAATATACAAGGGAATCCCCATAAGGATATCAGCTGGTTTTTCAACAGAAACTCTGCAGGCCAGAAGAGAGTGGCATGATATATTTCAAGTGATGAAAGGGAAAAACCTACAAGCAAGAATACTCTATCCAGCAAGGCTCTCATTGAGATTTGATGGAGAAATCAAAAGCTTTACAGACAAGCAAAAGCTAAGAGAATACAGCACCATCAAATCAGCTTTACAACAAATGGTAAAGAAACTTCTTTAGGGGGAAAAGAAAAGGACAGAACTAGAAACAAGAAAATTACTAATGGGAAAGCTCACCAGTAAAGGCAAACATACAGTAAAGGTAGGAAATCATCCACACACAAATATGATATCAAAACCGGCAATCATGAGAAGAGGAGAGTACAAATGCAGGATACTGGAAATGCATTAGAAATTAAGAGACCAGCAACTGAAAACAATCTTGTATATATACAGACGGCTATATCAAAACCTCAGGGGAAGCACAAACCAAAGTCTACAATAGATACACACAAAAAAGAAAAGCAATCCAAACACAACCCTAAATATAGATCAAAACACAAGGGAAGAAAATAAAAGAGGATGGGAAGAAAAAAGACCTACAAAAACAAATCCAAAGCAATTAACAAAATGACAGTAAGAACGTACATATCGATAATTACCTTAAATGTAAATGGATTAAATGCTCCAACCAAATGACATAGATGGGCTGAATGGATACAAAATAAGACCTGTATATATGCTGTCTACAAGAGATCCACTTCAGATCTAGGGAACCATACAGACTGAAAGTTAGGAGATGGAAAAAGGTATTCCATGCAAATGGAAATCAAAAGAAAGCAGGAATAGCAATACTCATATCAGACAAAATAGACGGTAAAATAAAGACTGTTTACAAGAGACAAAGAAGGACCAAGGGATCAATCTAAGAAGACTATATAACAATTGTAAAAATATATGCACCTAACATAGGAGCACCTCAAAATATAAGGCAAATGCTAACAGCCATATAAAGATAAATCGACAGTAACACAATAATAGTGGGAAACTTTAACATCCCGCTTACATCAATGGACAGATCATTCAGACAGAAGATAAATAAGGAAACACAGGCCTTAAATGACACATTAAAGCAGATTGACTTAACTGATGTTTATAGAACATTCCATCTGAAAGCAGCAGAATACACATTCTTCTCAAGTGCACATGGAACATTCTCCAGGATAGATCACATCCTGGGCCACAATGCAAGCCTCAGTAAATTTAAGAAAATTGAAATCATACCAAGCATCTTTTCCAATCACAACGCTATGAGATTAGAAATCAATTACCAGAAAAAAAAACTGTAAAAAACACAAACACGTGGAGGCTAAATAATATGTTACCAAACAACCAATGGATCACTGAAGAACTCAAAGAGAAAATCAAAAATTACCTAGAGACAAATGACAACAAAAACATGACAATCCAAAACCTATGGGATGCAGCAAAAGCAGTTCTAAGAGGGAAGTTTATAGAAATACAATCTTACCTCAGGAAACAAGAAAAATCTCAAATAAACAACCTAACCTTACACCTAAAGCAACTACAGAAAGAGGAACAAACAAAACCCAAAGTTAGTAGAAGGAAAGAAATCATAAAGATCAAAACAAAAAGAAGTAGAGATGACAAAAAAGATCAATGAAATTAAAGCTAGTTCTTTGAAAAGATAAACAAAATTGGTAAACCTCTAGCCAGACTCATCAAAAAAAAAAGGCAGAGGATTCAAATCAATAAAATTAGAAACGAAAAAGGAGAAGTTACAACTGACACCACAGAAATACAAAGGATCGTAAGAGACTACTACAAGACTACAAGCAACTATATGGTAATAAAATGGACAACCTGGAAGAACTGGACAAATTCTAAAAAAGGTACAATCTTCCAAGATTGAACCAGGAAGAAACAGAAAATATGAACAGACCAATCACAAGCACTGAAATTGAAACTGTGATTTTAAAACTTCCAAGAAACAAAAGTCCAGGACCAGATAGCTTCACATGTGAATTCCATGAAACATTTAGAGAAGAGTGAAAACCTATCCTTCTGAAAATCTTCCCAAAAATTGCAGAGGAAGGAACACTCTCAAACTCATTCTATAAGGCCACCATCACCTTGATACCAAAACCAAACAAAGATACCACAAAAAAAGAAAATTACAGGCTAACAACACTGATGAACATAGATGCAAAAATCATCAAAAAAATACTAGGAAACCGAATCCAACAATACATTAAAAGGAGCATACACCATGATCAAGTGGGATTTATCCAATGGATGCAAGCATTCTTCAATATCTGCAAATCAAACAGTGTGATACACCACATGAACAAACTGAAGAATAAAAACCATATGATCAGTTCAATAGATGCAGAAAAAGCCTTTGACAAAGTTCAACACCAATTTATGATTAAAAACTCTCCAGGAAGTGGGCATAGTGGGAACCTACCTCAACATAATAAAGACCATATATGACAAACCTACAGCTAAAATCATACTCAATGGTGAAAAGCTGAAAGAATCTCCTCTAAGATCAGGAACAAGACTAGGATGTCCACTCTCACCACTTTATTCAACATAGCTTTGGAAGTCCTAGCTACGGCAATCAGAGAAGAAAAAGAAATAAAAGGAATCCAAATTGGAAAAGAAGTTAAACTGTCACTGTTTGCAGATGACATGATACTATACATAGAAAATCCTAAAGATGCTACCAGAGGGCTTCCCTGGTGGCGCAGTGGTTGAGAATCTGCCTGCCAATGCAGGGGACACGGGTTCGAGCCCTGGTCTGGGAAGATCCCACATGCCGCAGAGCAACTAGGCCCATGAGCCACAATTACTGAGCCTGCATGTCTGGAGCCTGTGCTCCGCAACAAGAGAGGCCGCAATAGTGAGAGGCCTGCGCACCGCGATGAAGAGTGGTCCCCACTTGCCACAACTAGAGAAAGCCCTCGCACAGAAACGAAGACCCAACACAGCCATAAATAAATAAATAAATAAATAAATAAATAAATAATTAATTAATTTTAAAAAAAAAAGATGCTACCAGAAAACTACTAGAGCTCATCAGTGAATCTGGTTAAGTTGCAGGTTACAAAATTAATGCACAGAAATCTGTTGCATTTCTATACATTAACAATGAAAGATCATAAAGAGAAATTAAAGTAACAATCCCATTTACCATCACATCAAAAAGAATAAAATGCCTAGGAATAAACCTACCTAAGGAGGCAAAAGAACTTTACTCTGAAAACAATAAGATGCCGATGAAAGAAATTGAAGATGGCCCAAACAGATGGAAAGATATACTATGTTCTTGGATTGGAAGAATCAACATTGTCAAAATGACTATACTACCCAAGGGAATCTACAGATTCAATGCAATCCTTATCAAATTACTAATGACATTTTTCACAGAACTATAACAAAACATTTTTGAATTTGTATGGAAACACAAAAGACCCTGAATAGCCAAAGTAATCCTGAGAAAGAAAAATGGAGCTGGAGGAATCAGGCTCCCAGACTTCAGACTATACTACAAAGCTGCAGACATCAAAGCAGTATGGTACTGGCACAAAAACAGAAATATAGATCAATGGAACAGGATAGAAAGCCCAGAAACAAACCCACGCACCTATGGGCAATTAATGTATGACAAAAGAGGCAAGAATATACAATGGAGAAAAGACAGTCTCTTCAATAAGTGGTGCTGGGAAACCTGGACAGCTACATTTAAAAGAATGAAATTAGAACATTCTCTAACACCATACACAAAAATAAACTCAAAATGGATTAAACACCTAAATGTAAAACCTGATACTATAAAACTCTTAGAAGCAAACTTAGGCAGAACACTCTCTGACATAAATTGCAGCAATATCTTTTTGGATCCACCTCCTAGAGTAATGAAAATAAAAACAAAAATAAACAAATGGGGCCTAATTACACGTAAAAGATTTTGCACAGCAAAGGAAACCATAAACAAAATGAAAAGACAACCCACAGAATGGGAGAAAATATTTGCAAACAAAGTGACTGACAAGGGATTAATCTCCAAAATATACAAACAGCTCATGCAACTCTATATCAAAAAAAAAAAAACTCAATCAAAAAATGGGCAGAAGATCTAAATAGACGTTTCTCCAAAGACATACAGATGGCCAAAAAGCACATGAAAAGATGCTCAACATTGCTAACTATTAGAGAAATGCAAATCAAAACTACAGTGAGATATCACCTCACACAGGTCAGAATGGCCATCATCAAAAAGTCTACAAACAATAAATGCCAGAGAGGATGTGGAGAAAAGACAACCCTCCTACACTATTGGTGGGAGTATAAATTGGTACAACCATTATGGAGAACAGTATGGACGTTCCTTAAAAAAGTAAAAATAGAACTAC
The DNA here is from genome assembly GCF_965194805.1 of Balaenoptera borealis. Classification (NCBI taxonomy): domain Eukaryota; kingdom Metazoa; phylum Chordata; class Mammalia; order Artiodactyla; family Balaenopteridae; genus Balaenoptera; species Balaenoptera borealis. The sequence goes on along the minus strand of NC_138881.1, from coordinate 129,099,751 downwards.
CATACGATCCAGAAATCTTACTCCTGGGCATATATCCAGAGAAAATCATAATTCAAAAAGATACATGCACCCCAATGTTCATTGCAGCACTATTTACAATAGCCAAGACTTGGAAGCAACCTAAATGTCCAACGCCAGAGGAATGGATAAAGAAGTTGTGGTACATATATACAATGGACTATTACTCAGCCATAAAAAAAAGAATGAAATAATGCCATTTGCAGCAACATGGATGGACTTAGAAATTATCACACTAAGTGAAGTCTGACAGAGAAAGAGAAATATCATATGATATCACATATGTGGAATCTTAAAAAACATGATACAAATGAACTTATTTACAAAACAGAAACAGGCTCACAGACATAGAAAACAAACTTATGGTTACCAAAGGGGAAACGTGGAAGGGAGGGATAAATTAGGAGTTTGGGATTGACATGTACACACTTCTATATATAAAATAGATAATCAACAAGGGCCTACTGTATAGCACAGGGAACTCTACTCAGTATTCTGTAATACCTATATGGGAAAATAATCTGGAAAAGAATGGATATATATATAACTGAATCACTTTTCTGTACACCTAAAACTAATACAACATTGTAAATCAACTATATTCCAATATAAAAGAAAACTTAAATTAAAAAAAGACAGTGAAAAGACTACTCACAGAATGGGAGAATATTTTTGCAAATCATGTACCTTCTAAGGTCTTGTATCCAGAATGTGTAAAGTATTCTTACAACTCAATAATAAAATGACAAATGACCCAATTTCAAAATGGACAAAGGATGTGAATAGAAATTTCTCAAAAGAAGATATACAAATGGCCAATAAGCACATAAAATATCTCAAAATCATTAGTCCGTAGGGACCTGTAAACCCAAACCACAATATGATACCACTTAACACTAGGATGGTTATAATTAAAGACAAACAAAAAAACAACAATTAAAAAAAACCCAAGCGTTGGCACAGATGCAGACAAATTGGAACCCTCATACACTGCTAGTGAGAATATAAAATGTTGCAGCTGTTGTGGAAAACAATCTGGCAGTTACTCAAATGGTTAAACGGTGTTACCATATGACCCAGCCACTCCACTATTAGATAAATGGGAACATAACTCCACACAAAAACTTGTACACACGTGTCCATAGCAGCATTATTCACAAAAGCCAAAAAGAGGACACAATAAAAATGTCCATCAACTGATAAATGGATAAACAAAATGTAGTGTATTCATGCAATAGACTATTATTCAGTCATATAAAGAAATGAAGTGTTGACACACATGCTACAACATGAATTGAACTTGAAAATATTAGGCTGAGTGAAAGAATCCAGTCACAAAGGAACACACATTGTATGATTCAATTTACATGAAATGTTCAGAACAGGCAAATCTATACAGATAGAAAGTAAATTAGTGGTTGCCAGTGGCAGGGGCAGTGGAAGATCATGGCTAAGGGGTGCAGGGTTTCTTTGGAACGTGATGAAAATGTTCTAAACTTGATTGTGATGACGAATACACAATTCTGTGAATATAGTAAAAGTGACTGAATTGTACACTTTAAATGTGTGAATTGTATGGTATGTGAATTGTATCTCAATAAATCTATTTAAAAACATGCCCATAAATAATCTGCAAAATTAAGACTCTGGGAAACTACAGATAAACACTCCTTCAACAAACAAATGGCAAGAAAAAGTAAAACAGAGAGATAAAGTAGAAATCTATATTCAAAGAGATTTAAAAAATAAACTTACCAGTTTCAATTTCTGGACCTTACTGGGGTCTGAGTCAAACAAACTGAAAAAGAGAAAACATTTACCACATGTATGAGACAGTAGGAAATTAGGATACCAACTGAATATTTGATGATATTAAGGAAATACTGTTTGGTGTGATAAAGGTATTATGGTTCTGTCAAATTTTAAAAGTCCTTTTATTTTATAACTACAAAGTGAAAGATTTACCAATGAAATGATAAAATATAAGGGACTTGCTTCAAAATAATCTAGGTGAAACACAACTTGCCATGAATTGAATAGTTGAGGCTGGGTGATATGTATATGGGGATCATTATGCCATTCTCTCTACTTCGGTATAGATTTGAAATTTTCCATTAATAAAATTTTTTAAAAATAAAAAATGCCTCAAAGCTGGAGGGGGTGCCCCTATACTGTGGAGAGGCTATCACCCAGCCTGTACTTTGGGGGTGGCCTTTGGCTGCTGAGAGTTTGTAGTAAAAGTATGGGCAGAGTAGGGGCAGTGCAGGGGGTCTCTTGCACAGCTCTGCTGGAGAGGTCCCTCTATTAGATGTATAGCTGCTCTGGGGTACAATGGGATATAGATGAGGAGCACCCTGAATGCCTTGGGAGGCTCTGGAGTCCCAGAGACCCTGAGTCTCTTGCCCAGGAGGTCAGTCATACTGAAGAATTTGGGCCCAGCACTACTGGTAGTACCCTGTGAAGCCCAAATAAATCTTTGACCGTACTGGAAGGAAGGGACGTTGCCTGATATCATCCTGACTCCCGGAGTGGAGAGGACATCATTTGGGAACTCGGCCTCCGGACTCCCAAAGACACAATTTATGAGAAATAGTTGAACCACAGGGAATATTTAATTTAAGGAAAAGGAGACTCATGGAAGTGGGGGAGTGGTAGAGTGGGTGCGAATAAGGGTTAGGGTGGACAATGCAAGGGGACCAGGATAAAAACAGATTTGTCAGACTCCAGAACCCAGAGGATTTGCCTCACCAGCAGTAAGACTAGAAAGAAATAGGTAATAAGAGAAAAATTCATATGATGAGGTGACTAAAGTATACTTTTTCATTGTTTTATGCATTTCTTGGTGTAAATCCAAAATGGATTTAAAGCCATTTATAATACAGGACATGCATGGAATACGTCTTCTAAAACAATGGTTTAAAACTATTTAGAATCACGTAAAGAGAATAAGTAAACTGACCATAATGATTGTGACAGAGTTTGATCAGAAAATTTAGTTGTTCTTTCATGCTCTCTCTGTGAGCAGCCATAATAGTTGCCAGATTGAGTTTCCAGCATAGAAGTGACTACAGTAATGCAGAAGTATCAGTGGTAAGAATAGTGGTTTCCTCACCACACCAGTGTGCAGTGAATTTTTGGTTGTTGAACTTGGAAACTTAGCTCTATACCTGATTCTCCATGCCTCACAGCGATTCTTTCTTTCTAAATATCCTTTCTTCCAACTTAATTTTTATCAATTATAATTTATACACAGTTAAATATACAAATCTTAACTGTACAGGTCAGTGAGTTTTGACAAATGTATACACTGTGTTAACCAACATCCCAATCAAGATACAGAACATTACCATCACTCCAAAGGATTCCCTCATTCCTCTTTTCAGTAAACCCACATTCTCTCTGCCCCAGGCAATCATTATTCTGCTTTCAATCACCATACCTTAGTTCTGTATTTTCTAGAATTTCCTATAAATTGAGTCATAGTATGTATTCTTTTGTGTCTAGCTTCATTAGCTCAGCATAATGTTTCTTTTTAAAATACAAATAGTTGGCATTTAATTGGTAGTTTTTTCTCAGTTTTGACAAATGTACCATGGCTTTGTAAGATGTTAACATGAGGGGAAGTTGAGTGGTGGTTATATGGGAAATTTCTGTACTCTGCAATTTTTCTGTAAATGTAAAATTGTTCCAAAATAAGTAGTTTATTTAAAAATAGAAGCAAGGCGTAATGTCTTGGAAATTGATCCATGTTTGTCACTTGTAATTCATTTCTTTTTTATGGTGAGTAGTATTCCATTTTATGGATGTACAGTTTGTTTATACATTTGCCTATTGATGGACATTTGGATTGTTTACAGTTTGGAGTTATTACAAATAAAGCTGCTATAAACATTTGTGTACAAAATGCTGTATGAATTTGTATTCTCATTTCTCTCGGGTAAATAAGTAGAAGTGGGATTACTGAGTCATAGGGAAAGTGTATTTTTAACTTTAGAAGAGTCTACTAAATAATTTTCCAAAGCAATTGTGCCAGTTTATTTTGCCATCAACAAGGTATGAGAGTTCAAATTTTTCCACATTCTCACCAACATTTGATGGTATCATTCTTTTAAATTTTATATATTTGTATTGGTGTGAAGTGTTCTGTCTTTGTGATTTTTCCCCTTCATCTAAAGAGTAAATGATATTGAGCATATTTTCATGTGTTTATTGGTCATTCATGTATCTTCTTTTGTTAAGTACACATTGAAGTCTTTTGTCTCTTTCTAATTGGGCTTGTTTGTGCTTTATCTTTCAAAGAGTTCCTTATGTATTCTAGATACCTAACCTTTGTAAGGTATATGTATTGTGACTATTTTCTCTTCCAGTCCATGGTTTACATTTTCATTTTTATGACAATGTCTTTGATTGCAGAAGTTTTTAATGTTGATGAAGTTCAATTTATCAATTTTCTTTTATGGTTAATGATTTTTTCTGTTTTCTATCATCCTAACCCAAGATCATGAAGATATTGTCCCATGTTTTCTTCTTTCAGCTTCATAGTTTTAGCATTTATGTTTATGTCTATGATTCATCCTAAATTAAATTTTGTGTGTGGTATGAGGTAAAGTTTGAGCTTCATTTTCTTCAATATTCAATGGTTTATGAGACTTCCTTTCCTATTTAATGGTATTGGTGACTTTAGATAAAAGTAACTGAAGTAATCAAGGCAGTGTGGTATTGGCAGAAGGACAGACACCTAGATAAATGGAACTGAATTAAAAAGTCAAAAATAGGGCTTCCCTGGTGGTGCAATGGTTGAGAATCTGCCTGCCAATGCAGGGGACGCGGGTTCAAGCCCTGGTCTGGGAAGATCCCATATGCCACGGAGCAACTAAGCCCGTGTACCACAACTACTGAGCCTGGACTCTAGAGCCCGTGAGCCACAACTACTGAGCCCACATGCCTAGAGCCCACGCACCACAACAAGAGAAGCCACTGCAATAAGAAGCCCATGTACCACAACGAAGAGTAGCCCCCGCTCGCCGCAACTAGACAAAGCCTGTGCACAGCAACAAAGACCCAACGCAGCCAAAAATAAATAAAGAAAAAAATTTATTTATTTAAAAAAAAGTCAAAAATAGACCCACGCAAATAAATATATCCAAATAATTTTTGACAAAGGTGCAAAATCAATTCAATGGAGTAAGGATAACCTTTCAAGCAATTGTCCTGGAGCAACTGGACATCCAGAGGCAAAAATATAAACCTCAACCTAAGTCTCACACTTTACAAAAGATCACTCAAAATGGATTGTGGACTTAAATACAGAACACAAAACTATAAAACTTTTAGAAAAAACTGAGAAAGTTATTTGGGATATAGGTTTGGGCAAAGAGTCCTTAGACTCAACACCTAAAGCACAGCCAATAAAAGAAACATTGATAAATTGGACCTGATCAAAATTCAGAACTTTTACTGTATGGAATACTTAGGAGGATGAAAAAAAAAGAGAAACAACAGAGAAAGAGAAAAAAACCACATATCCAACAAAGGATTAGTATCTTAAATACATAAAGAGCTCTCAAAACTCAACCATAAGAAATAATCCAAGCCAAAAATGGGCAAAATACATGAAGACACATTTCACTGAAGATGATATACAGATAGCTGATAAGCATATGAAAATTTGTTCACCATCATTAATCAGCAGGGAAATGCAAATTAAAACCACAACGAAATATTACTATAGACCTATCAGAACAGTTGAAATAAAAAATATTGACAACACAAAATGTTGGAAAGGTCGCATACAAACTGGATCTCTCATACATTGCTGGTGGGAATGTAAAATGGCATAGCCACTCTGGAAAACTGTTTGGTAGTTTCTTAAAATATTAAACATGTAACTAGAATATAACCCAGTAATTGTATTCATAGGCATTTAGTCCAGAAAAGTTAAAACTTGTGTTCACACAGACACCTGTACATGAATGTTCATAGCAGCTTTATTCACAATACAAAAATACTGTAAACAGCCCAAATGTTCTTTGATGGGTGCATGATTGAACAAACCAAAAATAAATAAATAAATAACGATATATGTGTAGGTCTATTACTGGATTCTAATTTTTTCCACTGATTTATTTGTCATTTCTTACTCCAGTATCACACTGTTTTGATAAGTGTAGCTTTATAGTAAGTCTTGGAACCAAGAACAATAAGTTCTATGACCTTTTCACTCTTTTTAAAGATTTGCTGAAAGCCCCAAGACATATGTTTGCTCATTCCAACATCTGCACAGCTTTGCCTCCTGAGCTCAGTGAGACTGCCAAACTCAGCTGGGGACCCCAGCTCTCCGCGTTGGGGTCAGGAAATCGTCAACAGGCAAAGAGTTCACGTGATTCTGAGGGCTTACATTGTGAGTTTCTCTTCTGTGGGTCACAGTCAGTGTGCTGAGTATTGTTCAATAACTGTAAATAGCTTCCTTACATATCTTATGCAGTTTAACGATTTTTTGTAACAGCAGGAGTGCTAGTCTAGTGCCATTCACAGTATAGGTTTATTAAACGTTTTTCCTGCTTCAATCATCCAGACTCAGCTTTTGTTGCATGCAACTAAGAGCTGTGACTGATGCAAGCCACCACTTTACGCTACGCTCTAAATAGGTGCTTAGCGTTCATTACGTGATTTAATCTTCATTTAGAGGAATCCTTCCTTATAGAAAGCAAAGCAATGGGCAAGAGGCATTTCTAACGGTGGTATGAGGGGTAAAGGGAGAGAGGTTTCAGTGAGAGAAGCTTTCTAGATGGAGGAAGCATGTATAAATGCACAGGAGACTGAGCATGATATGAAATAAAGTATGACACCTTTGGCATTTTCAAGGGATTAATTCTTAGACTTTCATAAATTCTCCTAATCCAATAAAAGCATTATAATGTAGAATTTCCTCCATAAAACGCAGTAAAATGCAATGGCTTATATAGTATACAACCTATAGGATGGTCTTAAGTGCCCCTCCCATCCCTATTAAGATGGGTACCTCTGGGATAACCAGCCATCCTTGTTTTAGCAAAGTCTCACATCCCAGGGACTCTCTCAGTCCTAGCCAAACTGGGATGATTGCTCACTCTTGAAAACTGTCCTTTAATATAATGTGACATCACTCACTTAGCTACAGTTGATTGGTTCTGCATAGGCACCAGACTTAAACTTGGCTGATGAATCCCTCCCTCAGATTTATGGATATGGGACCACAGTGTCTGTGGCAGCCCTGGAGGTGCCTTGCAGATTTTCTTTCAAGAAGAAACCTATTGTGAGGAATGTAGTCAGCCAACAGCCTCCAATTGTAACACTGTTAGGATATTTTTGCATCATTTGATCCAAGGCCATTCCCGTCCCAGCACCTCCAGCCATTTTCTGAGCACAGGAGTGATACTAGGGCCATTTCTGTCCAATGCGGGATTCATCTAATCAGCAACCTTTGCTCTGGATTCCCCAGTTGGACTGGCTGTTACTTCCGTAGAGTTGCACTGCGATCTGAGGCACTTCCTACCCATTCCTCCTTCATTTCCTATCCTTTAACAAGCGTCAGACCTGTGTTGTGGTCTGAAGTCTCTCCCTGCCCACTCCTGCTCCTCCTCTTTATCTTGCTAATCATTATCCACAATAAATCTCTAGATGCCAACTTGGCATCTGCTTTTCAGATGATCCAACCTGGCATAGTGTTCTCCAGTGGTTGAAGCTGTAAGATGAAAATTTAGGAAGGTGTCAGTAACCCTATTTCCTGTTGCATGGACCTGAGAAACAAAAGGAGCTTTGGAGGGAGGGGGAGAGAGGGAGAGAAAGAGAGAGGGAGAGAGAGGGAGAGAGAGGGAGAGAGCTCACAAATAAATGTATGAGGAAGAATAGAGATTAAAGAATGATAGAGTCTTGATGGCATTTGAATCCTTGGTTTTGACCATTCTTGAGGCCTAACTGTACCTTGTTCTTTCCAAGTTCTGATTGCTCCACTCCTAGAATTTTGTGAGACACCCCATTACCTTTCCATAAATTTCTCTTTCACTTAAGTTAGTTTCAGGTAGGTTTTTGTCAATTTAAACTAATGAAATGCCTCTTCGGTGTAAACTTATTGTACAGGCTACTAAATTTGTGCTGAATCATATTTCTGTTGAGAGTCAGAAATGTCCATACCCTGTTCATATCCTCATATACAAAATTAATACACTTTTCAGGTTTTACCAAATTTTTATCCATCAGTAGATGAGGGAAATTTTGCATGGCCTAGACGATTTCTTCTGAAAACTTTTAGCATTCACTTGTTTCTGTATAGAGTGTATAGTAGAATTGTTGTCATAGACCAAAGCCTCAGCCAAATTCAACATTGCACTGTGTACAGAATATTTATTTTCTGGCTAAAGTCACTTTTAGTTACATAATAAAAGTTACTTTTATTATGAATGTTCATTTTCTTTCTTTCTTTTCTTTATTTTTTAACCTTTCAAAGATCACTAGTAGTTGGTTCTTTTAAAGACCATTTTGATGAATAAAAATTCAAAATTACAATACACACTTTGAATCACTTTTCAACAACTCTTAAGGTGATGAACAGGATTAGAAAGCATGAAAGCTTCACTAAGATGCTGATAAAACCAAGATGTAGATGTTGGCCAGAGATGGTGACTCCCACATATCTTTCTTATACAATGCAAGAGATGGTGGTAATTTAGTCTAGAGCAGGGATTGTCAAATTAGAGCCCACAGGCCTAATTCTGCCTCCTGTCTATTTTCGTAAATAAAGTTTAATTAGAACATATCCACACTCATCATCTAAATATTGTCTGTGACTACTTTTGCTCAAAGAACATGGATTTGAATAGTGGCAGACAGACTGCATGTGCCCCACAAAGCGTAAAATATTTACTGCCTGACCTTTTTCTAAAAAAAATTGCCAACACTTGGCCTTAAGTATTAGCAGTACAAGTGGAGACAAATAAATGAGCAGATTATATTTTTGGAATCAGAGCAGGAACAAGCCTGGTGAGTTCTAGTAACATAAAGGAAGGCCAGAGTGGCTAAAACATAAAACCCAGATACTATCATTGGTTTTTTTCTTTTCCTGTTTTGTAGCACATTTATACCTATTGCTTTTTACTCAGACATTAACTCATTCATTCAACAAATGTTCTTTAAGTTCCCACTCTGTCCTAGACACTATATTAGCTTCTTCACACAAACACACAAATCATAATAAGGGAAACCAACAAGTAAGCAATTATAACAGAGGGGGAATGATTTAATTGATGCAAAGAGGAGGAAATAAACTTTTGTTTCACTACCTATTCAATATTTATCTGATATGCCATATCACCTTCCCCAAACTGTACCTGAGCCACACCTTCCCTGGTTGGTCATGCCTCCCCTCCAGTCACTAAAATGCATCACCGTCATAGCAGCTAACACTCATAGAGCATTTACTGTGTGTCAGATATGGCCAGGCACTTTACACATATTGTCTCATTTCATCACCACAAACCTGTAATACAGATACTATTATTATGCTCATTTGTGAATTAGGAAATTGAGGGTTAAAGAATTGATGTCCTTTGCCCAAGATCTCATATGTGCTCCAGAAAAGAGCACTCATGTCAACTATTTTCTACTTCCTGTGCTCTGGCTTGCTGCTGATGCCTAATGTTAAGATCATTGCTGCTTGATGGTATCACCTACCAAAGGCACCACCACCACTGCCAATACCAACCAATGTCTGTGCCAAAGTCTTATGTCTAGAGCATTAATATTTGGGTCCAGGACATTGTTTCTTGAAGCTCTTAGTATTGTTTCTGATAGATGCCAAATATCTGAGAACAATGAACATATTTTGTAAAAGAGTTCTTTGTAGTTTTTATTTGTGCTTTTATTACAGTTCTTGCCCTCCAATCTGGAGCCAGATTACCTAGGTTTGAATCTCAGCCCTGACACTTAACTACTGTGTGATCCTGGTGAAATTGCTTAACGTCTCTGTGCCCCAGTTTCCTTATCCTTAAATCAGGGATAACAGTAATATTTATCTTAAGTGTTTGTTATAAAACACAGCTCAGCATTTGGCATATAGCACAAATTTAATAAATGTTGGTTACTATTATTAAGGCAACTGGCTTCTTTTTCCGACTCTTATAGGCTTTATCTATCAACCTCTTGCCTCTTTCTGAGTACTTTCTATCTGTTGATTTCACCTTACCTTTATTGATCTTATCACTCTAATTGCTACTGTCATGTTCTTTCCTACTACAGGACCTTTGGTCATACTGTTCCCTCCATCTGGGATGTTCCTTTTCCTGTTGCTTGGCCAATTCCTGTTTGTTCTTAAACTCGATGAGGGCATGAACTCTTATCTGTTTTGTTTTGTTTTGCTTTGCTTTTTTTACCATTTTACACCCAGTGCTTAATACTGCACCTGGGGTTCGGTAGACACTCATCAATGTTTGCCGCCTGAATGAGCACCAGTCTCAGTCCATCATCTCACTTCATTCAGTTATTCCTCTGTATATTAATTCGCATCCTAGCTATAGCCTTTTTTCTTTCTACTCACTGGTTTACACAATTCTAAACAAATATTCACTAAACACAATATTTGTTAGGTCTGGGCTAGGGACTTGGAATATAAATTTGAAAAATATGAATTTTCTGCTCTCAAGAAGGTACGTGCTCATTGGGGGACACAGGCATGCAAAGAGAGAAATTATAATCCAAAACGGTAAGTGGTATACTTGAGGCCTGTGCTGGATACATTGGTCATATTGGACCCACGAAAAAGGATCAATTTTCCAAATAGACAAATAGGGGTAAAGCGTCTGGCAGCAAGAATTCCAGGGTAAAAGTATGAAGGGTTTTTTCTTCTTTTGTTGATGCTGACTTCTACAGATCTTTTCCTTTATTATTACCCTTTTGAGTAACAATTTTAATCTCCAATAACTACAATACTGCTCACTTTCCCATTTCCAATGTCTATACATTACATCTGTTACGTGTTGTTGCTCTCAATTTCTTCCCTTTGCCCTGAATTTCCATTGCACATACTATTTCAGCGCATTTTTTGTCCTTCTTTGTAATATGTACTGTTCTTCAGTTTTTACGTGCATAAGATATGAATTCTTAACGGCTCGTTCCATTCTAGTGCTCAACGTGCTTAACACTGCACCTGGACCTTGGATTCAAGGTGCTCAAGTAAATTGGAGGGAGTCCAGCGGTGGAGTGGTATGCGATGTAAGTTCAAGAAAGTGGTGGAGGGATATCGGAAGAATTTAAGTTCCAGCGACCCTCGATAAACCACCATAAATAGGAGCGTACTGGGAGGAGTCCTGAAACGCCAAGCAAGGCGACCTAGGTTTTACACGCGTAGTTTTCTGGGTCTATCTTCCTGTCTGCGCCTGTGGTTCCCAATCTGCTAAATGAAGGCAATCAACCAGAGCGGCCCGGCTCAGCCCTGTTGCATCAGAGGCTCCAGCACGCCCCGAAGCCCGCTTGATCCCAGGCGCGCGAGGCCCCCACCCTGCATGGCCGGAAGGAGCGGGGCGGGGCCTCCAGGCTAGGCGCCGGGTCCGAGCGCGCTGGGGGAGGGGAGCGCGGAGCCGACAGTTTCAGGGCAAAAAGCGAAAGGCGGGCGCAGGGCTGCCTTCCGAGGCTCTCTTTGCTTGCAGTTCGTCCCGCTTTGCTGAACGGGGAGTCGCGACCTCCGGCACAGGTGGGTTCCGCCCTGTGGATCGGCGAAGGGATGTTCTGGGTGGGCGCGATGAGTGGGTTTGCCCAGCCGCTGGCTTTCAGGCCTGGCGCAGTGAGAGGCGGCTGCTCGGCCTCGGGGCGTTGGTACTCACCTTTACCCCGGCAGAGGAGAAGGCCACTCGTGCCTTGCCGCGGGGCTCTCGTCACGGTTTGTGCGAAACACAGCCCGCCCGGAGCTCAGCGCGGGGTCAGATGGGCCTAGTGCTTGGGCAGAGCTGGAAGAGCTGGAGCAACCTTGCGCCGGGACTGACGCCCAGAGTACATTGTCTCCAACTCGACCGGACTTCCCCGCCCTGGGTCTGTCATTGACTGGGTCTAGCTTTCGGCGAGCCCCTACCCTCCCCCTGCTTCACTTTGCTGGGCAGCGCAGTGGAAGGTGGAAGTCGGCTGTCTGCAAGACCTTGCAGCACTGACTTTCTTTCTTGGTAGTGTTTTGTGCCCAGATTTTACCCTTTCTCTGCCCCTCCTGAGCAGGAAAGCTGGCAAGAGTGAGGAGTGGCAGGGCAGGGCACTGGGGAAGCTAGGCAAGGCAGCTCTTTCTCTGTTCTGAAAACAACTCTGAAAAGCCTATTTAGGCTTACTTACTTTACTGACTGCCCTGAAAACTGGAAAGAACATTCATTCAATGCCTTAGTTGAACGTTAACTCTGAAGAATGCTCTTCTGAATGCCTTACCATGAAAGATTTTAACCAGATGACAGATGATTGTCCAAAACCTTATGGGCTGAATGAGCATAGTACACTGCCTGGCAAAAGTCTAATCGTAAAAGACTTGGTGACTTAACTATATACTCAGGCACTGAAAGACAAACTTGAGCTCCCATGTGTGGGAATACGTCCATATTCCCTTCCCATACAGCAGTCTTTTAGGGTTGCCTCTTAGCTTGGTATTGCCCTTTCAGGAAACACTGTAGTAGAAATTACACTTTATTTTACATTAACTTAACTATAAAGGCAAAGAATTAGAAACACTACGGAAGGACATTGTACTGTCATTCTGATTCTTCCTCATTAAGGAACTGGTGATAATGATAACGGCAACCATATATTATGCAAAACACTGTAATCTTCACAACCATGAGAGGTAAATGTGCTTATGTATCACGATACTTAAAGAGGTTATACTTTATCTCATAACCAGTATGATGAAGGGAATTTTCAATTTGTCGGTTGAGTCTGGGGGCGTCTTTTGCGTGTCCCACCTCATTCTCTATTTCTGGGAAGGGTGGGTTGGGAGGGATCACTTCCTGGTTTTGGTATCTGTATCAGGAACCGCAAGCGGTTCTGTATCTCTGCTTGTCAACCCTGGGAACAGCAGTAAAATATCCAAATTGATCACTCACTGTCTGCAGTGTTTCTGGCAGCTGTGTTTTCTGCCTGCCAGGATGGTGGGTGGGTGGAGCTGTGGGCCCTGGATTAATAAACCCCCTCGGATGGGAAACGTCTCTTTCTGCTTGGAGCCAAAGTGAACATAGACCCACCAGTTGGGCACCATTGTGACCCTCTTTCTACAACACCAAACGTCCCCCATGCTCATATGGGCTGTACATGTACCTGCCATTGCCCACGTGTAAAGAATTTACAGGATGAGAGGCTTTGGGCAAAACCCGGTCCCTGCCACAGCTGCAGGGTTTAGGCAAGGAGTGGCCACCGGTATGAATGTGAGTGTTGTTCCAGGTGTGGGACCTGTTGATTTCCCAAATGGTCAATAGAGTGAGAGGGAAATTCTGATAGACGTCTGCTGAGCTGACCTTGTGGGTGAGTATAGGGCTGGTTGTTTGGAGGACCTGGTGGATGCGTTGGCCATATGTTTACTCTGTTCGTTCATTCTTCCACTCCAAAGACAATCAATGAACGCTTACTCTGTGCCAGGGTGCTGCTCCACTCCAAGAGGTTAGCAGCACAGGAGGACAGTAGGTTTGAGAGGACGACAGGAGTTCAACTTGAAGCATGTGAAGTCTGAGGCGTCCTCACTCTTCCCCATTCCCCGTATCTAATCAGTACAAAATCTTGTCACTTCCGCATCCTGAATATGTTTTTAAACCCATCCACTTCTCTTCGCCCCCACTGCTACTCAGAATTTCAACCCAGCAACATTCTTTTTCTGTTAATTTTTAAAATTTTTATTGTAAAAGACCCAAATCACTGCTTGACCCTCAGCCCTCATGGGAAAGCCACCATAACCACGGCAACAACGACAGCATCAACAACATACAACAGCCCAGTGAGCTCTGTATGACCCCTAATAAATTGTGTCAATTGACACAAACTTTATTTTCTCTACTTCCCAAAGTGTTTTTAAATTTTTGTATCGAGATATAATTTACACACCATAAATTTGACTCATTTTACGTGTACATTCAAGGATTTTTAGTAAACTTATCGAGTGGTGCAACCATCACTATAATCCAATATTAGATATTTCCATCACCTCAGTGGCACCTCTCTCTTGCCCATGTGCACTTAGTCCCCATTACCACCCTAGCCCCTGGGAACCACTAATCTGCTTCTTGTCTCTATGGATTTGCCTATTCTGGACATTTCATATAAATGGAATCACGCAGTATGCAATCTTTTGTGACTTGCTTCTTTTTACTTAGTGTGACGTTTTCAAGTTTCATCCATGTTGTAATGTGAATCAGTACTTCATTACTTTTGATGGCCGAATAATGGTATATAATATATGTATATACCACCTTTTGTTTATGGACATTTGGGTTATTTCCACCTTTTGGCTATTGTGAATAAGGCTGGTATGGACATTTACGCACAAGATTTTGGATGCACATATGTTTTCAGTTCTCTTGGGTAGGTACCTAGGAGTGGAAGTGCTGGGTCATATAGTAACTGTATGTCTAATCTTTTGCCAAAGTATTTTCCAAAGGGGCTGCGCCATTTTATATTGATTACATTTACATGCACCACCAGCAGTGTATAAAAGTTCTAATTTCTCCACATCCTCACCAATGTTTGTTATTTTTCCTTTTAAAAAATTTCTGGCTGCCCTTGTGGGTGTGAAGTAATATCTCATTTTGAATTTGATTTGCATTTCCCTAATCGTAATGATATTGAACATCTTTTCATCTGTTTCTTGTCCATTTGTGTATGTTCTTTGGAGAAAAGTCTATTAAATATTTTGCCCATTTTTCAATAAGGTTTTTTCCCTTCCTATTATTGAGATGTAAGAATTCTTTATATTTTTAAGATACAAATCCTTTATCAGGTATATGATTTGAAAATATTTTTTCCAGTCTGTGACTTATCTTTTCATTTTTTAATTGTGTCTTTTGAAAGACAAAGGTTTTGAATTTTTATTAAGTTCAATTTATCATTTTTCTTTTGTAAATTCTACTTTTTGGTTAAGAACACTTTGCTTAATCCAAGGTCACGAAGATTTTCTCCTATATTTTCTTCTGCAAGTTTTATAGTTTTATCTTCCATTTATGTCCAATCCATTTTGACTTTGTTTTTTTTAATTGAAGAATAATTGACCTACAACACTATGTTACTTCAAGGTGTACAATATGGTGATTTGATATTTCTGTACATTACAAAACGATTACTATGATGAATCTAGTTACCACCTATCACCATACAAAGATATTATAATGTTATTTACTATATTCCCTATGTGTACATTAAATCCACACAATTCATTTATTTTGTAACTAGAAGTTTGTACCTCTTAATCTCTCTTACCTGTTTCTCTCATCCGCCCTTACCTCTCTCCCCTCTGGCAACCACCAGTTTGTTCTCTGTGTCTATGAGCCTGTTTCTGTTTTGTTAGGTTTAATCATTTGTTTTGTTTTTTAGATTCCACATATAACTGAAATCACATGGTATTTCTCTTTCTCTGTTTGACTTATTTCACTCAGCATAATAACCTCTAGGTCCATCCATGTTGTTGAAAAAGGCAAGATTTCATTCTTTTTTTATGCCTGAACATTATTCCTGTGTGTGTGTATACCACATTTCTTTATGCATTCATCTATCAATGAGCACTTAGGTTGCTTCCATATCTTGGCTATTGTAAGCAATGCTGCATTGAACACAGGGGTGCACGTATCTTTTCAAATTAGTCCTTTCACTTTTTAGGGTAAATACCCAGAAGTGAAATTGCTAGATCATATGGTAGTTCTATTTTTAATTTTTAAAGGAACCTCCGTACTGTTTTCCAGAGTGACTGTACCAATTTACATTCCCACCAACAGTGCACAAGTGTTCCCTTTTCTCCACATCCTAACCAACACTTGTTATTTGTTGTGTTTTTAATAATAGCCATTATGACAGATGTGAGGTGGTATCTCTTTGTGGTTTTGATTTGCATTTACCCTCCTCCACAGGGATTAGACCTACATCATGGCCCAACAGCTGTCCCAGTCTTTTCAAACTCTGTCTCCATTTTCTCTCACATATGTTTCCCCTGATAAACCACTTGTACATCTCTTCCTGTCATGGCATCTCCTTCTCAGAGCACCCGAACTAATTCAGTTGTCAACATTACAAATTGGGAGATTTCTTATGTAATGTGCATTTCTGGCTCCTCTCAAATCTGGCAACATTCGGACTGTCTGGCAATAATTAGCTAGAGCTGAGTAGTGGCTAGGATTTTTGGACAGATCAAGCATTCTTCAGTTCACCGCTCTTACCACAATCCCCTATTGTCTCTTATACTTTACCTATTTATGTTACTTGCCTAGCCCCTGTGGGCATTTAATTTTGAGGCCCTGATGTAAAGGAGCATTCTTTTAACTCATGTAATCCAATATATTATTGCACTAGTTAAACACAGACACAGATATGACAGATAATCTCAGCTTAGAGCTTTCGTATTGGCCTACTTTACATCAGATATCTTCATGAATAATTCCCTTTTTCTTCAAATATCATTTTGCTCAATAAAGTCTACCCTGATCACCCTGTTTAAATGTCCTACTACCTCCAGCACATCCCTTTATCCTGCCAGATAGCTCTTATTGCCTTCTAATATACTATATAATTTACTCATTTATTATGTTTATCTTTGTCTACCTCCTTCCACTAGAGGATAAGCTCCATGAAAGCAGGCATTTTTGTCGTCTGTTTTGTTCACCGATAAATTCCAAGTGCCTAAAATAGTTCCTGGCACATAGTTGACACCCAATAAATGTTTGTTAAATGAATTGTGCAGGAAGAATGAGAGGGAGAATATGGTAGGCAAAGGAAACAACATATGTGAAGGCCCTGAGGCAGTGGGCAAGATAGATGGAGCCAATTATGTGAAGCCATTGTAAAGAGATGACTCAATCCTTTTGTCTGCCCTCAAGGAGCTTTCAGCAAATGGGAAGAGAAAAATAATTAAACAGGCAATTATTATATGTGTTGTAAGTGCACTAATAAGGGTATGCACAAAGAGCTGTGAAAACACTGGGTAGGCAGCTACTAACTCTTCCTAGGGGAGTTAGGAAGATTTTACAAAGGTGACATTTGAGCTAGGTCTCAGGCAGGAGAGTGACATGATGAAAGTGTTTTAAGAAGATTAATCTGGCAATAGTATGGAAAGTGGATTGGAATATGGATGGAATGGAGGCAAGGAAACCATCTAGTCTATGGCAGTCGTCCAGGTATGAGGCGATGAAGGCATCTATAGGAATGGAAAGAGAAGGACAAATCTGAGAGACATTTGGAAGGAAACATTGACAGGAGCTAAATGGACTCTTGGCTTTAAGCCTTTTAGGGGGTAATGCTTCTTCCTTAGTAATAACCATGAAAAGATTCAGATTGACCTATTATGTAATTGCTTATTCTGACTAGAATTTCTAGCTATGGCTGTTCTCCAAAAGTTTCTGTTATTATGATTGATACTTGTTGGACTTTAATTTACATTAAGATGGCTTTAGACTCTAAAGGTTGGGAAGCTCTCAAAAACATCATTTTGACTATGAAACAGCAAATTATTCTATTAAAGGAGAAATGAGGGAAACTATGGGGTTGCAAGGGAAGTTTTACAATGACCTAATAGTTGCTATTTTTTTAAGAATAATATATAAAAGATGGAAAAGAAGGATGAATATAACAGGTGGCACTTGCCTAAAGGATTAGTATTTGGAAGGTTAAGGCCCCAAATTACCTCAGGCTTGTATAAATACATATTTGCAAAGACAACAAGACCAATTTTAACTACGTTCTCAGAAAGAAAAAGTACATGTGCCCTGGGATGGATAAGTTTTAACTTGATATTGTTAAACTATTCTCAATGAGCAAAAGAATTAAGGAGAATAAGGACAGGTGCTTTAACGCTGGACTTATATAAGTATACTACCACTTCTAACAAAGGAAAAGGAGGAAGAGTTTTCAATCTACTAATCAATAAACTAAATATGTCCTGGGTTAGCTTCTAGAACAGATTTTCAAGTAAGTGAGTACTTAGAAAATTACACAGTGTTATCAACAAACAAAGACGTTCCACTCAAATCTAATTTTTATTTCTGATTATTAGAGGTGTTTATGAAAATATGACAGCTATAACATGTACATTGAATGAATGAATGAATGAATGAAACTTCAGCAAGATTTTAACAAGTCTTTTATGACCCCCTTGTGAACAAGAATTATGAATCCATGTTGATGGGTTATATAACTAATACAATTATGTATTAATTAATTAAATTACGATACTAAAAGAGTGCTGATAGCAGACCATAAGCAAAGGAAGAGTTTTAGATGGCCTGTTGCAAACCCTACCTTTGGCTTGACATCATCAATATTTTTATTACTTACTTAACTGAAGATTTAGAGCAGACATCTTACCAGATTTAAAGAAGCTATGAAGCTGGAAGAAAAGTAATTCAATCCAATGTCCACAAACATTTATGAAATTCTCCTAAGTACTAGGAACCATGCTAGATGTTAGGGTACAAAAATGAATGACCCAGAGGTCTTCACATTGAGATATGTCCAAGTATTACTGGTGGGAAAGACATAAAGACATATAATTTCAACAAAATATATTGAGAAGGAAAACAGAGGCATAAACAGACTATAGTGAGAGAACAAAAGAAAGCTACTAGTTCATTCTGTGACTTTAAGGAAGAATTCTTAGATGAGATGATACCTCCACTGATTCTTGAAAGACGTATAAAAGACAGAGTAGGAACGGCTTCCAGTTTGAGGGAACAAAAAGCATGAACATGAGTTTCTCAGAATTAGGAAAGTATAGTGGGTCTGGGAAACTATAAACAATGAAGTACAAGGATGTAAATAACAGGAAGTGAGGCTGAGAGGTAGCTCAGGATCAGGTAATGGGAGGCATTACGTAACACGATAAGTAAATTGGACTTTACCCTGAAGGCCCTAGGGGTCCATTCAAAAGGGATGACATACTAATATATATATTTTAATTCACCATTCCTACAGTGTGCAAAATGATTTGAAGGGAGGGCAAATGTGTGTATGGATAGATCAGTTGGGAGGCTTTTGCAGCCTTTGAGTGAGAAATAATGGTGGGCCTGGACTGGGATGGTAGCAGATAGAGATATAATGCAGTGGGTCAGCACTTATAAGAATGCCTGGCACCTAGTACATGCAAGTATCTGATACATTTGTAATAGGAGTCCTAGGAGAGGAGAGGGAGAATGGTGCAGAAACAGTATTTGAAGAGGTGACAACTAAGAGTTTTCCAAAAGTAACAAAGTATTGTGTTATTTTGCTATTGCTGCATACCAAGTTACCACAAACTTAGTACTTAAATAAACATCCATTTATTGTCTCATAGTTCTGGATGTCAGAAGACCAGGCATGGCATTACTGGGTTCTCTGGTCAGTGTATTAAAGGCTGAAATTGGGGTGTTGGGTAGGCTGTATTCTTTTCTGGAGGCTTTGGCTAAGAATCCACATCCACCCTCATTCAGATTGTTGGCTGAATTCAATTCCATGTGGCTATAGGACTGAGGTTGCTGTTTCCTTGCTGCATATCAGCCACATAGTCCTCTCCATCTTCAAAGCCAATAGAAGCAGACAGCAGATTCCTCTGCTGCTTCACTTCAAGTCTCCTTCACCAGAAAGATCCCTGTCCCTTTTAAGGGATTGCTGGATTAGGTCAGACCCACCAAAGATCATCTCCCTTTCTTAATGTCAGTTGTGCCATATACATAACCTAATCATGCATGAAGTCACAGATTTAAAAAGTGCTATAACTCAGAGCAGAATAAATAAAGAAAACCTCATCTAGATGTATTTTAATAAAGACTGCTAAAAAATAAAGAAAAAGAAACAATCTTAAAAACAGAGAAAAAAGATGTATTACCTTACAAGGAGTAGCAATTAGATTGGCTTTAACTTCTCAACAGAAACAATGTGAACATAATGGAACAATATCTTCAAAATGCTGGAGAAACTAACTGCTAATCGAAAATTCTATATCCAATGAAAATAGCCTTCGAAATGAAAGTAAGACGGATGTTTTTAGATGGTCCCAACTTACAGAACCTTCCACCAAACACCAAAGGAAATATTTAGGATCTTTAGGCCGAAGTAAAATGATCCCAAATGAACACTTGGAGATACAAAGTAAAATGATCCCAAATGAAAGCTTGGAGATATAAAATGGATGCAATGGAGAGGTTAAATATGTGGGTAGATCTGAATGTCCCTGTGGGATGTATGTGTGTGTGTTTGTGTGTGTGTATAATTAAAATACACAACAGCAGTTGAAGAAGGAAGATAGTTAATATAAATTCTTTAATTTGCATTATAATTTAAAAAAATCAAAGATACGTGTTATAATCCCTAGAATAACTGCTTTTAAAAAAACAGTAAAAGAATGTATAACTAACAAGTAAACAAAGGAGGAAATGGAATGATACAAATTACCTAATCAGTGCAAAGCAAAGCAAGAGAGAAAGGTAACAAAACAGGCAAGACAAATAGAAAGCAAATATTTGACTTCACACATTAATTAAATGACAAATCATGAGGTTAAAAAACAAAATCTAACTACATATGTGCTGTTTATAAGAGACAAAAGGGTGGAATAAATATACACCACAAACACTACCCCCCCCAAAAAAAACCTGATTTAGATATAATAATATAAAACAAGACTTTATGGCAGGTTTCTTTACTAGACATAAGAGATATTTTGTGATGATAAGAGAGGCCATCCACCAAGAAGATAAAATTATTGTTCTAATTTGTATGCAACCCAAATATACAAAGCAAAAATTGACAGATGTCCAGTAAATAAATTCAGTCATAATCAGAGATCTTAATACATATCCCTCAATAACTAACAGATCATAAGACAAATAAAACCAATAAGTATATAGAACAGTTGAACAATAATATTAACAAACAACCTAGTTGACAGACATATACAGATGACCTTATGCAACAACTACAGAATATATATTCTTTTCTGCACCCAGAAAAATAGATGATATGCTAGGCCATACAGCAACAACTTACAGTTGCACTGAGGGTTTTTTTTGCCACAATGAAATAAAGTTAGAAAACAATAATAAAAATAAAAATAGAAAATCCCTCTAAAATACGTTTACTTTTAAATAACCTGTAGGTCGAATTTTAAAAATCACAATGGAAATTAGAAAATATTTTAATTGGCTAAAAAATGAAAATATTGCATATCAAAACTCATGGTGGGGGAGGGGTGAATAGTCAGAGCACAGAGCATTTTTAAGACAATGAAAATACTCTGTGTGTTATTATAAAGGATACATGTCATTATACATTTGCCCAAACCCACAGAATGTAGAACACCCAGCGTGAACCCTAATATAAGTTATGGGCTTTGGGTGATAATGATGTGTTTATGTAGGTTCATCACTTGTAACAAATGTATCTCTCTGTGGTGGAGGATATTGATAATGGTGGGGATTATGCATGTGTAGGGGCAGGAGGTGTATGAGAAATCTCTATATCTTTCCCTCAATTTTGCTGTGAACCTAAACCTGCTCTAACAAATATCTTGCTTAAAAAAATGTACAGTGGGCAAAAGATCTTTGGACAGACACTTGACCAAAGAAGATATATAGGTGGCAATTAAGAATATGAAAATATGCACAGCATCATTCCAAATTAAAACAACAATGAGATATTACTGCACACCTGTTAAAATGGCTAAATCCAAAAAACTGACAATACCAAGTTCTAGCAAGGATGCAGAAGAATGGGAGCTCTCATTCATTGCTGGTGGAATGCAAAATAGTACAGCTACTTTGGATGACAGTTTCAGAGATTCTAGTAATGTTAAGTAAAACATCAATAGCACTCTTCGGCATTTACCCAAGTGATCCGAAAACTATGTTCACCAAAAAAACAAAAAAAGTGTATTTCTGTATGTATGTGTGGCAGTTGTGGAGATTTCAGCTGTATGTGATCTTGAGGTTGGTTCTCCAAACTGTTGATTGTTGATGAGTTTCCTTGAAGGAATGGGAATGGCAAATAATGAGGGAAGGAGGCTTTGACTTTTTATTTTATATATTTCTCAGTTGTTTAGATTTTTTTTTCTTTTTACAGTGAGGAAGTGGTTTTTTCTTCTAGTTTTATTGAGATATAATTGACATACAGCACTATATAAGTTTAAGGTGTACAACATGATGATTTGACTTACATCATGAAATGATTACCACAATAAGTTTAGTGAACATCCACCATCTCAATAGATACAAAGTTAAAGAAAAGGAAAAAAATTTTTTTCCTTGTGATGAGAACTCTTAGGATTTACTCTCTTAACAACTTTAGTGTATAACATTCAATGGTGTTAATTATATTTATCATGTTGTACATTACATCCCTAGTACTTGTGTATCTTATAACTGGAAGTTTGTACCTTTTGATCTTGTTCATCCAATTCCCTCTCCCTCCACTCCCCGCCTCTGGTCTGATCTCTTTTTCTATGAATTTATTTGTTTGTTTGTTTGTTTTTGAAGTATAATTGACCTACAACACTATGTTAGTTCCTGTTACACAGCATAGTGATTTGATATTTCTATACATTTTTAAATGATCACCCGGATAACTCTACTTACCATCTGTCACCATACAAAGATATTACATAGCTATAACTATATTCCCCACACTGTACATTTCATACTGGTGACTCATTTATTTTGCAACTGGAAATTTGTACCTCTTAATCTCCCTAATCTATTTCTTTCCTCCCCCCACTGCTCTCCCTTCTGGCAAACACCTGTTTGTTTTCTGTATCTATGACTCTGTTTCTGTTTTATTATGTTTGTTAATTTGTTTTGGTTTTTAGATTCCACATATAAGTGAGATCATATAGAATTTGTCTTTCTCTGTCTTATGTATCTTACTTAGCATAATACCCTCTAGGTCTATCCATGTTTTCACAAATGGCAAGATTTCATTCTTTTTTTTATGGCTGACTAATATTCCAGTCTGTCTGTGTGTGTGTGTGGGTGTAACATCTTCTTTTTGAACTCATATATTGATGGGATCTAGGTTGCTTCCATATCATGGCTACTGTAAATAATGCTGCAGTGAACATAGGGGTGCATATATCTTTTCAGTTTAGTGTTTTCATTTTCTTCATATAAATACCTAGGACTGGAACTGCTGGATCATATGGTAGATCAGTTTTTTATTTTTTGAGGAAACTTTATACTGTTTTCTATAGTGGCTGCACCAATTTACGTTCCCACCAACAGTGCACGAGGGTTCCTTTTTCTCCACATCCTCACCAACACTTGTTATTTGTTAGCTTTTTGATAATAGCCATACTGACAGGTGTGAAGTAGTATTTCATTGTGGTTTTGATTTGCATTTACTTGATGATTAGTGATATTGAGCATCTTTTCATGTGCCTGTTGGTCATCTGTATGTCTTCTTTGGGAAAATGTCTATTCAGGTTGTCTGCCCATTTTTAATTGGGTTATTTGCTTTTTTTAATGTTGAATTGTGTGAATTATTTGTATATTTTGGATATTAACCAATCAGATACTTCATTTACAAAGATCTTCTCCCATTCAAAAGGCAAATTTTTCATTTTGCTGATAGCTTCCTTTGCTGTACAAAAGCTTTTTAGTTTGATGTAATCCCATTTATTTTTGCTTTTGTTTCCCTTGCCTAGGGAGGCATATCCAAAAAACTATTACTAAGACAAATGTAAAAGAGCATACTGCCTATGTTTTCTTCTAGAAGTTTTCTGGTTTCTGGTCTTACATTTAAGTCTTTAATCCATTTTGAGTTTATTTTTGTGAATGGTGTGAGAAAGTAGTCCACTTTTGATTCTTGTGCATGTAGCTGTCCAGGTTTTCCAACATCACTTATTGAAGAGGCTGTCTTTTACCCATTGTATATTCTTGCCTACTTTGTTGTAGATTACTTGCCCATATAAGTGTGGGTTTATTTCTGAGTTCTCTATTCTGTTGCATTGATCTATGTGTCTGTTTTTGTGTCAGTACCATACTATTTTGATTACCATAGTATTATAGTATAGTTTGAAATCAGGGGCATGATACCTCCAGCTTTATTCTTCTTTCTCAAGATTGTTTTGGCTATTTGGGTTTTTTTGTGTTTCCATAAAATTTTATAATTACTTATTCTAGTTCTGTGAAAAATACCACTGATGTTTTGATAAGGATTGCATTGAGTCGCTAGATTGCCTTAGATAGTATGGTCATTTAAACAATATTAATGCTTCCAATCCAAGAACACAGTATATCTTTCCATCTATTTGTGTCGTCTTCAGTTTCTTTCATTGGTTTCTCAGTTTTCTGAGTACATGTCTTTTACTTTTTGGTTACATTTATTCCTAGGTATTTTATTCTTTTTGATGTGATTGTGAATGGGATTGCTTTCTTAATTTCTCTTTCTGATAGTTCATTGTTAGTGTATAGAAGTGCAACAGATTTCTCTATATTAATTTCATATCCTGCAACTTTACCAAATTAATTGATGAGTTCTAGTAGTTGTTAGGTGGCATCTTTAGGATCTTCACGTATAATATCACGACATCTGCAAACAGTGACAGTTTTACTTCATTCTTTCCAATTTGGATTCCATTATTTTATTTTCTTGTCTGATTGGTCTGGCTAGAACTTCCAATACTATATTGAGTAGAAGTGATGAGAGTGGGCATCCTTGTCTTATTCCTGATTTTAGAGGAAATGGTTTCAGCTTTTCACCGTTGAGTATGATGTTAGCTGTGGGCTTGTCATATATGGCCTTTATTATGTTGAGGTATGTTCCCTCTATACCCACTTTGTTGAGAGTTTTTATCGTAAATGGATGTTGAATTTTGTCAAAAGCTTTTTTTTCTTCATCTACTGAAATGATCATATGATTTTTTTCTCTTCAATTTGTTAATGTGGTGTATCACACTGATTAATTTGCGGATATTGAACCATCTTTGTATCCCTGGAATGAATCCCATTTGGTCATGGTCTATGATCCTTTTAATGTATTTTTGAATTTGGTTTGCTAATATTTTGTTGAGGAATTTGCATATATGTTCATCAGTGATATTGGCCTGTAATTTTCTCTTTTTTTTGATATCTTTGGTTTGGTATCAGGGTGATGCTGGCCTGGTAGAATGAGTTTGGAAGCTATTCCTTCCTCTGCAGTTTTGGGGAATAATTCGAGAAGGATAGGTGTTAACTCTTTAAATGTTTGGTTGAATTTACCTGCGAAGGTATCTGATCCTAGACCTTTGTTTGTTGGGAGTTGTTTTCATTCCTGATTTAATGTCATTACTGGTCATTGGTCTGTTGTTCATATTTTCTGTTTCTTCCTGATTCAGTCTTCAGATATTGTACATTTCTAGGATTTTTTCCATTTCTTCTCTGTTGTCCATTTTATTGGTGTATAACTTTCTGCGGTAATCTCTTATGATCCTTTCTATTTCTCTGGTGTTGGTTCTAACTTGTATTTTATTACTGATTTTACTTATTTGGGCCTTCTTTTCTTCTTCATGAGTCTGGCTAAAGGTTTATCGGTTTTGTTTATCTTTTTAAGAACCAGCTCCTAGTTTCGTTGATCTTTTCTATTGTAGTTTAGTCTCTATTTCATTCATTTCTTTTCTGATCTTTATGATTTCTTTTCTACCAACTTTGGGTTTTGTTTGTTCTCCTTTTTCTTGTTCCATTACATGTAAGATTAGGTTGTTTGGGATTTTTCCTGTTTCCTGAGGTAGGTTTGAATCACTATAAACGTCCCTCTTAGAAATTTTTTTGCTGCATCCCATAGATTTTGGATCACTGTATTTTCATTTTCATATTCATATTTTTTGATGTCCTCTTTGATTTCTTCAGTGACCCTTGGTTGTTTATTACAATGTTGTTTATTCTCCATGTGCTTGTGTTTTTTACAGTTTTGTTTCTTGTAGTTGATTGCTAGTCTCATAGCATTGTGTTTGCAAAAGATGCTCAATGTGATTTCAGTCTTCTTAAATTTACTGAGATTTATTCTGTGGCTTAGCATGTGATCTATCCTGGAGAATATTCCATGTTACTTGAAAAGAATGTGTATTCTGGGGCTTTTGGATGGAATGTTCTATATATACTATTAAGGCCATCTGGTCTAATGTGTCATTTAAGGCCAGTGTTTCTTACTGATTATCTGTCTGGATGATCTGTCTATTGCTGTAAGTAGGGTGTTAAAGTCTCCTACTATTATTGTGTTACTGTCAGTTTCTCCCTTTATGTTTGTTAATATTGCTTTATGTATTTAGGTGCTCCTATGTTGGGTGCATTTATATTTAAAATTGTTATATTTTTTGTTGGATCGATCCCTTTATCATTATGTAATGTCCATCTTTATCTCTTGTTACAGTCTTTATTTTAAAGTCTATTTTGTCTGATATAAAAATCGCTACCCCAGCTTTCTTTTCATTTCTGTTTACACGAAATACCTTTTTTCCATCCCCTTACTTTCAGTCTGTATGTGTCTTTAGATCTGAAGTTAGTATCTTGTAAGCAGCATAAATAGGGGTCTTGTTTTTGTATCCATCCAGCCACTCTGTCTTTTGATTGGAACGTTTAGTTCATTTACCTTTAAAGTAATTATTGTTGGGACTTCCCTGGTGCTCCAGTGGTTAAGACTCTGTGCTTCCAATGCAGGGGGTGCGGGTTCAATCCCTGGTCAGGGAACTAAGATCCCACATGCTGTGTGGCCAAAAAATAAAAATAAATAAATACATAAATACATAAATAAATACTTAATTATTGTTAGGTATGTACTTATTGCTATTTTGTTAATTGTTTTGGGATTGGCTCTGTAGTTTTTTAAATTGTTGTTCTTTTCTTCTTTTGCTCTCTCCCCTTGTGATTTGATGACTATCTTTAGCATTATATTTGGATTCCTTTCTCTTCTCTCTGTGTGTGTGTGTATCTATTATAGTTTTTTGATGTGTATTTACCATGGGATTTATATATAGCAAACTATATATGTATATATATATATATATATATATATATATATACATATACACACACATATATATGTAATTATTGTAAGCTACTGATCTCTTTAGTTTGAATGCATTTTAACAACCCTGCATTTTCACCCTCCTCCCCCAGTGTTTACTATTTGACATCTTATTTTGCATCTTTCTGTTTTATGTATCCCTTAACTACTCATTGTGGTTATAGATGATTTTACTCCTCTAGTCTTTTAACCTTCCTACTAGCTTAATAAGTGGTTAATTTTTCTACCATGACTGTATATATTTGCCTTTACCATGAGATTTTTCCTTTCATAATTTTCATATTTCTGGTGGTGGGCTTTTCTTTTCCACTTAGAGAAGTACCTTTAACATTTCTTGTAAAGCTGTTTTGATGGTGCTGAACCCTCGTAGCTTTTGCTTGTCTGTAAAACTTGATCTCTCCATCAAAACTGAATGAGAGCCTTGCTGCGTAGAGTATTCTTGACTGAAGTTTTTTCCCTCTCATCACTTTAAATATATTGTGCCACTTCCTTCTAGCCTGCAGAGTTTCTGCTGAAAAGTCAGTTGACAACTTTATGGGAATTCCCTTGTATGTAACTTGTTGCTTTACCCTTGCTGCTTTTAATATTCCCACTTTATCTTTAATTTTTGCCATTTTAATTACAGTGTGTCTTGGTGTGTTCCTTTTTGGGTTGATCCTGTTTGTGACTCTCTGTGCTTCCTGGACATGGATGTCTGTTTCCTTTCCCAGGTTAGGGAAGTTTTAAGCTATTATGTCTTCCAATATGTTTTCTGCCCCTTTCTCTCTTCTCCTTTTGGGACCCCTGTAATGCAAATGTTAGTACACTTGATGTTGTTCCAGAGGTCTCTTAAACTGTCTTCATTTTTTAAAATTCTTTTTTCTTTTTTCAGCTTAAGTAATTCCCACTACTCTGTTTTCCAGTTAGCTGATCTGATCCTCTGTATCATGTAATCTATTGTCGATTCCTTCTAGTGTGCTTTTTAATATCAGTTATTGCATTCTTCACCTTTGCTTGGTTCCTCTTTATATTGTCTAACTCTTTGTTAAAGTTCTCACTGTGTTTGTCCAATCTTCTCCCAAGTTCTTTGAGCATCTTTATGATCATGACCTGAACTCTTTATTGGGTAGATTGCTTATCTCCACTTAGTTCTTCTTCTGGGATTTTATCTTGTTCCTTCATTTGGAACATATTCCTCTATTGCCTCATTTTGCCTAATTTGCTATTTTTATTTCTATGTATCTGGTAGGTTGTTACATTTCCCAACTTTGGAGAAGTGGCGTTTTTTATGAGGCATCCTATGTGTCCGAGCAGTGCACTCCCCTCTGGTCACCAGAGTTATATGCCCTGGGGGTGCCCCCTGTGTGGGCTGTGTGGGCCCTTCTGTTGTGGGGGGCTGACTACTATGAGTGGTCTGGTAGGTATGGCAGGCCCTGTCTGGCTGATTATCAGGCTCTGCCTTGTACAGAGGCTGCTGGCCACTGGAGGTTTGGGCTGGGTCTCAAGAGGGATGGCTGCAGAGCCCCAGGAAATCCCGGGGCTAGTGCTGGCCCATGGGTGGGCAGAGCCCAGTCAGTGTGGCTTGTTGCAGGGCCAGTTGTCCCAGATCAAGCATCATCCTGCCAGTGCATGGGGCCAGTTCCTGACATGGCTGACTGTGGCATCTGATGTTACAAAGCTGGTGTCAGCCCACTGTTGAGTGGGTCTGGATCCTGGGGCAGCTAGCTGAGGGGCCCACGGTGTCTTAAAGCTGGTGTCAGCCTCCTGATGGGCAGGATTGTGGCCCAGGGAGGTCCTGGAGCTGGTGTTAGCCTGTTGGTTAGTGGGGTTGTGGCCCTGGTGATCTTGGGCCTAGTGTTGCCTCACTGGTGGGCAGAGTCAGGACCTGGAGTCTAGTACTAGTGCTAACAGGCTGGGGGTGGGTCCAGGTCCTGGTGCTAATAATCTAGAGGGAGGATTCCACAATGTTCCTTGCCAGCACCAGTGTCCTCATGGTAGAATGAGCTCCCCAAATGGCTGCCACCAGTGTCTGTGTCCCCAGGGTGAGCTGCAGTGTCCTTCTGCCTCTCCAGGAAGCTCTCCAAGATCAGCAGGTGGGTCTGACCCAGGCTCCTTTCAAATTACTGCCTCTGCCCTGGGTCCTGGAGTGTGTGAGATTTTGTGTGTGCCCTTTAATGATGGAGTCTCTATTTCCTACAGCCCTCTGACTCTCCCAAAAGTAAGCCCCAGTTGCCTTCAAAGCCAAACGTTCTGGGGACTTGTCTTCCTGGTGCAGGACCACCAGGATAGGGAGCCTGATGTGGGGGCTCAGACCCCTCACTCCTTGGGTAGAACCTGTGCAATTGTAATTATCCTCCCACTTGTGGGTCACCCACCCAGGGGTATGGGTCTTGACTATACTGCATCTCAACTTTTCCTACCCATCTCGTTGTGGTTTCTCCTTTATATCTTTAGTTGTGGAATGTCTTTTCTGCTCGTGTTTAGGTCATTCTCATAGATAGCTGCTCTGTACATAGTCATAATTTTGGTGTGCCCCTGGGAGGAGATGAGTTCAGGGTCCTTCTACTCCAGCATCTTCTACAATGAGCAAATTTTATTTTGTAAGTAAATAGAAAACAATGAAGCACTTCTACAAAGAACACTGATCATATGGAGTCCTCCCAGTTTTCCCAGGCATAGTTAACCACTTTCTCCTTTGCACTTTTTCACTGTACTCTGTGTTTAAAACTACTATAGATAGTAGTAGTTGTCTTTCTTCCATACTAGATGATTATGAGATTCTTGAATGGTGGCTGGGATTGATTATATTTGTATTCCTAGTACTTAAGAAAGTACCCTATTTACACATGCTTAGTAATATTTGTCAAGTGAAATAATGAAGAAATGAATGAATGCACTTGCTTAAGAGTGTTTTTTGTGGGGAGTAAGCCATTGTAAATGGAGAAGAGTATTTGATTAAGAATTAAGCATTAGACTAAGGGTTGGAAATTTTTTTCTCTGAAGGGCCAGATAGCAAATATTTTAGACTTTGCAGGCCACATATGGTCTTGGTCCAATGTTATTGTTTTTATTTACAGTCCTTTAAAATGTAAAACCTGTATATGGCCATATGAAAATAGGCATGGGCCATAGTTTGCCAGCCTCTGTCTTAGACTTTAACTCTCAATTTCCTAACCTATTTCAGAACCCTCCCTAATTCATCAGCAAATTCTATTATGTCTCTAGCTATGGCCTTTGTGTATGAAACCAATCAGTCCCTTTATTAGCTTACACCACACACTTAACATGTATATATCCACTCAAAATAAGCATTTTTAGCGGGTTTAGTGACCTTAAGGGGTTATTGAGAAGGTTCATGTCAAGCACCATACAGCTTCTCTGCAGTGGCATGGGTTTCTCCATCTTTTCCCACAGGATGAATTAATTCCTTTTAAGATCTTATGCAAATGAAGTTATTTTATTAATATTTCTGAAACCATGACACTTAGGGTGTCACCAACTCCAAGCAAGTTTATCAAGGTACTTTTGCCAATAGATATAGTTTATCCCTAATAATAACCACAATAATAATGATGATTAGAATGATAGCATATCATATATAGGACATATATAGGACTTACTATGTGACAACAAAGTTCTAAGTACTTTAGTCCTCACACTAAACCCATGGGATAAGTATTATTGTCATCCTCGTTTTACAAAACAGGAAACAGAGACACTGAGAGTTTAAGAAACTTGCCCACAATCACACATAATCAGTGGAAAAGAAAGTTTCAAGGATTCAGGATGAGGATGATAATAGTGTCACAGTGGAGAGTCCCAGAATGATAAGCCCTAAAAAGCAATCCTTCCATATGTGGTTGGAAGGTTAAAATTAGTGATTTTCTAAAGAACCACTTCAGTTAGATAGCGGGGTGGAAGCAAGATTGCAATGCATAATATGAGTGGCTGGTGAGAAGACAGAAGTAATGGTTATCAACCACTTATGCTTAGCTGTTCAGAATTTCTCCTTTAATGCTGTGGTTGAGATAATAAAATCTGTTCTTTTACATAGTTAGATATGTAGTATCATTCCTACAGCCTTATAAACATTGTTTTATATTGTTACTAACACTCTCATTGTCAAATTTTCTAGGATGTGGTGCCGCAGGTTGTCCCATCTACAAAGCAGGCTCCAGGACCTGCTGAGGGGACGAGTCACATGTTGGGCCCTTCAACAGCCCAACTTCAAAAGCTTATTTCCATTAGCCATCCATTGGCACCATACAGCCTCCAAGTCTCTGAATTGTGTTTGGCAGCAACATGAAGATCATTTTGGTAAGATGTGTAGAGGCAGATACTTTATTTTTAATTGTGACAAAAAAACCAAAATTTAATACCGTAACCATTTTAAGTGTACACTTCAGTAGTGCAAAGTATATTTACATTATTGTGCAATGACAGATTCTTTTCATGTGGACTCAAAGTACTTTCTGTGAAGTTGCGAAGACTTCTAACCATTTATTTCCAGGATTATTTTACAGGTTGCAAGAAAGACAAAACTAATATAGGGTAACAGGAAAATCTCATCCCAGCTAGGGAAAAGGAAGTCTGCTATGCCCCAGCCCCACTCTATCTCCCTGTCTCATCTAAGAAAAAATAAAGAAGAAAAAAAACCTCAGTATACAGGGGAGAGAGTTTCAAAGACATAGACTGGAAATTCTATAGCCAGGGAAAGTATTGGGTGGCATAGGGGAAAAAAGCTTTACCCCTGTGTATTAGTTTCCTAGCACTGCTGTGACAAATTACCATAAACTAATTGGCATAAACAACAGAAATTTATTCTTTCACAGTTCTAGAAGCAGGAAGTCTGAGATAAGATGTTGGCAGCGCCATGTCCTCTCTGAAGACTCTAGGAGAGAACTCTTCCTTCCCTCTTCTGGTTGCCAACAATCCTTGGTGTTCTTTGGCAACATCACTCCACTCTCTGCCTCCATCATCTTCCCTGTGTCTCTTCTGTGTCGTCAAATTTCTCTCTCCTTATAAGGGGACCATGTGTTGGATTTAGGGCCCACGCTAATCCAGTATGACCTCATCTTATCTTGATTATCTTCCAAGACCCTATTTCCAAATA
This sequence comes from Balaenoptera borealis, assembly GCF_965194805.1. Classification (NCBI taxonomy): domain Eukaryota; kingdom Metazoa; phylum Chordata; class Mammalia; order Artiodactyla; family Balaenopteridae; genus Balaenoptera; species Balaenoptera borealis. The sequence goes on along the minus strand of NC_138881.1, from coordinate 129,067,434 downwards.
ACGTCTCATTCACATGTACTAGAAGTTAAGACTTCAACATATCTATTTGGGGAATGCAGTTCAACTCACAACACCCTGGAAAGGGACAAAAACAACCGTGAAGGCCACACTCCCAAAACACAGACCCACTATGCACTCCAAAGACTTAGACTCAATCCAAAGATTAGAGAATTCCCCTCCCCCCCACTACAACCAACTAATAAGCCTCCAGTTAAAATAGCAGTGGATTACAGCTGCAAAAGACAGACTGTCTCTGAGGTGAAGCACAAAGAGAAGGGCCAAGGCCAAGAGGGGGGATAAAAACAAGATCACTAGAGAAATTTAAAGCCTCTGGTACCCATAGAGACAGTAAATGTCAAACATAGCCCAGCTCTTGGCCAGATTGATATAGTCACCCATAAATTCCTATTTACTTCAGTGTCTACTGCTCTATACATGTCTGGCTGTCAACTACAAGGACAAAATTACAAAACATGCTAAAAGGCAAGAAATAACACAAGTTGAAGAGACAAAACACCATCAGAACTAGACTCACATATGACACAGGTGTTGAAATTTTCAGTCAGGAAATTTAAAATAACTATGGTTAATATCTTAAGGATTCTGATGGAAAAGGTAGACAAAATGAAAGACCAGATAGATAATGTCAGCAGGGTGATGGAAAATATAAGAAAGAATCAAAAGGAAATCAAAAGCACAGTAACAGAAATGAGGAATGACTTTGATGGGCTCATAAGATACAACAAGGGATAGAATCAGATATAAAGATAGGTCAATAGAAATTACCCAGACTGAAATGCACAGAGAAAATGAGAGTGGAAACAAACAAACAAACAAAGAGTATTCAGGAAATGTGGAACAATATCAAAAGTTGTAACATATACATGAATGGAATACCAGAAAGAAAAGAAAGAAAGAACTAAGCAGAAGAAATATTTGAAGAAATAATTTTTGAAAGCTTTCCAAAATAAGTGTCAGACACCAAACCACATATCCAAGAAGCTTAGAGAAGCTTAGCATCCATTTTTAAACCCCCCCCCACACACACACACAAAACCCCACACTTAGGCAAAAGAGTGAAAACAAAGAGCAAATCTTGAAGGCAGTCAGAGGGGAGAAAAACACTTCACTTACACAGAAACAGAAGAATTACAGCAGAGTTCTCATGAGAAACTATACAAGCAAGAACACAATGGAATGACACTTTTAAAGTATTAAAAGGAGAAAAAGGGCTTCCCTGGTGGCGCAGTGGTTGAGAATCTGCCTGCCAATGCAGGGGACACGGGTTCGAGCCCTGGTCTGGGAAGATCCCACATGCCACGGAGCAACTAGGCCCGTGAGCCACAACTACTGAGCCCGCGCGTCTGGAGCTTGTGCTCCTCAACAAGAGAGGCCACGACAGTGAGAGGCCCGCACACCACGATGAAGAGTGGCCCCCACTTGCCACAACTTGAGAAAGCCCACGCACAGAAACGAAGACCCAACACAGCCAAAAATAAATAAATAAATAAATAAATAATTTAAAAAAAAATGGTAGCTGTCCTATTATTAAAAAATAAATAAATAAATAAAATAAAAGGAGAAAAAAACTGCCAACCTGGAAGTCTATATCCAGCAATCCTTCAAAAGTGAGAGAGAAATAGACTTTCTCATATAACTTCTCAAAATACTGTAAAGGAATTTCTTCTGGCAGAAGAAAAATGATATAGGTCACAAACTTGGATCTACATAAAAAAATGAAGAGTGTTAGAAATGAGTGAAGATAAATTTTTTCCTTAATTGCACTAAATTTTAATTATTTAAATAGTAATGGCAGTGTATTTGGTGCTCATAGCACATATAAAAGTGAAACAAATGACAACAATGTGACAGGATAGGAGGGAGAAATTAGGAATATTCTATTATAAGGTAAGTCAAAAGAACTGACAATACCAAGTTCTACCAAGGATGAATAGGAATCAGAGCTCTTTTTCATTGCTGTTGGCATGCAAAATAGTACAGCCACTTTGGATGACACTTTTAGAGTTATCTAAAGGTGTGCTTAGATTATTTAAAATGTACATTGTAAACATTAGGAAAACTACTAAAAAAGTTTTAAAAAATAGTATGAATAATAAGTCAAGAAATGAGATAAAATGGAATCATAAAAAACACCCAAGGAAAATCAGAGAAGGCAGAAAAAGAGGAAAAAAGAAAGGAAACAAGGAGTAAATACAACAAATAGAAAACAGCAAGAAGGTAGATTTAGAGTCAACTACATCAATAATCTCTTCAAATATAAATTGCCTAACCACACCAGTCAAAATACAAAGATTGTCAAAATGGATCAAAAAAATATTCTACTATATGTTGTCTACAAGAAACGCACTTTAAATATAAAGGCTCAGGATAAATGTTAAGGGATGATGTGGGGACAAGGGATATATGGAGCTGTCTGTACCTTTGTCTCAGTTTTGCTGTGAACCTAAAACTGCTCTAAAAAATAGTCTACTTAAATTTTTTTTAAATTTAAAGTTAAAGGATGGAAATAGAAACACCATGCAATGCTAATCAAAACAACAGTAACTATGTTAATTTCAGACAAAACAGTCTTCAGAACATGGAAGATTATCATGGATAAAGAGGCACATAACATAGTGATAAAGGGGTCAGTTCTCCAAGAGAACATGTAACAATCCTAAAAATGTAGCACCTAACAATAAACCATCAAAATGCATGAATCAAAAACTGACAGAGATAAAAGTAGAAATAAAGAAATCCACAATTTCAGTTGGTTTTAATACCTCTCTCAGTAATCGATAGATTAAGCAGGCACCATCAACCAACTTGACCCAATTGATATTTATAGACCATCCAACAACAGTAAAGTACACATTGTTCTGAAGTTTAAATGAAACATTCATCAAGGTAGACCACATTCTGGGCCATAAAACAAAGCTCAAAAATTTTAAAGACTCTAAAAACATATAGAGTATGTACATTGACCATAACAGAAAAAAACTAGAAGTCTATGACAGAAAAGTCCCAAATATTTGGAAATCAAGGTATACACTACCAAAAAATGTATAAGTAAAATAAGTCTCAAGGAAAGTTAAAAATATTTTGAACTAAATGAAAATGAACATACAACTTATCAAAATTTGTGGTAAGCAACAATCTGTGTGCAGACAACTACAAAACACTGATAAAAAAAATGAAAGAACATAAATAATTGGAAGGACTTTCCATGCTCATGGATTAGAAGACCCAATATTTTTAAGATGTGAATGCTCAGTATGATCTATAGATTCAATGCAATCCCACTCAAAAAATCCCAGCAGACTTTTTTATAGATATTGACAAACTGATTCTAAAATGTATGTGGAAAGACAAAGGTATCAGAATAGCCAATACACTTCTGGAAAAAAATTAAGTCAAAGGGCTTAAGTTAACCTTAGTACAGTTGGCACAAACAACACAGGGGTTAGGGTGCCAACTTTCTGAGCAGTCAAAAATCTGAGTGTAATTTACAGTCAGCCCTCTGTATATATGCAGTTCCTTCATATATGTGGTTTTACATCCACAGATCAATTTAACTGCAAATCAGGTAGTACTATAGTATTTACTATTGAAAAAAATCTGCTTATAAGTGGACCCAAACAGTTCAAACCCATGTTGTTCAAGGATCAACTACAATCAAGGCAGTGTGGTGTTGTCAAAAGGATAGATACATAGAACAGTGGAACAAAATTGAGAGCCCAGAAATAGACCCACACAGATATGGTAAACTGATTTTTGATAAAAGTGCAAAGTCAATTCAATGGAGAAAGGACTGTTTTTTTCAACAGGTGGTGCTAGAACAGTTGGACATCCCTATGCAAAAGAGCGAAACAAAACAAAACGTTCACACCTGCCTCATACTTTGTGTAAAAAATAGCTCAAAGTTGATCATAAGCCTAAATGTAAAATGCAAAACTATAAAACTTGTATGAGAAAATGTTTGTTACCTTGGATTAAGCAAAAAGTTCTTAGATGCAACTTCAAAAGCTTAATGCATAAAGGAAAAAAATGGTAAATTGGACAATATCAAAATTCAAAACATTTTCTCTGTGAAAGACACTGCTAAAAGAATGAAAAGAAAAGCCACACAGACGTGGAGAAAATATTTGCAAACCACATGCTTGAGAAAAGATTTGTATGCAGATTTTAGAAAAACCTCTTAAAACTTAACAATAAGAAAACAAATAACCCAGTTTTTAAAAGGGTAGAAAGATCTGAACAGACACTTCACCAGAGGACAAAAGTATGGCAAATAAGCATATGAAAACATGCTCAACATGATTTCATTAGGTAAATGCAAATTAAAGCCACAATGAGATGCCACTATACACCTATTAGAATGACTAAAATGCAAAAAAAACCTGGCAGTACTTAATGCTGATGAGAATGCAGAGCAACAGGAACTTGCATTCATTGCTGGTAATAATACAAAATAGTATAGCCACTCTGGAAGAGGATTTGGTAGTTTCTTATAAAGTTAAACATGGACTTGTCAACAGTTGCACTCCTAGATATTTACCCAACTGATTTGTAAACCTATGTCCACAGCAAAAACCCACACATGAAAAACCACTTTATTCATAATTGTCAAAAGTGGGAAGCTATCAAAATATCCTTCAATAGGTTCATTAATAAACTATAGTACATCCATACAATGGAATACTATTCAGCAATCAAAAGGAATGACATGACATTCTGTTGAAGGCAAAACTATAGGGACAGAAAACAAATCAGTGGTTGCTAGGGGTCTGGAGAGTGTGGTTACCCATAAGTATAGGGGAAATGCTAGAATGAATCATGTGGTACTGGATTATAGTTGAAGACATCAGTATAAACTCATGTTTAGCCTAATATAGATACAGATGGATAGATGCAGAAATAATTACAGTTGACCCTTGAACAATGCAGGAGTTATGGGTGCCAACCTTCTGTGCAGTCAAAAGTCCACATATAACTTGTAGATTGCCCTCTGTATACGCAGTTCTGAGTCCAAGCTCGCTCTGCTCGCTGCACAACAGGCCAATAAATCAGGAGACGAGGTGTTGAGGCAAGGAACCGTGACTTATTTGGAAACCCGGGCCTCCGAGAAGATGGTGGACTAATGTCCTAGAGTATCATCTTATCGGGGTCTGGATGTCAGTTTCTTTTATAGAAAAGAGAGGGGGAGGAGATGAGGAAGTAAACTAAAAAGGCCACAAGTCTTGCAAAACATCCCCTGGTTTGGCCAGCCTCGGGGAGGGGATGTGTTAATTTCTTCTTTCTTGCAGCCATTCACTGGTGGACAGGGTCAGGATGTTTCCCTGTGAGCTGAACAAAGGCACTTTAGTTTAACATTCAGGCAGAGGGGCAGGGTTCCCCGAGGCAGGCCATTATGTATGCCAATAGCTATAGACAACATCCTTTTAGTGATTATAGTAACAAAAAGCAACGGAGAGCAAAGGTTAAAATAAAAGAAACAGATCCAAGGTGGAGTCTGATTTTGCTCTTCCCTGCCACAGTTGCTCTGTATCCACATTTCCCCATTCTCGGATTCAACCAACCACAGACTGTGTAGTACCGTTCGTAGTATGTACTATTGAAAAAAATTCTGTAAGTGGACCTGTGCTGTTCAAACCCATGTTGTTAAAGGGTCGGCTGTATAGATAATGTTTTTACACATAGATTAGTATATTTCCTAGCTCTAGCCGCTGAGAGGTCCTGGAAACAATGACACCACAGTGGCAATGAGCACACCCAGATCTTGGTTTCTAATACCATGCTCCAAGAAAAGGAACCAAGGGCTCCTTAGAAAAATGGACTATTCTAGAGCTAGGTCAGAGAAAATACAAGATGAGCCTGGAGAATCTTGAAGTCCCAGAAAGTAAGGAAGTGCTCAAAAAAATGATGAGGCAATGTTAAAGGGACACAGGAGCTAACTAAAAGAGCTTCTAATGGCCAATGCTGAAACAATTTGAGCAAGAAAATAAATAATGTAATATTGGATTATAACCAAAAGTGTAAAATAAATATCCATGAATCCATGCTGATATAAATAAATGAATAAATGGGGAGAGTACATATAAATGTCCCATACAAAAGAATTCCAAATAATTTATGTAGATATTCCTCCTCCCCCAACTATGGAGGTGGATCTTAAGTCCCCAGTCCTAGAATGCAGGCTGCACTTAGTGATTTGCTGGCAAAGAATAGAATATGGAAGGAGGGTGGGGTAACTTAAGTAGAGAAATGTAGCAAACACTACCTTTGATAGTATGTACCAGTGATATGATATGGTGAGAAGGGCACCTCACTTCTGTGGCTATCTTCCCCAAAACTTATAACCCCACTTTAACCATGATAAAAGCATCAGATAAACCCAAATTGTGGGACATTCTAACAAAATGCCTGACCAGTACCTCTCAAAACTGTCAAGGTCATCAAAAACTAGGAAAGTCACAGCCCAGAGGAGCCTAAGGAGACATGATGACTAAATGTAATGTGGGTCTTGGATGGGATCCTGGGACAGAAAAAAGACATTAGGGGAAAACTAATGAGATTCAAATAAATTATGGGATTTAATTAATAAATAATGTATCAGTATTCATTCATCAGTTGTGACAAATTTACCATACTAATGTATGATATTAGTAATAAGGGAAACTGGGCAAGGGCTATATGGGAACTCTTTGTATTTGCAACTTTTCTATAAAATTAAAATCATTCTGAAATTTAAAACAAATTTATTTACAGAGACGTAGTAGAAACCTCAAGCCATAAGTTTCACTATGAAAGGGAATATGAGGTAGAGTGGTAGTGGAGGGGGATATTGTTTTAAGATGGAAGACATTGCAACATGTTCACTGATGAGAATGATCCAGTAGGAGGGGAAAATTTGATGATGCAAAAGAGGGGGATAGAAAAATTTCAGAAGTGTAGTACCTGAGTAGGAAAGGGAGAGGATCTGATTCATAAATGAGAGTGTTGGCCTTGATTAAGTGCACAGATATTTCAACCATAGTAACAAGAAGGAAGGCAGAATATATGGGCACAGATGTATGTAAGTGGGTGGATGTGGAGCATGGGTTTGTGGAGATTGTCTTCTAACTGCTTCCATATTCTCTTTGAAGGAGTAAGCAAGGTAATCAGTTGAAAGTGGGAAGGGAGAGGTGGTGGTGGCAGTTTGAGGAGAGAAGACACTATGTATAATAGTCTTCTTGGAGAGTGAGTAAGTGATTTTACTAAGAAATTATGCAAGGACTGTTTGGCAGCGTTGAGTACTCATTTGATATTTTTGGTGATGATTTTAAAATGAAAGTAACCAATACAGTTTAATTTTTTTTCTCTAACAATGTTTAGCTGCTTGGCTGCAGGCACAGAGGAGGTGTGGACCTGAGTGTATCCGGGTCAGAGCTTTGTCAGAGAAGCATTGGCAGAGGGCGATAGGGGGCAAGGGAGTTAAGGGGGTTGGCAAGGAATTAATTAAAATGACGGATCATGGAAGGTGGGCCCTGTAAGGAGGGAGTCGAAGCCATTAAAGGAGGCAAGATGATGGATAACAAAAAGGAGCTTATGGTCAATGGATTGGAGCTTTTTGTGTAGTTGAAGGATTATTGCAGTGAAGAGTGCCTGAATAATTGAGCTGGAGAAGGAACAACAGGTAGTCAGAGTATAGGGTGTTTGAAATGAAAATTATGAAGGTATTACAATTAATAATGATGAAGCTGCCAAGAATGATGACAGGGGAAGGGATGACGGGGTGACAGTAAAAGACAGTAAACTGATCTTCATTTATTTAAAAATAAAGCGACTCAGGAGATACATGATTAGAGTAATGAAGAAGTTTAGAGTTATATAGGATAGCATGAGCTTCAAAGCAGCAATGAGGCAACTATCCTACCAGGATTACTACAGCCTTGCCTTGCTCCCTTGATGGTCCAGAAACTAGAGCAGTTTTTCCAAAGTTCAATCTGATTTTAGTACTCTGATTTTAAAAATCGCTTTATAGAGAGGCCCACTGTTAGAGATGATGATTGCCTGAAGGTGGCAGGAGAAAAGAGTGGAAATGGAGAGGTCAGGTGGATTTCAGAGTGACAGAGGAGGCGGAAGTAACAAACCTTGGTGATTGATTAAATGTAGGTTACAAGAGAAATGAGTTGAGTCCTAAGTTTCTCTTCTGTATTGACATTTTGGCAAGACCTAATTAATAAACATTTGTTCAGTGTCAACTTTATACAGAACTGAGAACTTCTAGAGAACCAAAGATGGAAGACATAGTCCCTACCTTAATGTAAACATAAAACATAAAATGAGTAAATAAATATAAGAAGCATAAATAGCTTATGCCATATGCAAATGCAAATTAAATTGATACATACCAACTACTTAATTTCAAAGAAAATGTAGGGTTAGTCAAGGAAGCTTCCTTGAATTAAATTAATTTTTAGCTAGATTTTGAAAGAAAAGATGGTCATTTAATTAGAGGAGCCTGTAATTTTAAGGAGAAAAATGGCAAGAGCAGAGGTAATAATGAATTCCAGCCATGGAAAGGACAGTAAGCATACCAACTTGACTAAAATGAAGGGGATTTTTTGGAGCTTTTTAAGATATGAGTCCATCCCCATAGTACAAATTATTCCACTACTGTACAGTATGTGCCTGGCAACTTCTCACCCATCTAATAGGGCAGGAGAAGATCATCCATAGTTTTGACGACAGGATCATTCTCATTTCTGAATGAGCAAGTACCAGGAGCCAGGCGGTGTGATAAATGCGAAGCATGCAGTGATGGAGAAGACACATTCCCTCCCTATCCTCAAGGTACCGTCTTATGGCAAAAACAAACACACAGACAGTTATAAAACAGTGTGATAAATGCTTTTAGACAGCATATGGAGTGCTATAAGAACAAGAGGAGAGTTACCTAACCCAAACTAAAGAGTTATAAATGACTGCCTACAGGATTTGCGCAGAGTCATGAATATTTAAATATGAATTAGGCAAGGGAAAAAGGGTGAGAAGGTAAGAATGAATGTTCTGTTCAGAGGGAACTGCATGTGCAAGAGCTTGAAGGTTATAGTTTGTCAAAACCCTGGATTACCTCAGTGTAATGACCAATCTGAATGAGGGTTGGTGGTACTTAATCACTTTTATCACTCTAAGGGAGTGGTTCTCAATACTTTTAGTGTATGAATCTCATAGAAATTCTGTTGCAAGCTATGAATCCTCTCCATAGAAAAATACAGAACTACACACACACATACATACACTCACACACACACACACACACAGAGTTTTACATATCATTCCATGGATCCTAGGTCAAGAACTCCAACTTCAGATCACCACCAAATAACAGCCCCATTCCACAGTATCAGCAGCTGCTATATCAGAGGCTCTTTCAATTAACTTCAGTGTCTGGATTTTCAAGCATTCAACACCAACTTTTGACTCATAACTAGAAGATGCTATAGGTACATGGAGGTGATGCCCCAGTGGTCCGCTCTGCTTCTCTCCCAAGGATGTTAGAAGGGAAAGGCATTTCCTCCCAGGTAATAAGCTACCTACTAGCAGCATGTCTGACTTAGACAATAGGATTTCTTGTAATACTCTTCTCAGACAGTTTGTATGGACTGCAAGTGTCACTCTTTTCTGTTTCTATATGTATCTCAGGGTTTTTTGTTGAAAATCTGGACATTTTAGGTAATACAGAAACTGATTTCTGACCTCGCAGGGGGATTGTTGCTGTATGTGTGTTTTGTTTATTTGTTATTGACGTCTCTGGAGTAATTGGTTTTTATTTTTAACTGTGGCTTCTTTGTATCACAGTGGGGTCAGCATAACTCAGTGGTCCTCAACTGGGGGGGTTTTGCCACCACAGGAGACACTTGGCAATGTCTGGGAACATTTTTAGTTGTCACAGCTGACGAGGAGGATGCTTCTAGCATCTAGTGGGCGGAGGCTAGGGATGCCCTCGATGTCCACAGTACCAAGGTTTGAGAAACCCTCGTATAGTTTAGTGGCCGGCTAACAGTTGGTCAGAGGTTAAGCTAAAAACCTTAAGCCAGTAAGGCTTCCACCTTTTGCCAATGGATGTGTGTGTGGATTGGGGCACGCAAAGTTTCAGCTGTTTATATGTCTGCCCAGGCTTTCAGTTTCTGCCATTCTTCACATGTCTCCATTGTGCCTCACATTCTTCCAGGGGCATGTAGATAACTAGGGACCTTTCCAATCTCTCCTTATTGTGCACACAGCCCTGCATGTGTGCACAGCCTTACCGAACACAGGGGATGTGAGGGGGCTTTCCAAGGCCCACTATAGCTGTCTCATTCCCTTGATCCCCCTGATAGATTTCTGGCTGTTCTGCAGATCTATTGCTTGTCCCAACCAGTATGCCTTCCTTGATTGTTTTCAACACCCAGGGGCATGGAGTTTTAATGTGCTCTGCTCCAAATCAATTTAGTCCCCTTCAGCAGCAAAGCTGCTGGCTTTCTTGGCTTGCCTGCCCTGGTAGAACTATTGCTGATGGAGCTGGTGGGGGTGGGGTAGGGAGTGGAAGCACCCCAAGCTAAAACACACAGATTCCCACTGTTCTTACCCAAGGTTCAATAGTTTTTCTTGACTAAATGCTTCTTAATTTGTTGTAAGCCTTTGGTCAATTTCCAGGTCCTAAAATGGTGGTTATTGGTAATTTTGTCCAGTTTTATCATTGTTATTGGGGGAGAGGATTTTCCAAGCTCCTTACTCTGCCTTTCCTGAAGTCTCACCTTCAGAGATTCTCAAGACTACACTTTGAGAAACACTAGCATAGGACTTTGGGGTTGGACAACTTGAGTTCACGTCCTAGGTTCACCACCTAATGATTATATGATCTTACAAAGTTATTTAACATCTCTGAGCTTTAGTTTCCTGTCCTTAAAGTGAGAATGATAACATTGTACAAAGTTAATTTGAGGAGTCCAGATATACTGCATTTTTTAACTGTTTATTAGGATCTCATTGTAGATACACCACAGTTTATTCAGCTATTCCTCGACTTCCCCCACTGACAGACATTTAGTCTTATTTTCTAATTATTTTGCTATTATAAACAAAACTATTATGAATATCCTTGTGCATACCTCTTCATATGTGACGGTTTCTATAAGGTAAGTACTGAGAGGTAAATTTCTGGGTCAAGCAATAAATATACACATTTTTTATTATTTTCATAGAAACTTCCAGATTGCCATTCAGTGTGTCTTCACCAATTTATACTCACATTACCAGTGTTTGAGAGTATGCATTTCTCCACATCTTTTGAAAACACATGTTTTAATCAAACTTTAAAATTTTTGTCACTCTGATGGATAAAAAATGATATCTTAATACCCATTTCTCTGATTACTACTAAGGTTAGAAGAGTTCATGTGTTTACTGGTCATTTCTGGTGACTTTCCTATTGATATCCTTTGGTCATTTTTCTATTGAGTTTTTATCTTAATGATCACAAGGATTTATTCTATATCCTGGGTATTAACCCTTTTATGTTAAAAAGATTTTTCCTGTTACTTCTCTTTTAACTTTGTTTTTTACATTGTTTGCAAAACAGAAGGTTTTTATTTTCATATACACAAATTATCTTTTATGCTTTTTGTGTCATATTAAAAAGGCTTTTCCTACCTCAGAGTTGTCAATATATAACAGTTTTATTTTTTATCTTTTACTCTATCAGTAGTTTACTGTTGAGGCTGACGTGACTCTAGAATCAACTTTTCAAGATTCATTTTTCCAAAACTAGTTATTGAGTAATCTATCTTTTCACCACTATTACAAAATACCACCTTTAACATATACCATATTTTCATGTACAGTTGAGTCTGTTTTGAGACTCTATTCTGTCCCCTTGATCTGTTAGTCCATTCTGCATGAATATCATACTTTTTAAATGACTATAGCTTTATAATACATTTTTATATCTAGTAAGACTTCCCCTCCATGCCTTTCTTTTTCTTTCTCAAAATTGTTACTTTATTAATTCTGAGTATGATTCTTGGAATTAGCCTGTCCAGTACATGAAAATTTTCACTGGGATTTGGATTGAAAGTACATGGAGTTCTGTGTATTAATTTGTGGGAGAATTCCTATCTTTTCATTATTGAATCTGCCCATCTGTGAGCATATTTCTCCATTCAAGTTTCCTTCAAGTCTTTCAGGATAGTTTTATAGATTTCTCCATAGTAGTCTTCCACATTTTCATTTTTTTCCCAGACACTTTATAGTTTTTGTTCCTCTTATAAATTTGAACTCCTTTTTATTTACCTTGTCTAAATGAATAACCTGATGTATAAGAAAGTTTGATTTTTTGCTAACTTTTTATTTTGATACATCTTCAAACTAACAGAAAAGTTGCAAGAATGGTACAAGGACCTCCTTTATATCCTCTATCTATGTCTTCTTTTTATATACTTGAATGGCTTCATTTTCCAAATTTAGAACTCTGATCTGTTTTGAGTTTATCGTGGACACCCAGTGACAATATGAGGTATGGACTCAGTTTTATCTTTTTGCAAATGATTATCAGTTGTCCCAACACCGTTTATTTAAAAATTCATATTTTCCACAGTGATTACACCTGCCAGTTTTTACGTACCAAATTTCTATATGCATTCATGTATATTTTTGGACTTTTTATACTCTTCTGTTGTTTTATCTGCCTTTTCCTATACCAACATCACACTGTTTTAATCATAGAAGTTCTATACTATGTTTTAACATCTAGTAGGGGGCTAGTGTCCCCCTCATTGCTCTTGCTTATTTCTTGGTAGAAGACTTTTTGAAGGAAGTTTTCTGGGTCCTGATTTTTTAGTTTTCCTAAATAAATATTTATTTTTATAAAATAAATAATGTAAAATAATATAATAATATAAAAGAGTGTGATCTTTTCCTTAGAACTGCAATATGCTAACACCGTGATGCGCTTCGATTATGTCTGGCTTCGAGACCACTGCCGCTCAGCATCTTGCTACAACTCTAAGACTCACCAGCGCAGCCTAGACACTGCCAGTGTGGATTTATGTATCCAGCCAAAGACCATTCGTCTGGATGAGACCACACTCTTTTTCACTTGTGAGTGGACAGGAGACTTGGTCTTCTTCGGGGTACTCTTTTAAAGAACAATTGTTTTACAAAAAATGGTTTGCCCCTTTCCAAAACAGGGTATTCTTTTAGTTACTCTTTGTTTTTCCTTTCTTTGGAAGCATTTATTTTTAAACCTTTTATTTTTCTTCTTAAATAAAATTGCTCTAATCTACAGCTGACATCATTCTTAACCAGTAAATTATTGGCAGTATTTATAATTATTATTTTTAATGCCTTTTATTTTTCCCTTAAAAGGGCCAGATGGTCACGTGACTAGATATGATTTGGATTGGCTGGTGAAAAACAGCTATGAAGGGCAGAAACAAAAGGTCATCCAGCCTAGAATCTTATGGAATGCTGAAATCTACCAGCAAGCCCAAGTTCCATCTGTAGATTTCCAGAGCTTCTTAGAAACCAAGGAGGGACTGAAGAACTTTCTACAAAACTTTCTGCTCTATGGAATTGCTTTTGTAGAAAATGTCCCTCCCACTCAGGAACACACAGAGAAGTTGGCAGAAAGGATCAGCTTGATCAGGTAAGTCATTAGTTTCCTGATACCTGCAGAAATTAATTTCCAGTGACAGGTATGGTCACCCTCGTTTTTCCAGAATATTTTGTGGCCTGAATAATGGAATTCCCATTTATAGTGCTTTATTTGAAGCCCAGATTTCTAATCTCTAAAGACACTTACATGTTAAATATGGTGAAGACTTCAAAGTCATTGGTATTTTTTTCGAGCCCAGTGATGCTCAAAGTAGGAGTTAGTCATTGCACACTAGAAAGAGCACTAACTGTGAGTAAAGAGAACCAGACAGTAGTCTGAGTTCTACCGTCAAGCAGTTGGGTAAACATAGACAACTGCATAACACACACACCACTACCCTCAATCCCCACCCCCGCCGCCCCAGTAGCCTCTATTTTCCTATCTGATCAGTAACAGGTTTGAATAAGATGGTGTCTAAAGATCATCTGCTTTTGACCTTCTATTATTCCTAAGGCTTAATTCAGAGCCTGGTTGTTAATACTACTGCCTTATACTGTATAGCATTTAACCAGCATATTCAAATCCGTTATTTTCATTGGTCATTATAGTAATCCTGATAAGTGTGTATTTTATCTCCTGTTCTACTGATGAGGCTCTTGAGGCTCAAATGTATTAAGTGGCTTGCCCAGGACTGCTCTGCTTGTAAGCAGTAGAACTGGGATTCAGATAGCTCGGGTTTCCTGATCCTAAATACTATGTTCTTTCCATTGCATTTCTAGGTAGTATATAGATTTATCTTCTGTAGTATTAAATGTGATGTAAACCAACTTTGTTATAATTAGTACTTTCCTTTTATTTCATAAGAGCCAGATATAGCTCATTGTGTAGCAGACAGTATGCTGGGTCATTTGCCCTATCCTAGTAGAGCATAATTAACATTTGTGAACCATTCAGTTTCAAACACAGTTTGAGAACTTTCAAGTAAAAAAGCTGTGCTAGTAGGCAATAAGTTGACAGGGCTTTAGAGGTTATAGTTCAAAAGGAAGGCCATTTCCTGTTTGGATTTTGAGGGTTCAGAGAATAAGATGAACTCTGAAAGCTAAAGAATTAAAGTGACCTTTAGTCAGATCTGAGCCTACTAGGAAAATAACTATGAAATCAAAACCCATGATGTTATTGTATCTCTCCTCAAGGAGAGATACAATAACAGTGATACAGCAACTCTCACTAAATACTTGCTAATATAAACTATCCTTTCTCTTTTTCTTATTCCTCCATGTCTAAAAGATGGGTGAAGATCTACATTAATCACTTCTAAAAGCAGCTACCCCAAAACATCTTTTTCTATGTGAGGAAGGTGAGTGCAGGACAGAAGTTTGAGTGTGAAAGCTATTAAAAGTAGATACATAAACAGAGTGGGATGATTCCCTAAGCTTTCAAACTATATTATCCTTTCACCCTTTTCCCCCCAGCTTCCTAGAATATTACTCAGTGGAGGAATTGTTTAGACTGGTGATGTGTTCAACTGTCATATTTACCTTATAGATGGAAATCTGGAGCCAAACAATCTATTGTTATTTGTGAATAATTAAAGAAAGTATTGGAAAGAGTTTTGAATGATAAGAATGAAAGGTTTCCTATACTTCATTTGACAGAGAAACCATCTATGGGAGGATGTGGTATTTCACTTCAGACTTCTCCAGGGGTGACACTGCATACACCAAGCTAGCTCTGGATCGGCACACTGACACTACCTATTTTCAAGAGCCCTGTGGGTAGGTGGATTAGAATTTTCCAAAGTGGGATCATTACGTGTGATGGTCTTGAATAGTTTCTTAATCATTCTCTGTTTTATTTGAACCAAGATCATATCTGCTGCTGCTGATTTGTATGACTGTTTCTTTTCTCCTTAGAAACATGATCATTTTTAAACACCCTAGCTCAGTCTTCTTTAGACTTATAGGAATAAAATTTTTGAAATGATTGAAAATCTACCTGACTACATAAATGGATGTAAATTTTGTTTAATTTACATTTTTTCTCAAAGTAATTACAATTAACTTACCAAAAATGTATTGATTAACCATTAGTTTGGGACTTTGTACAGTTTTTCATATTTAGTTGTTATATTGCAAAGGGTTCAATCTTCCAAACACAGCTACTTTGGGTATGGTGGTAAGAGGAATTTAAATCCAATTTACAAGAAGTTGGAGAGGAGGAATGAATGAAGAATAACCTTCTCACATGGACTCAGAAGCTATTGAGTCAAAGATAACGTATACCATACTTTTTTCCAGCTTTATTGAGATATAATTGACATATGACATTGTGTAAATATAAGGTGTACAATGTGTTGATTTGATATGGTCATATACTGTAATATTATTACCAGTAGCTAACAGACAGTAGATCTTAAATCTTCTCACCACAGAAAAGAAATAGTAATTATTTGACATGATGCATTGATTTCCTTTAAGGGTTTGGAGCCTAAGAATATTTGGTTCAGAGGAGGAAGAATAAAGCATCTTTTTGACATCCTGCTCAATGTTATCGATATACAAAAAGCCCTGCATCCTCATTCTACAGGATGCAGAAGGAAGAATATGAGGAAATGGGATGAGAAACAGTTGGACAGGGGTTGAGGTTCAAATATTGACTAGCTCTTTTCTCTCTGACCACTACCAGAGATACACGGTTGTCTGTGCCTTTAATTTAACCCTTTCTAATCAATGGCAAGGACCCAGTACATTAGCAGTATAATGAGAGTGGTTAAGAGTTCAGGCTATGGCATCAACCAGACCTGGATTTGTATCCCACCTGGAACATAGGTTAGCTTTGTGATCTTGGAAAATAACTTAACCTCTCTATGCCTCAGTTTATTCATCTGTAGAATGGGACTAGTAATAAAACCTGTCCATTTGTATTGCTTAGGGATTAAGTTACATGATGTATTTAAAGTACTTAGCATACTTCCTAGAACATAATAAATGTTCAATAAATACTAGCTATTATTATTATCATTTTAGCCATTGTCATCATCATCATCATTGTTATATGCCTTACGCTTTCTAAAGCTACCTTTGCTCAGGATCTCATCCTTTCCAACCTCCTTGGGGATTTCTCTCTCCTGTATCTTCAGCCTTCCATACATATTGACTCCTTCCTATCAGCTTCTCATTTCTTGAATCTCTACTTTTGTACACTCTATCTCCTTCTAGTTACAGCCCCGCCTTACTCCTCACCTTCACAGCTAAACTTATTAAAATAATTGTCTACATTCAGTGTCTTTTCATTCTCACTTCTCATTCACTCTTCAAACCTGTAGTCAGCTAGTTTATCCACCCCCCTCCCAATTAAAATTAATCTCTCCAAAGTCACCAGCAACTAACTTATTGCCATACCCAGTGTGTACCTTTCAGTCTTCATCTTATTTGACCCCTGGGACCATTAACCACTACCTCTTCTTAAATATCCTTTCTTTTCTAGTTTTCCTTCTATATCTATAGCCATTTTTCCTCAGTCTCCTGTGCCAGCTTATTTTCCTTTGTCCATGTTGTAAATATTGTTGTTTCTCAAGGTTTTCTCCTTCTCCCTCTTTTCTTACTTGAAATGATCTCTCCAAATGACTTCTTCCATGCTCTTGGCTTTAGCTATCACCTACAGACAACTACAAAATCTACCTCTCTTCTGAGGTAAACATCTTCAACTGGCTACTAAGTAATCCTAACCTAGAAATTTCACAGAAAGGTCAACATAGCCAGAACTGACCTTTCTCATTTTAATTGTATTTACCCTAGGTTCTCCTTGATTTTATTCCTTCTATCTTTATTTATGTTTATTACTTATTTTACTTTGTTGTTTACTTTTCCTTATTTTTGCTTTTTTCCTAAATTACTATTAATTTTATTTTCCCCTTGTTAATTTGAAATTTTTACTTTAGTTTTCCAGTCCATTAATAGTTGCATTTCCTTTTCCTGTTAAATTTTCAGCCATATATAACTCAACTATTTCAACATGTCCTTAAACTGAACCTCTTCCTCAACCCCTCTCACCCCCTTATTATCATCCAATTATGCATCTGCCTGCGTTCTCTTGACAGATGGCATTATTATTTGTCAGGTTGTCCAGGTGAAAAACCTGCAGTCATTCTAGATATTTGCCTGTTCTTCGTCCTCCATCATGTTGCTTAGGTGTGTCCTCTTTTCTATAAAACCCTTCTCTAAGCTCAAGCCCTCAGTATTTTTCTCTGCTATTTCAGTTTTCAGTTATCCAAGTTGTTTTCCATGTTTTTTGTCATCTTGCTTCCCACCAGTTCATCTCCCATCTCAGTTTAAACTCCTTGTTGTTTTGCGTTGATATCTTTGGTCATACTTTTTTTTTTTTTTTTGCCTGGAATGCCCTCTCCTCACCTCAATCTCATTTCAGCCCAACTCTTGCTCATTCTTTAAGACTAAGCAAAACCATTCTCATCCACCTCCAAAAACATTTCTCTATACAACACACCACTACAATAATTTCCTCTGTTTATGGCCCCACTGTATCTTGTATACAACTTTATCATAGTGCCTGTTGGTA